>NC_138300.1:18345000-18945000 GCF_965601325.2 Salmo salar
ATGTAGTATATACACTCATTAAGTATGTAGTATGGGTAATTGAACACAGCTAGGGACCAATAGGCCGATGGCACATCATGGAAACTGTAGCCTACTGTTCAGATGGGTTAAATGGAAACTGAAATCTTGACTGACTGTAGACCTATAACCTCATATAGCTTTAATATTAACTCCTGCAGAAAATTATACACCAAATGTAGGCCAAATGTTAACACCTGTTCTCAAGTTATGAAATATTATTTATTTCAGCATCTTGAGAGAATGCGAATGTCATTTGTAAACTTCCCCAGTTGTCTTTTGTTAGTACATTTTCTCCCCAGTCCCTAAACACCTTTGCTCCACAAAAGAAGCAGGGATGACAAAACTTTCCCCGATGTCAACTAGATTGAAACAATTTATGACATTCTGGTGAGCAAGGGTTTATTTAGTCTTCTAGGGCAACATATAATGACAGAAGAGAAGCTGCATGCATCTAATTATAGAGATGACTAACAACAAAGTACCAATATGTCGGAAATTATAAGCAGAAACGCATCTAAATCATGCACAAAAAAAATCATGCACCCCCTGTCAACAAAATATTTCCGCAGTCTGACTGTAACCTCCAGCGCATTTTCTATATTAGCGAGTAATGGTCGGGTGCGAGCCTCAGATTTTCACATATAGTTGGGCGGTTGCGAATGGGTTATTAGCAATTGCGGGCGGGTGCGGGTCAACAAACAGCTGACCTGCGCACCACTAATATAAATACATATACATATCTCTCTACCTCAATTACCTCGTACCCCTGCACTCAGTACTGGTACCTTGTGCATATAGTCAAGTTATCGTTACTCGTTATGTATTTATTCCTTGTGTTATTATTTTTATATTTTCTTAGCATTGTTGGGAAGGGCCTGTAAGTAAGCATTTCACTGTTGGTCTACACCTGTTGTTTACCAAGTATGTGACAAATAAAATGTGATATGATCAGGCTGATCACTTGTATCCTGAGGTTTACTTAATTTCTTTGATTTGGGCAAAGCCCTAATTTCCTCAAAGAGCAACTGCCACTAAAACTCAACTTCTCATTTAGGAAACAGCCTGTGTGGCATCGATTTGAGTTAAACATTTATTGTCAAAATGTACTACTACCTGTAAATAGCATAATTTGGGTCATGATGTCAGTCACGTCTAAAACAGAGTTGTGAGACTTGTGGTTGTGACTGCATCACAACGTCAATGAAGGTTGGGCTTGTTTCACACATGCCCACAGCTGGCAGCACCCAAGTGATCATCAATTCAGAGTCTAGAAGCACGCAACCCAAGCATAATTTGGTTTGACTTTGGATATCCCTATCGGGCTAGTTTGGGTACATTTGTAAATTACACAATGTACATGGGACAATATGTTAAAATTCCAATAGCTCCAAATTTCAATGACTTAAAAACCTCAAACATACTATACACTGTAGAAATGTATATATAAATATTGAAGGCATTTAATGAGAACTAAAAAGTATGCAACATTAAAATATTGCCTAATTAACATTGTGAAATTTATTGACAGTCCCTAACCAGCCATCTGAGATAGCTTTTTACTGGATAGCCTGAGTGATGGGCCTGGATAAATGTAACCATTCAAATCCATAGACAGAGCTATGGATGCAAGGACTGACTATCCATGATATAACAATTATAGTTTTAACCATGTTTTGAGGCTATACAGTGTTTGTTTACAAACACTGGAGTAAAACAAGCTTATATTTTGGTTTCTGGTGGGGTACAACAGTTGAAACTCATAAGGCATTTAATTGTTATGGTCAAGAATCAATGGGTATATCTTTAATTTATACGTCCAAAGATGGATGTAGTAACTAAGGATTCCCCTAACCTGCTGCGTGAATTCTCCTAACCTTGTACGAAGTCACTTCTGCTAGTCAAAACCGACAGACCTGCCCGCCTGAGAGCAGTGCAGTAGCCACTAATTAGATACAGAGCCAGACAGCGATGATACGCTAGCTAGTAGCAAAAGCAAATAGTCGTGTTGTTTTGTCATCTTGGTTATTTTAGCCAGCCAACTCTGTCATAAACGGCATACAATACCAGCTAGCAAAGCTTAGCTAAATTAGCTTATGTTTTCTTTAGATAATATCATGAGTGTATCTCGCTAGCTCTACTCTTTCAGCCGTCAATGTGAAACTACTTACTTGGGTCAGGAGAGGCGGCAAACAACCGACATGAGGAATCCCCCCCATTTGATTATACACATGGGAACGCAATCCGAACAGGTCTACTCATGGCTGAGGATGACTGGCACTGTGGCTAGGTTGCTTTCTTATAGACAGCTAGCTAGCCTATATAGCACGCTCCAACAGTACATGGGGTGATGTGGAGGGCTCAAATGAAATTAATAAAGACACTTACCAGAACCACCTGGACTCTCTGAAGATCACCTGAGAGTCATAGTAAGACGAGAACAGCTATTGTTAAATGGGAAAACGTTGTTGAAGAGTCATATAGTTCCTTAGCTAGCTGGCCATGTATATTTTAATATCTAACGTGTTTGACAGCTCAGTGGAAGAGCGAGCGAATGAGTCGTCGAATGAACTGCCTAAAACTGGCTCACTTACCAAGAGGATGTTTGTCACAGGATATGAGATCACGAGAGAACCTACGCAAGGTGAAATGGCACACATTCTTTCCTTATGATATCTTCTATTCATTCACTTCGTTGGGTCACATTTGTTTTCTTTAAACATTACAATCTAGCGTTACATTTCATTCATGCTTGTACTCTGCATGCATAGCCACAGGCTAGTGGCCAATCTTCAAAAAGGGCTTTAGTTTTTGAGATACCCCTACCCGAGGTAGAACAAAACACAACCATGTTTTTTCACATCTCTAATGTCTCCCATTTATGAAATGGATGGTTGTTAAAAAATATTTTACCTCAAAAGTGGTTACATTTATAGATATGACACACACCCTAAACTCAAAATGTGTGTGGCCTGTAGTCAGCATAGAGGGGACAGAAGGCACGTCCATTTTCAAGATACTAAGCTTTTAGGAATGGGGTCATAATAGCTTATAGCCAAAACGGTTCAAACGCTGGACACATTTATATGAAGAAAATACATTTAAACATGCCACATTGGCTTCAGAAATTGCCAGAAGCTTATGTTTACCACAGAGAGCGTGTTATTCTATCTGTTCTCTACCATTCCTGGCTGGCAAAGTACCAGGATGTCTCTGGTTTTGAATCTGAATTTAGAGAACTGAATTTGAGAACTGAATCTGAATGCATCCAAGAATTTGAGTGCCTTCAGAAAGTATTTATAGCCATTGATTTATTCCACATGTTGTATTACAACCTGAATTCAAAACGGATTAAATTGATATTTTTTCTCACCCATCTACACACAATACCCCATAATAACAAAAATAAAACGTTTTTAGAAATTAAAGCAAATGTATTGAAAATGAAATACAGAAATATCTAATGTACATAAGTATTCACACCCGAGTCAATACTTTGTACAAGCACTTTTGGCAGCGATTAGATTACAGCTATGATTCTTTCTGGAAAAATCTCTAAGTGATAATGCCCTCAAAGCTGGTGTTTAGAGGATATATTGGAATGGGGGTTGTTAGGTCCGAGACTAAATCGAGGGTCGGCAAACTGTGCCAATATATGCTCCAAACACCGGCTTCGAGGGCATTATCACTTTATCAACAGATTATCAACAGGTTACCAACATATTCAAATAATGATTGACATATTTTAATTAAAAACTTTCTTTTGCTGAATTTATTCATACTATTTAATCCTTCCACAATAAATAGTCCCGACAAAAATCTAGGGTTGCTACCCAAGCCGGCTGGTCGTTCGTTCTATCGGTTCGGTTGCACAGGGGCGCAACTTTGGTTTTAGAAGTGGGAGGACCTAAATATATATATGTTTTATCCAGTCGCATAAACAGTCCAAACAGCCTATCCGACCGCTTGGAGGCGTCTGCATTGTCCTAAAGCACACCGTTACCTCGTTCTGTATCACATTCCAATTATAAAACTTGGGGGGACAAAAATGCAATTTCAGAATGTGGGGGAGACATTCTCCCCAGTGCATTTGTTTAAGTTGCTTTCTAGTGACATTTATTTGGAAACATCCATAACAATGAGCTAATGAAGCACAATTTCACCTGGCATAGAACATTTCTCACTCCTCAGGACACTTGTTCAGAGGAGTTAGCCAACAACACAGCTAACACAATCACTTCAAACTGAAGCTGGAAAGACTGCAACTAGCTGCACTTCGTTTCATTGTATCTTTTTTCAATTTACATTTCTTTGAAATATCCATAAAAATGATGCCAGCTGATTCATGATTCATGATTCATGATTCGACTGATTGAGAAACGCTGCCTGCCTGTCTGTTTCGTCCCGACTCCTGACACGTTCATTACAATGGGACAGCTGGAGATCGAATTTTAATATTGAAACAATGTTGCAAATGTTGGAGACAGACAGCGAGGTTTATACAAATCTCTATTGTTGAAAACGTAATGTTAGTCTAAAAGTAATGTGAGATAATGTCTATATGTTTTTTATAGTGCAGATCAAGTTTATTAATACAGTGGATTGCGCAGTCAGATCAAACAGAGTAAATAGGCATATTTACGTCATAAATTTAGCCAGTGGTAACTTGTAGACTAGACACTGAATGGAATGCGCTTTTAACCAATCAGCATTCAGGATAAGACACACCCATTGTATAAAATAGCTTTCCACATGTGGATAGTGCAAATATTGCCCATTTATTATTTTTAAATTATTCAAGTTCTGTAAAATTAGTTGTTGATCATTGCTAGACAACCATTTTCAGGTCTTGCCATAGATTTTCAAGTAGATTTAAGTCGAAACTGTAACGCGGCCACTCAGGAGCATTCACTGTCTTCTTGGATAGCAACTCCAGTGTAGATTTGGCCTTGTGTTTTAGGTTACTGTCCAGCTGAAAGGGTAATCTCCCAGTGTCTGGTGGACATTAGACTGAACCAGCTTTCCTCTACGATTTTGCCTGTACTTAGCTCCATTTCGTTTCTATTTTATCCTGAAAAACTCTGGTCCTTAACCATTACAAGCATACCCATAACATGATGCAGCCACCACTATGCTTGAAAATATGGAGAGTGGTACTCAGTAGTGTGTTGTATTGGATTTGCCCCAAACATAACACTTTGTGTTCAGGACAAAAAGTGAATTGCTTTGCAGTATTACTTTAGTGCTTTGTATTATTACACATAGAGTCCATAGAACTTATGTGACTTAAGTCCCCCCAAAAATACAGAAATTATTTAGGCTTGCCATAACAAAGGGGTTAAATACTTGATTCAAGACATTTCAGTTTTTTATTATTTGTAAAAATAAATAAATAATAACACAATTCCACTTTGACATTATGGGATATTGTGTGTAGGCCAGTAACACAAAATATCAATTTAATCTATTTTAAATTCAGGCTGTAAACACAGCAAAATGTGGAAAAGGTCAAGGGATTTGAATGCTTTCTGAAGGCACTGTAGCATATGCATAGTCTATGGTGAGCAAAAGCTCTAATAGCTTAGACCAGCTTGAATACATCCCATATCTATCTTCCCTCAAAGCCTGGGCTTCTATGACGTACTCACAATCCTAAAGAAAAACAAGAAAGCCCATTCAGGACTGCTGCTTCAGATGTTTTAATCCTTGCTCCCAGTCAGTTGTGCAAACAGAATTCCACATATTTATATGGACAAGACAGTTTGTTGTCATTTGCCCCAGTCTCAGAAGGGAAAATAATAAATCTCAGGCCCTGGCCCCTCACAGCCCACAGGCTGGGGAACGCCAGCTCAGCACTCAGATGACATCAGAATGAATACAAGGCACTGGCAGTGACTTGGTTTCAGGACCTGCATTTACAATATGCATGTGTGCTGTGCTGGTTTCTGTATGCCTGGCACCTTCTCTTTGTTCTCAGCATGTCAAAGGAGTTTGAGACGACTATGGTAATACGTCTTTATAGATGTGCAATATGAAAGGGAATGCTAATGTCTTAAGGATAATTCATGTTGATACACTACATGACCAAAAGTGTGTGGACACCTGTTCATCGAACATCTCACTCCAAAATCATGGGCATTAATATGGAGTTGGTCCACACTTTAATGCTATAACAGCCTCCACTCTTCTGTGAAGGCTTTCCACTAGATGTTGGAACATTGCTGAGGGGACTTGCTTCCATTCAGCCACAAGTGCATTAGTGAGGTCGTGCACTGATGTTTGGCGATTAGGCCTGGCTCGCAGTTGGTGTTTCGGCGAATCTGACCACGACTCCATTTTGCTCCTCCCTTCCTATAGGCAGAAACTCAAACAGGAAGCACCCATGCTAAGGACTATTCAACTCTGGTCTGACCAATCAGAATCCACGCTTCAAAATTGTTTTGATCACGCGGACTGGGATATGTTCCGGGATAGCCACTAAGAATAATATGGACGTGTACAAACGGTCACTGAGTTTATCAAGAAGTGTATAGGAGATGTTGTACCCACTGTGACTATTAAAACCTACCCTAACTAGAAACTGTGAATAGATGGCAGCATTCGCGCAAAACTGAAAGCACGAACCACCGCATTTAACCATGGCAAGGTGACGGGGAATATGGCAGAATATAAACAGAGTAGTCGTTCCCTCCGCAAGGCAATCAAACAGGAAAAATGTCAGCTCAGACACAAGACGTATGTGGCAGGGTTTACAGACAATCACGGACTACAAAAGGAAAACCAGCCATGTCGCGGACACCGACGTCTTGCTGCCAGACAAGCTAAACACATTCTTTGCCCACTTTGAGGATAACACAGTGCCACTGACGCGGCCAGCAACCAAGGACTGTGGGCTCTCCTTCTCTGTGGCCAACGTGAGTAAGACATTTAAACGTGTTAACCCTCGCAAGGCTCCCGGCCCAGGCGGCATCCCTAGCCGCGTCCTCAGAGCATGTGCAGACCAGCTGGCTGGTGTGTTTACTGACATATTCAATCTCTCCCTTTCCCAGTCTGCTGTCCCCACATGCTTCAAGATGGCCACCATTGTTCCTGTTCCCAAGAATGCAAAGGTAACTGTACTAAATGACTATCACCCCGTAGCACTCACTTCTGTCATCATGAAGTGCTTTGAGAGACTAGTCAAGGAGCATATCACTTCCACCTTACCTTTCACCCTAGACCCACTTCAATTTGCTCACCGCCCCAATAGGTCCATAGACGATGCAATCGCCATCACACTGGCCTATCCCATCTAGATGAGGAATACCTATGTAAGAATCCTGTTAATTGACTATAGCTCAGCATTCAACACTATAGTACCCTCCAAGCTCATCATTAGGTTTAAGGCCCTGGGTCTAAAACCTGCCCTGTGAAATTGGGTCCTGGACTTTGACGGGCCGCCCCCAGGTGGAGAAGGTGGGAAACAACATTCCACTTCACTGATCCTCAACACTAGGGCCCCACAAGGGTGCGGGCTCAGCCCCCTCCTGTACTCCCTGTTCACCCATGACTGCGTGGCCATGCACACCTCCAACTCAATCATGAAGTTTGCAGACGACACAACAGTAGTAGGCTTGATTACAAACAACAACGAGACAGGCTACAGGGAGGAGGTGAGGGCTCTTGGAGTGTGGTGTCAGGAAAATAACCTCTCACTCAATGTCAACAAAACAAAGGACATGATCGTGGATTTCAGGAGACAGCAGAGGGAGCACCCCCCTATCCACATCGATGGGACAGGATTGGAGAAGGTGTAACGCTTTAAGTTCCTCGGCGTACATATCAGTGACAAACTGAAATGTTCCACCCACACAGACAGTGTGGTGAAGAAGGCGCAACAGCATCTCTTCAACCTCAGGAGGCTGAAGAAATGTGTTTTGTCACCTAAAACACCCACAAACTTTTACAGATGCACAATTGAGAGCATCCTGTCGGGCTGTATCACCACCTGGTACGGCAACTGCACTGCCCACAACCGCAGGGCTCTTCAGAGGGTGGTGCGGTCTGCACAACGCATCATCAGGGACAAACTACCTGCCCTCCAGGACACCTACAGCACCCGATGTCACAGGAAGGCCACTGCCTGTTCAACCCGCTATCATCCAGAAGGCAAGGTCAGTACAGGTGCATCAAAGCTGGAAACGAGAGACTGAAAAACAGCTTCTATCTCAAGGCCATCAGACTGTTAAACAGCCATCACTAGCACAGAGAGGCTGCTGCATATATACACACTTGAAATCATTTAAATGGAACACTAGCCACTGTAATAATGCCACTTTAACAATGTTTACATATCTTGCATTACTCATCTCATATGTACAGTCGTGGCCAAAAGTTTTGAGAATGACACAAATATTAATTTTCAAAGTCTGCTGCCTCAGTTTGTATGATGGCAATTTGCATATACACCAGAATGTTATGAAGAGTGATCAGATGAATTGTAATTAATTAGAACGTCCCTATTTGCCATGCAAATGAACTGAATCCCCCAAAAACATTTCCACTGCATTTCAGCCCTGCCACAAAGGACCAGCTGACATTATGTCAGTGATTCTCTCGTTAACACAGGTGTGAGTGTTGACGAGGACAAGGCTGGAGATCACTCTGTCATGCTGATTGAGTTCAAATAACAGACTGGAAGCTTCAAAAGGAGGGTGGTGCTTGGAATCATTGTTCTTCCTCTGTCAAACATGGTTACCTGCAAGGAAACACGTGCCGTCTTCATTGCTTTGCACAAAAAGAGGCTTCACAGGCAAGGATATTGCTGCCAGTAAGATTGCACCTAAATCAACCATTTATCGGATCATCAAGAACAAGGAGAGCGGTTCAATTGTTGTGAAGAAGGCTTCAGGGCACCCAAGAAAGTTCAGCAAGCGCCAGGACCGTCTCCTAAAGTTGATTCAGCAGCGGGATCGGGGCACCACCAGTACAGAGCTTGCTCAGGAATGGCAGCAGGCAAGTGTGAGTGCATCTGCACGCACAGTGAGGAGAAGACTTTTGGAGGATGGCCTGGTGTCAAGAAGGGCAGCAAAGAAGCCACTTCTCTCCAGGAAAAACATCAGGGACAGACTGATATTCTGCAAAAGGTACAGGGATTGGACTGCTGAGGACTGGGGTAAAGTCATTTTCTCTGATGAATCCCCTTTCCAATTGTTTGGGGCATCCAGAAAAAAGCTTGTCCAGAGAAGACAAGTTGAGCGCTACCATCAGTCCTGTGTCATGCCAACAGTAAAGCATCCTGAGACCATTCTTGTGTGGGGTTGCGTCTCAGCCAAGGAAGTGGCGTCACTCACAATTTTGCCTAAGAACACAGCCATGAATAAAAAATGGTGCCAACACATCCTCCGAGAGCAACTTCTCCCAACCATCCAGGAGCAGTTTGGTGACGAACAATGCCTTTTCCAGCATGATGGAGCACCTTGCCATAAGGTAAAAGTGATAACAAAGTGGCTCTGGGAACAGAACATCGATATTTTGGGTCCATGGCCAGGAAACTCCCCAGACCTTAATCCCATTGAGAACTTGTGGTCAATCCTCAAGAGGTGGGTGGACAAACAAAAACCCACAAATTCTGACAAACTTCAAGCATTGATTATGCAAGAATGGGCTGCCATCAGTCAGGATGTGGCCCAGAAGTTAATTGACAGCATGCCAGGTCGGATTGCAGAGGTCTTGAAAAAGAAGGGTCAACACTGCAAATATTGATTCTTTGCATCAACTTCGTGTAATTGTCAATAAAAGCCTTTGACACTTATGAAATGCTTGTAATTATACTTCAGTATTCCATAGTAATATCTAACAAAAATATCTAAAGACACTGAGGCAGCAGACTTTGTGAAAATGAATATTTGTGTCATTCTTAACTTTTGGCCACGACTGTATATACTGTATTCTATACTATATATTGTATCTTAGCCTATGCCGCTCTGACATTGCTCATCCATATTCTTACTTAACTCCATTCCATTCCTTTACTTAGATGTGTGTGTGTTAGCTTTACGACACTCCAGCCGACGCTTGGCATTGGCATGGTGATCTTCGGGTTGTGTGCGGCTGCTCGGTCATGAAAACCCATTTCATTAAGCTCCCGATGAACAGTTCTTGTGCTGACATTGCTTTCAGAGGCAGTTTGGAACTTGGTAGTGAGTGTTACAACTGAAGACAGGCAATTTTTATGCACTACGTGCTTCAGCGGTCCCGTTCTGTGAGCTTGTGTGGCCTACCACTTTGTGGCTGAGCCGTTGTTGCTCCTCTACATTTCCACTTCACAATAACAGCACTTGCAGTTGCCCGAGGCAGCTCTAGCAAGGCAGAAATTTGACGAACTGACTTGCTGGAAAGGTGGCATCCTATGATGGTGCCACGTTGAAAGTCACTGAGCTCTTCAGTAAGGCCATTCTACTGCCAATATTTGTCTATGGAGATTGCATGGCTTTGTACTCGATTTTATACACCTGTCAGCAACGGGTGTGGCTGAAATAACCGAATCCACTCATTTGAATGGGTGTCCACATACTTTTGTAAATACAGTACCAATCAAAAGTTTGGACACACCTACCTACTCATTCAAGAGTTTCTTTATTTTTACTATTTTCTACATTGTAGAATAATAGTGAAGACAAACTATGAAATAACACATATGGAATCATGTAGTAACCAAGAAAGTGTTAAACAAATCAAAATATATTTTAGATTTTTCAAAGTAGCCAAGCTTTGCCTTGATGACAGCTTTGCACTCTTGGCATTCTCTCAACCAGCTTCACCTGGAATGATTTTCCAACAGTCTTGAAGGAGTTCCCACATATGCTGAGCACTTGTTGGCTGCATCCCAAACCATCTCAATTGGGTTGATGTCGGGTGATTGCGGAGGCCAGGTCATCTTATGCAGCACTCCATCACTCTCCTTCTTGGTCAAATAGCCCTTACACAGCCTGGAGATGTGTTGGGTCATTGTCCTGTTGAAAAACAAATGTAGTCCCGCTAAGCACAAACCAGATGGGATGGCGAATCGCTGCAGAATGCTGTGGTAGCCATGCTGGTTGCGTGTGCCTTGAATTCTAAATAAATCACTGAGTGTCACCAGCAAAGTACCCCCCCACCATCACACCTCCTCCATGCTTCACGGTGGGAACCACACATGCAGAGATCATCCGTTCACTTACTCTGCGTCTCACAAAGAGACGGTGGTTGGAACCAAAAATCTAAAATGTCCATTGCTCGTGTTTCTTGGCCCAAGCAAATCTCTTCTTATTGGTGTCCTTTAGTAGTGGTTTCGCTGCAGCAATTCGACCATGAAGGCCTGATTCACGCAGTCTCCTCTGAACAGTTGATGTTGAGATGTCTGTTACTTGAACTCTGAAGCATTTATTTGGCCTACCATTTATACTGAACAAATAAACATATAAACTCAACATGTAAAGTGTTGGTCCCATGTTCAAGAGCTGAAATAAGATACTAAAAAAGCTTATTTCTCTCAAATTTTGTTTGCCTTGATAATCTATCCACCCGACAGGTATGGTATATCAAGATGATTAAACAGCATGATCATTACATAGGTGCACTTTGTGCTGGGGACAATAAAAGGTCACAAAAATGTGCAGTTGTGTCACACAATATAATGCCACAGATGTCTCAAGTTGAGGGAATGTGCAATTGGCATGCTGACTGCAGGAATGTCCACCAGAACTGTTGCCAGAAAATGTAATGTTGATTTCTCTACCATAGGCCACCTCGATGTCATTTCAGAGAATTTGGCAGTACGTCCAACCGGCCTCACAACCGCAGACCATATGTAACCACGCCAACCCAGGACCTCCACATCTAGCTTCTTTACCTGCGGGATTATCTGAGACCAGCCACCCAGACAGCTGATGAAACTGGAGTATTCCTTTCTGTAAAAGCCCTTTGTAGGGTAAAACTAATTCTGATTGGCTGGGCCTGGTTCCCCAGTGTGTGGGTCTATGCCCTTCCAGGCCCACCAATGGCTGCACCCCTGCCCAGTCATGTGAAATCCATAGGGCCTAATGAATTTTTCAATTTCCTGATTTCCTTATGAACTGTAACTCAGTAAAATTGTTGAATTTATTTTTGTTTATATTATCCATTTCTTGTCACAGACCAATGTCTTCAGCAGACATGTCAAAGGATATGTAATGTGAAGAATGTACTTCACAGTTTTGCTCTAACATATGTACTGTCCTTTTATCAGAACCCAGGGAAGTCACTTGAATGCCCATCAGTTAAAACAACTCTGGCACCATACTATCCGCTAGTTAGAGAAACGGGCCAGACAGGTAGAGTATTGGGAGCGACTGGGAAGGACGGAGGAGCCCTTGTCCTCTTAATCTGGCCCCAATCAGGTCTGCTGGGCCTTTTCCAGTTTAGCCCAGATAACCTGGCCTGACTAGGAAAATCTAGGAAGTGAACCTTTGACCTTGCGAGGCGGACATGGAGCGATATTGTTTTATTAAGAGTGGTCTACGGTGACCCATTCCGAATGGGTCTCGTTATTTAGTGCAGTCCATGCAAAAGCCAAGCTGATGAGGAGTCTGGGTGTCATCCGTTTAATGAGTGGTGCAAACCCATTACAGGAAAGCTGTCTGAGGCTAGCTGAGCATCTGAGGAGCGATGACAGCATCTGTAGTTGACAAACTTACAAAGAGAGTCAGATGCACTGCCATACAGTGCATCCATTAGTAATTGAACCCATTAATTAAATCTTTCATGAAACTAAAACCAGCTGGCTCAATGTCCACATTGTTATGTCAACTCCACAGGTCACTTATGAAGACAAACCAATAACTTATTACACCCAATGAGTATAAGACATTACAAAAACAAAGTTTGATGGCAGATACATTTTTGCACTTTTATTATCTTTCATATTCACAATCCAAACACAGATCTGACAATGTAATGTCATGAGGAAGTGTTACCAGGTCATTCACCAGTGTTTGAAATTATCACGCCACTTCACCCTCACCCACTCTGCTTTATACGCTCTTCCCAGCCTGTCAAATGATGCCACCACAGCTGCAGATGGGTTTTGGGCTCAGGTTCTTTGGCCATTCTTGCAGGGGAAACCCATCCACTTTCTCTTGCTCTTTTGGCAGTTTGTTCCACTGTGCATTTGCATCTTCAAAATCCCACTGGAGAGAAGACAGTTGTGTTGTTACTGGGCAGAGATACCGTTTACCCATTATGCATATTCATTATGGTTGACACATTGTTTATGTCTATCGCTTAATTACATTGTGTTCTTGGTCTCTAAGGAAATATTCTACACTGCAATAAAAACACAAAATGTTAATTTGTTCACATGTTCAACCAACAAAAAAAACTCCTCAGTCCTTGGAGAGCAGCATACAAAATGTTGAGCCAAGCCCTGACCAGCAGGCAACACACAGGAGACCGTAAACAGCTCCCAAAATAGCAGAGCTGAGTGACGAATCCCCTATAGACTAGGCAACCATTTTGTGCCTGCTTCCGAGGCAGAATGGCCCTGCCTTTCAACCCTTGATTTGTAAAAGCAGAATAGTGGGGCCACAATGCAAATCTTGAACAATTCAAACCCTCCGCCTCACCTCAACCCAACTCGAACAAGTACTCAGCAGAAATGAGCAAGAAAAACAATACTAATGGGAATTCCAATCAGCTTTCTTGTGGCTGGGGTTGTTTTCAGAGTAACAAGAAAAACAGACCATTTACACAGAGCCCTGTGGTGAGTTTATGCAGCCGGAAAACTGCAAAAGGCCTTTATTATTTCCTCATAAGAATTCAATATAAAAGCAAATAGTGATATGCAAAAATGACCTAAAGCCTTTGTCAACATCATGGTTTATGCTAATTATTTTTATATCATTCAGTAGTAAATTAAGTGCTTTAAATACTTAGCCTGTTTGTTCTCCAAATAAGACTTTACAGCTGTATGGCCCTAGACAGTCTAGTATTATATAATAGAAATGAAGGTAGAGGGGCATTACATTCAAAGAATCCAGAACAGCCCTTCAGACCTAAAGGAACACGTGTACCAGGTGCCAGGCTACCAGCCCATCCCCACTTATGGATGATTTGTCTGAGTGTTAGTGATCAAAGATTATGCAATACGTGTCGACGGAACTAAACGGACGAACTGAACCCCCATCATATATTACTAAGTAACTGGATGTCTGACCTTTATCAGACCATAGTTAATGCTAACCAAAGGCAAATAACATTTGAGATGTTAAGTAAACGGATGAAAAACCTCATACTGTACAAACTACAGCCCATAGCTATAGAATGCCACTGCTGACAAAATGACAATGACTCAATTCAGCCATGTTAACTACAGAATGTTCTGAACCCTTGTTTGGGCCCTACTGCTCTTTAATGCACTTAGCCAGGGGAGGTTCACATAATTTGCTTTTTCCCGTTTGGTGAATAGTATAAAGTTCCAATTGTTTTCCCTCACACCACTTGCAATTGTTTCAGATTAAATGACATCCTCTGTGACTTGGCTTTCTGCGGAACCACAGAGAGCACTATTATTCGAAAGATGTGAGGGCCAAAAAGGGTGCCAATAGAAAATTAATTTCCCATAAGGCATTAAAGACATCGCACGCTAACCCTAACCATTCTAAACTTTTCCCAATTATGAGGATGACAGGTTGGTTATGAGTGGACTGTCACTGCACCAGAATAGCAAGTTCACATGGGAAGACCTGAGCATAATGAAGTTAAATAAATAGTAATTTGGCAAGCAAAGCACTTCAGAAGAGCTTGCAGGTAAATGTCTTGATTTTACCTTCATTACTTGGTAATAGGCCTGCAATGTGTTCTGACAGAAAATTATTGGCTTCCTTGACGTGTAGATAAATCCAAAGCAACTAGTGTGTGAAGGATGGTTGAACACCACCACCACCACCTTGTGGCAGAAAGTGGTTTTACAGTTCACATCTCTTGACTACCACATACTACACTTCACGAACTCAGAAGACCTAGACCATATCTCACTGTAGAAGATGATTTTACACAATAGTAAAGTTGATTTGTCTCCATCTGACCTCCAGATCCGAGTTGAGGGATGAGGAGTCTGAGAACGTTTCGGAGGTGCAGGGTTCGTCCACTCGCACTACCCTTACTGTCCTCCTGAGGGGATGGCTCTCTGAAACCCCCTCCTCCCTAGAGAGGGTCACCTCCTTCAGACACACCTGAAATCATACATTGATGTAAGTAAAGGAGGTACAAATCTGAGTTGTATGTCAAGTTGAACTTCTGAAGAAGTTTTGACCCTCACCTTTCGCACGGGTTGAATGTTGACATCCATGTAATGCCCCATATCGGCAAACTTTAGATTCTTCTTACTGGAGAGAACCCGGAGAGGAGCTCCATCCAAGTCCAACTCACATGAGGAAATAAGAGTGGTGTTTATTTAAAAAGGAGATGATCAAATACTGTGTGAAGCAAAGCCTGGGTATGAATGAAAGAGTTCTCAAACTGCCATTTTGACTTTCATTCTGTAGCTTAAAGGTCTTTAGTTGGTCTTTCATTCCAATACTTTCTATACAAGTAAGTATTTAATCAGACATTCAGAGTCCATCTCCTCAACTCGGGCATATGAAGACAGGACTGTAGACTTACTGGGTGTTTTTGTTTTGTCTTCCCACTGGGGTTGTGCTGAGTGGGGGGAGAGGAGCCGCCCAGGAGACTCTCTGTATCTGGAGAACCCCCTCCAGGCTGCTGCTCAGGGGTACCCTTCCTACACCAGGACAGGACCACGATCTGACCACAAAGTTAAGACAAAACTGAAGGGGGGGGGGGGGTTCTATTAAATTAGAACTCGGTCCATTCACGGAGATGACCCGATATTCTATTCACATAATGTAGAACTAATATTCACAAGCTTGAGAAGGATACAGCAAGATCCAGGGCTGCACCGCACGTTGACGCCAGGAGCCACGGCATGGCTCTCAGTACAAACTCATACTGGGTGTCGTAAAGTAATATGGCCGAGGTGTAGAGGGCACCGGCCAAAGAGCACAGCAACCCTGAGGACACGTGTGCCCTTGAACTCTCCCCTCTGTGCTAAAAGATCAACGTAGAGGTTGAAGTGCTATGGGCATTATGCAGTATTGCAGTGAGCATTATGTTATGTATAACGCTGTTTTTTTTACTACATAACAGTTGGCTTTGAGGGACTGTTGTGACAATACAGCAAAGTATGGGCAACTCAGACATGAATGGACGTGAACTATGATGGGGTGTCACTTACTGCTCTGGAGAGGTCAGGGAACTTGGAGGTCCAGGCAATCACAAAAGAGAGCAGACCAAGAATGTATCCCAGGACCTCCATACGGTCCTGCCCAAGAAGACAGCATTATAGTCAGTGAGCCATTGAAAAGGTCACTCTGGAATTTATGGGAGGTAATAGAAGAGTGATTTCATAGGAGAATTTACACATTTACATGCAGGAGGTCAGTGAGAAGAAGTCTTCTCCCAGTGAGAGGTCTGTCTACAAGCCCATGGCTGGTCCTGAAGGTTAGGTAGCTCCCTCCACCCACCACCAACAGCAGAGACACGGCCATGAAGTTCTGCCTCCTCCTCCTCTTCATCATCCTCAGCCTCTTCTCTGAGGGGAAAAGGAGGCGAAGGTTAAGGATTGCAGCTCTGCTGACTGAACGTTGCCCATTGAAACATTAAAATAATATTTCTCAAGGCCCTCTCTTCAGCCTCATTTGTTTGGTATCTCTCGGCTTTATAGATAAAACATTTCTTTACTGTTTTGCCTATGCACATTGTGCAAGTGTTGTGTGTCGATAAGGGCTTGTAGGACAGGACTATTGTGAGCAGCTCTGGAAAAAAAGGCAAAAGTGATACATGTGTAAAAGGGACCCACCCTCTTGCTTACCTGCTCTGGTGTTCCAACACAAAAATACCGGGAAGATGGAGATGAAATGAATAACTTCTACAGCTGCCATAAAACCACCCATTATGACCTAAAACAATCACAATGGAAGAAACATGGAATATAGTGATGGACGTAGCAGGTAATCATGATCTTATACAGTATAGGCCCATACAGCGTCTGGAAATAGAATGTCGTTTTGTCACCTGAAGAGCCAGCTGATTGGAGAGAAATGCCCCGACGGTGCCGCACAAATTTCCAAAGAAACAGTAGAGGACACAGGCTGCCTCCTTGCCGGAATTCCTGTCCCGGCCTCTGCATCTCAGACATACCACCCTTGAACAAGTATTGCGGACAAAAGTTAAGTAAAACAACTATAATAAGTAGCCTTTACTCCAGGTTTAAATGCGTAATTACCCACATACTCACATAAAACATGATATTAACAAAAGAAGCACCGACAAACAGACGAGTCCGGTCGAGATGCAAACGTTCTGTCTGTTTGAAAAACAGCTCGATATAATGTCGTGGCGCCACCAAGACGTAAAGTCAAACGAAAGGCTTTCTGCTCTGCTTTGTCCATTTGTGACACTCTGTGCTTCCACTCCCATATCTTCCAACTATGCCGTTGACCTAAAACAAATCTATGGAATGGCAAATATGACCAGCTGCGTCAGTGGCAGAGCGACAGGTGGTGCCCAGCACAGGTATGTAAAAGATGTGCGCAATTGTGCCCTGATCACATGCAAATTTACTTCACAAAAGCGCTGCCCAATAGAGACCACTGGTTCAATATACGATTTTAAACGCATGATCTTGCCAGGGCATGTCGATGCCTTTCCTAAACAACAAAAAATGGAGGTAGATGTAATAAGAAAGTCGGTCAATTGAATTTATATGATAGTCACATTTTAAAGAATAATTGCGTACACCAGTCATGTGCAACAAAGCAAATCAATTCCAAACCAAGGAACACATTTCTGCTCTACACTGAAAGATAAAGGGCAGTTCTCTTGAGAAAAAAATGTAGGTGAGCTACAGCAAAGATTGTCTATTATATTGATATTCGAGTGACAGCTCAAACAATGGAAATGCCTGTCCTCAAAGATGGAAGGCAGGCGAGATCAGGTGGGACCATTCTAGCCAATGAGAGGGAAGATACCCGTATGAACAGGCCATATCTGTGCAATTATAGTATGTAAAACAGCATGGGCAGCGCCATTGAGGCTATCTCCATTTTAAAGAAGTAAATTGTTGGTTCATTTGCTGAATGCTCCCAACTCATAGGAATGCCCACCCAGTTAAGTACATGAAAATGGTGGAAACTCTGAATGACAATACCCATGATGAGTTCTCTATCTAGCTCTGTGACAACCGGCACAACTCCGATATACTGTAGTCGTTTACTGGGTACGTTGCGAAATGCCACGTGCACCAACTTATCAGTACATTTGTAACAACCTAACCATGATGAAACTTCTATTCGATCAAATAAGCAATTTATGTTTTTGTTGCCCAATTTCGACAAGAGTCTCATTGAACGCCATACAAAAATTCCTCACATCGTGGGTTTATTTTCGTGGCCAGATTTTGGGCGGAGTAAAACCTCTCTTCGCCTCTTTCTCTCTGGCTACAGCTTCAAGTACCTCGTTGAGGCTTTTGTTGTGGCAGTTCGATGGTACATTGAGCACATAGTCAGGGAAAATATTGCAAACACTCATAAAAGAGAGCCAAAAACACCACAAATGAACGTTTGAAAACCATCATATATATAATGATTTATTCAGGGATATTACACAAGTGTTGTTGCTTCAAATAAATGTATAGCAAAGTAGCAGTCGGGTTGTAGATCTTTGGGAATCAAACTACTTCATTATCTCTGTAAAGCAGGGGTCTTCAATCTTTTCTTGCCCAGGGCAAACCGGCGACCCAGGGTTCCCCCATCATACCATAAAAAATGACATCTAGTCTTATCAGGTGAATGATAATGGCAAGAAGTAATCTTCATTTTAAAAGAAATAGATATGGTAGTGTTTCATTTTTTTGACCTCCCCGCAATATAATTACTAGAAAGGCAACTCGAAACATTTTCGCTAAGAGCAGCTCTTTAGCTGGTTAAACAAAGGTTAGCAGAAATGTATGCCCAAGTCAAGAAAGCTTACCAGCAGCCACATTATAATTGGACGTGGAAGTGTAAACTCTAACATAACCTATTAACTATAAAAGGTAACTCCAAACACGTTTTCGCTGAAAGGTTAGCCATGTGTTGGCAAAAATGTATGTCCAAGTCAAGAAAGCTTACCAGCTGCACTGGTAGCCTATTCAAGGGTGCTTTGAGTGTAATTTGCTCAATATTAGGAGTTGATAAATAAAGTTGACATCATCAGAAATAGATTCTCCTCTTTTCTACTGTAGGTATGTAAGTAAAACATATTCTGTTACTAGCGATATTCATAAAAACATTGACATTTAAAAAAGCATTTTATTTGTTTTATATACTTTTGCAGACCCCCTGCTGAATATCCCTGCTGTAAAGTACAATAGGCTGCACCTTGTAACAAACATTATTTCAAAAAAAATATCTTCACTGATTGATTTCCAATGAATTCCTCTGGTTCAGAGTAAGGCTCAATTTCAGTTGCAGAAATTCCTGGAATTGAGTTGACCCCAACTCTGCTCTGGTAATAGTGGAATGTACTGTCACTGCAATGTATGGTGAGTTACACAGAATATCCTGAATTATGTTTGATATCAAAAGGCAACCTTTCCCCGTTTCTCCATATTGCAAAGTGCAATGGAGGTTATTGTTGTTGACCAGTATCTACATACCAATTCCTGTGGAATTGCATTGGAAAGTCCTTTGGGGGTTAACAATCCAAACTACCAGCGATTTCTAACAGTTTATAGATGTTCTTCAGGCATCCAGGTGCTTGGTGAGTCGGCGTACTTTCTCTTTCTTGTTCCTGTTGCCATGCTTCTTCCAGGGTTTGCCCACAGGCTGTTCTAAGCCAGGTTTCATTTGACTTACCAGTTCACGCTGGCCTACGCTGCCTTCCTTGTAACCCATGAAAGACTGGACCCCCTTGGTGAGCGCCCGAACATTCTCCTGGAACAAAAAACACAACAATGGGGTTACTATCTGAATTATCCCATTTCACTACAATGGTAATAAAGTAATCTGCCTAGACTGGCTTGAGTTTGGTGTCAATTCTGCAAATGCAGCATTTTAATGTAATTTCTATGGAGTTGCCTTCTACTGTACCTGATGGAAGAAGTTCTTGTCGACCAGATTCTCGTGCCTCTTGACTTTGCTCGGTTTGTTGCCTATCTTGGAGTCTTCACCGTCTGCATCTCCGGTCTGGAACTTGCTGTGCTGGGGCTGGAAGTCTGCAGCACTGATGTGGGGAGGAGGGTGGCAGTACAGCAGTTTTCCCTGGAGATGGTCAGACAGAACCAGTTAGTGGTGCTGCTCTCCCATTACTACTACTGAATTTAGGTAAACAGACTAAACAATATTTAGACTATTCTGCCTAATAAACCGGAGTTGTACAACAAGAGCATGTATTTGGTGGCGGGAGGAGAAGGATGAGGGTTAACTTACAACGACGTAATCCTTGAGAATGTAACGGGCTGATCTCGACTGGTCAGGTTGTCCGTGTGTTGTCATGAAGCCCCTCATGTCTGAAAGAGAACCGATCAGAACAGTGCCAATGGCTTGTTCGGACTCCATCCATATCATATGGCTTACGTTGTGCTATGTCAGTTGTTGTACACTGTGCTGTACTGAATAAGGACAGGGTTTATAGTCTCACATCCATAGGCCATCAGTAGCTCCTCATAGTTGGGTATGCGGTCGGGATCCTCATCCTCTCGCGGGCGGATGATGTTGATGCCATAGGTGCCCTCCAGCACATCCCGAGGAATTGTCTGACACACGTGAGTGGTCTGTTAAGGCCTTAACCACACTGAACACCCAATCAAACATCTGAAAACTCCTTTACCGGTGTAAAACGTGCAGCTCTATTTTCATCCAACTTAAAACAGATCTAGCCGTGACTCAAATGTATTTCAGAAAGAGATTGCTCCAGTATTATCTATTGATTGGAACAATAAACATGACTCTTCTACACCCACAAGTTAACAGACGAGTGGTGTGTAGGGTTGGTAATTGAAGGATATGAGAGAGATGGCAGGCACATGGTCTCGTATCTGGTCGATGGGCAGGATCCCACAGCAGATCATCTCAGCTTTAGTGGACACAAAGGAGGGCATGACCAGGCCAGGGCAGTCACACAGACACAGACCTGGCTCCACGTACAGCGTCTGGAACACACACAAGCACACTTGAATGCTTTGACCCCACAAGAAAATAATGTATCGTCACCAAAGGAACACGTTTTTAGAGGTCCAGCAGGCTACATCAGAGAGCCGGTCTTTACCTGAAAGTGCTTGGTGTGCCCAGGCGTGACTGAGACGGACACCTTCTTATTCCTCAGAATGGTGTTGATGGTCGAACTTTTGCCCACATTGGGATACCCCACCTGTTCAGAGCGTATATAGGAGAATTGAGATCCCACAAACGTCATTCCAAACACAAGACCTGTTCTCCTACTGCAACATTTGAGCCTATTCATTTCCAGTGTGTGTATCTGTGTGTACTCACCAGCCCCACTGTGAGCTCACCCTCTTTCAACGTTGGCCCATCGTGAGCAGCCTTAAATATGGCCAGCAGCTCATCTTTGGTCAGCAGGCGACTGGAGTTGTGGAAGGAGGAGCCGTGGGTGGAGCCATCTATACTCTCTTCATCATCTGCCTCCTCACCCTCTGATGCCTCTTCACCCTCCTCACCCTCTGATGCCTCTTCACCCTCTGATGCCGTCTGCCAGTCTCCCTCTGCTACGCAGTCTTTAAACTGCTCCCCTTCCATATCGCTCTCCTCTTCCTCCTCCTCCTCCTCCTCCTCGCTCTTTTCCTCATTCTTCTCCTTGTTATCCTCTACCTCCGGTCTTTGGCTCACATTGTCGTTGTCTGGCATTCCCTCGTCTTCATCCTCTGCTTCGCTCTTTTCATCCTCCTGCTCCTCCACTTCCATTCCCTGTGGAGAATGAACAAGGGCAGAAGAGGAGAACCCTAGCAACTTGTCTTTCATCAGTCAAAAAAGTAACCAGGTTTAAACAGGCTAAGACCTTCCAATTAAAATGTGACTGCCTCCTCACCTTCTCCTCTGCCTCCAGCCTCTCGTTCTCCACCAGTGCGGACCAGAACACAGCGCGGAGGCCCTCTCTCTGGAAGTATCTGGCCCAGATCCTCCGCTGCTGCCGGGTCAGCAGGTCAGCCTTGTTCACCAGCAACAAGTTCACCTTGTACCGGGACACCTCTTTTACATAGCACTCCTACAGGAACCAGGAAGATCAATGGGTGAAATACCGCAATGTTTCCCCTACTATCAGTTTGGTGGGGTGGGTTCCCCCACCTGGCAATGTCATCCCACATTCAAGAAAAATTGGCCTCAATTGTTTGATGTGACAGCCTTAGGCCCTTTACTTACCAGGTCAGGGCAACGAAATAGCAATGGGTTTCTGGCATCAACAATCTGAACAACAACGTCACTGCGGAGGAAAATTCACAACATTACCACCATCATACAAGGCATTGAACAGCTGACAACCAGTGTCACAAGACAGAGCAGCTCTGATTCCTACCTCCTCTCAATCACTCTCCAGAGCTGTCTCCAGAAATCCAAATTCCTCTCAAAAGGTGTGAGAATCATTTTCTGCTCCTCTTCAAGCCTATAAAACAAGATAGATAAACTTCCAGGCACTGCTGACATAAAACAGTGTTAGGGATTTAAGGTGAATTAAAGGGTTATTACTAACTCATAAGAACTTCCAGCGCTCTACCAGGTGGTTGAGAAGTCAAGAGGGTCATACTAGCAATGCCATATTAGAATGGCAATTTGCATTGCATTTTTACTCATCTCAACAATATTACAAAAATTACTTTAGGTCTGCTTCAATGGCTTTTATAGGCATAGTTAAATAAATGAAATGAGGACAAATGATTGTAATCTTGTATGTCCAAACGTGAATATGAAATTAAATTGAAATGAATGCGTTTTCAGGTGCGATGTCCCTTACATTTCAAATGATCCCGGTTCTTCCATGTTTCCACAGGTTCAGACTACATTTTGAGATAAGATAGTGCCATTTTTTATTACTATTATAGAGCTCGCCAGTTTTTGTTTTTATTTTACCTTTATTTAACTAGGCAAGTCAGTTAAGAACAAATTCTTATTTTCAATGACGGCCTAGGAACAGTGGGTTAACTGCCTTGTTCAGGGGCAGAACGACAGATTTGTACCTTGTCAGCTCGGGGATTCGAACTTGCAACAATTACATCCTATTCAATTAATGGGGGGGGGGGTTCATACTCTGCCAGTTCTCGTCTCCACTCCAGGAAGCTGTCTCTCTCTGTCTGCTGGAGGACCTCTGGACTGGTGCCCTCATCCCAGTGGGGCCTGAAAAATGACAGGACAAAGAAGGCATTAATGGAACATCAGAAGCAATGCAACATTAGCACAATTCCTACTTCTAAGACAACTAGAAAGAAGACATAAAATACATTGACAGTGTAATGTTGACAGTGTAATGTCTTTGGAGTCTCTGGGCTTACTGCACCTTCGTGGAATTCTGAGGAGTTGTTTGTTCTCCTCGTGCAGCTTCTTCAGCTTTGCCGTCTCCTCGGCTGTCAGTAATCCTGCCCGAGCTTCAGCTGGCACAAACTTGATGTTGAGCTTTTCTGGGGAAACATTTTATGCATCAGTTGCATCCTGGGAATCCAGTCTAAAGTACTTGTAGATTACCGTTTTCAAGGATCACTTGTCACGTCAATGCAATAGAGTATTTACCTGCAACAAACTCTGTCCCAGCCATTTCAGCAGTTGCAAGGAAGTCATCCATAGAACTCTGTTCAGTCACTGACTGCAGGTTGAGACGACCCCAGTCGTAGCCATCATTCAGTTCACTGGTGTGGAGCTGGCAATGTGAGATCAAGTTTATTCATCAGAAAATTGTCTAGCTAGCTACAGCTAATAAGACAGACGGCCATTAAAACATGTACAGTGCCTTCAGAAAGTATTCAGACCCCTTGACTTTTTCCACATTGTTACATTACTTCCTTATTCTAAAATTGCTTTAATTATTTCTCCTTCAATCCACACACAGTAGATTGAGTGGAAAAAAAATAATTAAAGCAATTTGACAAAGCAAAAACAGGTTTTTAGACAGCATCAAGTCTTCTTGGGTATGACGCTACAAGCTTGGCACACCTGTATTTTGGGAGTTACTCTCATTCTTCTTGGCAGATCCTCTCAAGCTTTGTCAGGTTGGATGGGGAGCGTTGTTGCACAGCTATTTTCAGGTCTCTCCAGAGATGTTCGATAGGGTTCAAGTCCGGGCTCTGGCTGGGCCATTCAAGGACATTCAGAGACTTGTCCCGAAGCCACTCCTGCGTTGTCTTGGCTGAGTGCTTTGGGTCGTTGTCCTGTTGGAAGGTGAACCTTCGCCCCAGAGGTCCTGAACACTTTGGAGGAGGTTTCCATCAAGGATCTCTCTCTACTTTGCTCTGTTCATCTTTGCCTCGATCCTGACAAGTCTCCTAGTCCTTGCCGCTGAAAAATATCCCCACAGCATGATGCTGCCACCACCATGCTTCACCGTAGGGATGGTGCCAGATTTCCTCCAGATGTGATGCTTGGCATTCAGGCCAAAGAGTTCAATCTTGGTTTCATCAGACCAGAGAATCTTGTTTCTCATGGTCTGAGAGTCCTTTAGGTGCCTTTTGGCAAACTCAAAGCGGGCTGTCAGGTGCCATTTACTGAGGAGTGGCTTCCATCTGGCCTGGTTGGTGGAGTGCTGCAGAGATGGTTGTCCTTCTGGAAGGTTCTCCCATCTTCACAGAGGAACTCTGGAGCTCTGTCAGACTGACCAAGGCCCTTCTTCCCCGATTGCTCAGTTTGGCCGGGTGGCCAACTCTAGAAAGAGTCTTGGTGGATCCAAACTTCTTCGATTTAAGAATGATGGAGGCCACTGTGTTCTTGGGGACCTTCAATGCTGCAGAAATGTTTTGGTACCCTTCCCCAGATCTTTGCCTCGACACAATCTACAGACAATTCCTTCGACCTCATGGCTTGGTTTCTTCTCTGGCATGCACTGTCAACTGTGGGACGTGTGCCTTCCCTAATCATGTCCAATCAATTTAATTTACCACAGGTGGACTCAAATCAAGTTGTAGAACCAACTGAAGGATGATCATAGGAAACAGTATGCAACTGAGTTTAATTTCGAGTCTCATAGCAATGGGTCTGAATATTTATGTAAATATTTCAGTTGTTTTATCTAAAAACCTGTTTTCGATTTGTCATTATGGGGTATTGTGTGTAGATTGCTGAGGATCATTTTTTATTTAATCCATTTTAGAATAATGCTGTAACGTAACCAAATTTGGAAAAAGTCAAGGGATCTGAATACTTTCTAAAGGCACTGTAGTTACTTCATTTTCAACAGGTCAGTATTCACCAAATTCTGCTTTTCTCCAATTAACGTTCCTCAGCGAAATAGTAAGGTAGAACTGGATAGAACCCTTGGAGGTAGGCATCTACTGTTATATGTTTAGCTCGCTAACTAGCTAGCTAGCTAGCTGTTGAAACACGTATCATCAACATATAGTAACAGTTAAAGTTACCCAAGTATCGCCCCTCTTGTTGCCTCGGCCTGCGTTGAGTCTCTCCTTTATCAGTGCTCTCCCGAGCCCCATTGCAGACTTCTTCTTACCCATTTTTCGGTTTGGGTTTAGCCTTGCTTGTTAACGTTACCACAAATCTGTTTTTGTAAAATTTTGCCCATGTGAGAATTGTTGTCCCATGAGGAAGTGAAACGGAACGTGCCAACTTCATTGCAGAATGACGAATAACTATCGAGATGAATCATGTTTTCTCTAATGTATAATTAGACTTATTTCTGGAGATTATTGAACCTGGAGGTTATTGAATCAAACTCGCTGTGTATTTGTATAGCTTTTATTAGGATTTAATGTAATGATTTGTGCATTGACTTTGGATTTGTGGTACATTCCAAAAGATGTGTCCAACACTCAATTATGCATTGAAGGAAACATCCTTTGGCAATTAATAGTTCCGCCAAGGACAAGGTCATGTGACAGGTGCTACCATTTAAATGTCGATACTAAATTGTATTAATTTCTAAATATATAACCTACTCAATATATTTATAATTACATTTCTGCAATACATGCGCAACACAAGGAACTAGTTCAGATAGATTTGTAAACTATATTTTTCTTAACTGTAGGCCTTTAAATAAGTATATATATATATATATATATATATATATATATATATATACACAGAGTTATTTTTTTCCTTTTTTGGGGATAATTTTCAGAAAATTCCACACTATTTTGTTTGGGGGTGTTTCATGAAGAGACAATTATACTCTAGCCTAATTATACGTATAGCCTACTTATAACATTCTTATTCTTAAATGTTATTTTTATTTTAAGCTTGTTACAGAGTAATGAAAGAGGCTTGAGCGCATGTTATCAGTACAGGGGGAAACTCTGTTGCATTGCCAACAGATGGCAGCATAAAACAAAGGATGAGGACCAACATTTTGGTGCATTGCCATGAATTGAATAATTGACAGCAAACCAGCGTTAATTTGTATTATACGATTGAAATACTGAAACTTTAGGTAGGCTATGTATAGGCTCGATTTGTATCCCTCTTGCATTTAGGTTTCTGTTTTTAAACGAACTAGATACAAACGTTATATCCGTTGTGTTCTGAGTGAATGTAGGTACAACGGAATTATTGTTGCAATTTACAGGTCGGATGTATATAAGCTGTTATCAGTTTTGTATATTAGCCTAAATTTCCCAAATTCGAATGATTTCAGTTCATAAATAAACCTTTGTAAGTGCGCTCTGAGTGCCAATTTTATCCTCAAGGGAGAGCTGTTTGACTTTGGTCTCCTCCTCTATGTTCCCTGCAGAGACACTGAAATGGTTCAACCCAGTATATATCCACTGTAGACCATCCCACTCACAGCAGAACCAACCTCACAGCAATCAGTAACCGCAGAATGGGAAAACGCACTTGTCTGGTTATGGAGAAGTCTTTAGAGGATGAGCAAATGAATTACAGGATAACTTGACCGTTTGTTGTATTGGAGTTGCTATTATATGAAAAAGGTCAGTAAAAAGATACGATTTAGTTGCAGTAAAACGTTCGCTGTAGTTGTACATTGTTTTCTGTGGACGTGACACGACCATATAATGCTGCCTTGGAAGAAGAATAAGTTCGACCTGATAGATGAAGATAAACAGTCGAAGCAGAAGGGTTATGCCGTGAGTTTGAACTACTCTGCGCTGACCTCCTTTGCCAAGTCTTGTCCGGAGAGTGCTTTGAACAGGGTTGGAAGCATGTTCAAGTCAAAAAGGAAAAAGGTTAAAATTACCAGCGAAGACCCCACATACACGGTCCTCTACCTGGGCAATGCCACCACCATCCAGTCGAAAGGAGAAGGCTGTACGGACGTGGCTGTGAGCAAGATTTGGGGCAAGAGCGAAATGGGCAAAAATGGCACGAAGATGAAACTGACCATCAGCTCGCAGGGAATCCGGATGGTGCATGTGGACGACAAGGCGAGAAGACCGGGACATTTGTATTTATTGCACCGGATAACCTATTGCGTTGCCGACCCAAGGTTACACAAAATTTTCGCTTGGATATACCGTCATGAGATGAAGCACAAGGCAGTGATGCTGCGGTGCCATGCGGTGCTGGTGTCCAAGCCGGAGAAGGCAAAGGCCATGGCACTGCTTTTGTACCAGACCTCGGCAACAGCGCTTGCTGAATTTAAAAGACTTAAAAGGAGGGACGATGCAAGGCACCAGCAACAGCAGCTGATAGGGGAACAAACCATACCCCTTGTGCCCCTCAGGAAGCTTCTAAACGGACAGTGTTATTACAAACCCCCGGTGGAGCGCAGCAGGAGCGCACCCAAATTGGGCTCTATCACAGAGGACTTGATCGGAGAGGAGGAGGAGGAGAAAGCGATGCTCTTTGAGTGTGAGGATATTCTAGACACGAATGACGATTGTGTGGGCAATGGTAAACAGGAGCTGTCCCAGATTATCAGTGACCTTGGAGAGATGTGCATTGGAAACGACGTACAAACACTAAAAGCGGACTTTAGAGTTACCCGACTCCTCTCCGGGGAGAGCACGGGCAGCGAATCGTCAATAGAAAGCAACCAGGAACCAATTTCGCTCTCAAATGGATTCGAGGGGGGAAGATGCAGGAAATAACATTAATAAATCTGCATTTTCCTGGAGCCAAAATTGCCTCCACAAATAATTGAATTTCTGTTTATTTCACGCTGTCCATTAAATGAGAGTGTAGGCAATGCCTGTAGTATTGCGGCTCCTCGTGAAAGGATATAAGAGGGTTGTTACAATGATTGTGGACAAAATACGCACAAAAAAACACCTACTATTGAATGATATTCTGGGAAACATGGATAGTCTACAGAAAAGGGGAGGACTGCATGCTGAGACTGAACCCCAAACTCGCAGTGCGCACCAGGACAGTGATTTCCACTCTTCAATAAGAGGGTTTGTATTAGAGCTCGTTTACCCAACCTATTTCCCTCGTGGAAATGACATTCTTCTTGAACAACATTGTCCACGAATATGTAACTTTACATTTTAAAAGCACGTTTACTTTTTGGCTCGATGGGTTAAATTAGATGTCCCTCACTCTCCTTTCAGAACGCTTTTCTACAATTAAAAACTGTTGTTTAAATTCAGTCGAGTATTACGTTTATTAGGCTATGTGTATAATATCGTTTTCTCGTAGGCCTATATGGTCTCATAAACATAATGTAATATCTTTGCTGTGCAAAAGAAAAATGTCCTAATGTATTAAGATGTACATCGTCAATGCGTTGTGTATACAGATATCCATTCTTTTTTAAAGGACAAAATGTGGTTTGTTTATGTGAACCTAAAAAAAGACCAATAAAAAGAAATAAAGAATATGCAGGCGTTTGTATAGTTCATGCACTCATTTGGTACATTATTTCTAAGAATCCAGTATAATTTCCATAGAGTATGTACACCATGTGATTTGATGCCTCAACTTTACCCCTCCAAATTTAGGTCAGATCATTATTATTTCGATGCATGCACCACTGGGTTTAGAATTGCAATGAGTTAATGGAACATATCAGCATTCACACTTTACATGTTTTATTTTTTTTTGCATGTAACTGATTGATAAAATATTAATTTACCAACATTACACCCCCCCCCCCCCCCATCCTTGGGAATCACATCATTTTGGGAAAATAGTTTTAGTGGAGGTTGGCATGCATGGGAGAGACATCTCATGGCCAAGTTTATTCTGGGAAAGGGAAAAATACTCTCTTGTTCAACTGTCAGTTCTCACACAGACATTTTCTTCCTTGCTCAGTTGATTTTGGTGACAGTGTTTCAAGAGGGTGTTACATGTAGTTGACCCATTACTTGTTGAGTCGACACCTGCAGTGCAAATCACACCGCAAACAACACCTCTCCAACACCTCTATTTTCTCTCCAGCTCGGTTTTTGAAAGGTGGGCTCACTGTATTGCAGTCACCATTGTAATTAGGGGATTACTAGAAATGTCTCATGATTGTTGTCGTACAACCATAGGGACATGCCCAGGTAAACCACAACACCACTAGGGGCTCAAATCATTAAAGAGAGAGAGTATTTATTGTGTTACATCCAAAAAATACTTCATGTAAGACCAAGGAGTCTATTTATAGGATTTTTTTTTATTTTACCTTTATTTAACTAGGCAAGTCAGTTAAGAACACATTCTTATTTTCAATGACTGCCTAGGAACAGTGGGTTAACTGCCTTGTTCATGGGCAGAACAACAGATTTGTACCTTGTCAGCTCGGGGATTCGAACTTGCAACCTTTCAGTTACTAGCCCAACGCTCTAACCACTAGGCTACCCTGCCGCCCCAAATTACTAAGCTAATTCTTATTAATCTATTATTACAATTTTGTTACTGCAGAATTGGAACAGATTTAAGTTCTGTACGTAATTTACAAATAACAATGTGTATCAATACATCTGAGTCATGTCTGTATGTTAGCCCAATTGTCAGCGTGTTTGATATTTAAAGTCTTGCTTACAGCCTGGGTTGTCTTGCCTAAACAGAATACGCTCTTATTAGGCTCCATACAGATCCTATTCAATTCGTAATTCTATGTTAGACTCACACACACGTGTGACCTACAGTATCACTTAGGATGCTATCTGCATTCACAGACTGCCGCCACACTGCAACTTTTACTGCTTTTCTATAAGTAGAAGGACTGTCATGGAAGCTTCCCATCCATGCTCTACCAAACATGCATAGCAACAGGCCCACATGAATACCACCAACTGTATTCAGATCCTGCCTGTCACATTGAGTGGTATTAATAACACAGTAGTGCCACCATGGTCACAGCACTGCTCTGTCGGGGTTGTCACACTACTGGGCATGGTGTTCTTAAGATCATATTTCATGAGAAGGGAGCTGAGGGCAGTCACCACTCTCTGTGGCTGTCTGTCTGCGAGGACTACTGTATTGATATGGACATTAGTATTCTAGTTGGGGATAGTTCAGTGCTGCTTCAGTCCAGCATTATCCTCAGTCTGTCTGCCAGTGCTTTACTCCAGAGCACTCTACAGCATGCAGAGATGCTACTTCAGAGGCAGCCACTTCTACCTATGCTGCGGCTCAGTAATAAGAACTGAATTAGAGATGAGGCGAGAAAGGTGAGCTTGTTCCCTGTTTAGAATCCAGGTGATGTGTGAAGGTGTCTTGTTATATGAACAGTGCCTATTGCACTAAATCAACATTGACCACCCCCAGACCTTTCCAACACTTCATATATAGCCTGGATGGCCCACCATGGCTCTAGAAATGGGAAGTCAGTGCTTTGGGCCAATGATTTCCCATGGGTCCTATAAAAAGCAACACATCTCATTTTGAATTGATGCAATGGTGGTCACTAGGACAGTAAGACAAAACTACACAACACCAAGGCTGTGTCACTCGCTGTACTTTCTTTCAGGGAGTGGATGGAAACTACTGTGGGAATCGAAATAGCAAGAGTGTGTCAACCCACACAGTTTCCCTTGTCAACGTGGTGCTGCTTCCATCTGCACTAGCTGCAGTCTCACTGAAGTCTACCATACAATAATTACACCACAGACATTATGACATCATCAGCCCATGCTCACCACATGATAAACCAGCAGGATGTGCTATTAGTGGACAACTGCAAACTAGGTCTATAAACCTCTCATAAAGACAGGGAAACTGTCCATTAGTCTTCTATTTTTAAAGTACCCCTTGCAATCACTAGACAGTTTCGCCCTAGTGCAGCCGTGACCTACTGTATATTTTCCCTCAGTGCCAGCAAGCTACATTTGGACTCTTTGTTAAGCTTACCATATGCTTCCTAGTCAAAACGGTTAATGCATATATTATGGCAACATTTTGTGACGTTTCTGTTCGTTTTGGTGTTCGGCTGCTTGAGCGCACATTTCTTTCTTGAGGCAAGCCATAGTTCGGTAGCCGAAGTCTACGCCCCTTCGTCTGTGATTGGTCAACAATAAGGATTCTTCAATTAAGTGATTGTTGTCATTCAACGACAGATGACTAGTTTTCATGCCAATGTTGTTCACTTGAGAAATGCTGCATCAAACATCTTGGTTAGATGTAAAATCAGGCAACTAAGACCTCAGAAAAAATGTCAAAATGAATGGCAGATTCATGATTTATCTTAGATTGATTCTGACTATTTTTAGGAAGTGTTACTGTAGGTTGTTTTGTACAGCGTCTCAAGAGGGACAAACAGTAATATTTCCATTTTCTTCTAGTTTTTTAAGCAAATGTCTTTTTAAGGGAGTATGCGTGGCACTGATGTTCGCTTCGCCAAGCCGAGTTCTGCCAGGAGCAAAGCGGACCAAGTATGCGGATGCCTTTACAAGGCCGCCAAACCTTGTTCCTGTTGTTTTTCAGGGTAACCTGAATATCCTCTCCGTGTTTATTGAGTGGGTCTGATTTAACAGTTTAATACGATGCGTTGACATTTAGTGCATGTAAACATACGTTAATTCAAACCTCGTGGGGCGAGAGCAGATGTTATTGTCTCTCACTGATAAAAGGAATAAAATAGGCTTTTAAAATTCAAATGTCACCTACAACTTCACCTTAAAGGTCCAATGCAGCAGTTTGTATTTCAATATCAAATCATTCCTGGGTAACAATTAAGTACCGTACTGTGATTGTTTTCAATTAAAATGGTTAAAAAAATAACCAAAATATGTATATTTTTTGTAATGTTTAAAAAAAATTAGGGGGTAATGTAAGGATCGACGCTGGTGACAAGAAGCAGGTGCAGGGAGTGAACATTTAATAACCACGGACAGGAACAGAATAAGGACAGCGTCTGGACAGGTGAAACGGAACAACAATAATGCTGACATGGGGATGAATCAGAGGAAACAGACAGATATAGGGAAGGCAATCAAAACGTGAAGGAGTCCAGGTGAGTTAAATGAGCGCTGATTCTTGTAATGATGGTGACAGGTGTGCGTAATGAAAGGCAGCCTGACGCCCTTCAGAGAGGGAGAGCAGGAGCAGGCGTGACAGGTAGCTCAGCTTTAATATTGCAGATCGATTGTAGCTTCCAACAATTTAATTGTCTGCATCATTTCCAATCCCCCATATATATTTTCTTGTAAATATATACAGTGCCTTCGGAAAGTATTCAGACCCCTTGACTTTTTCCACATTTTGTTACGTTACAGCCTTATTCTAAAATGTATTACATCGTTTTTTCCCTCCCCTCATCAATCTACACACAATACCCCATAATGCAAAGCAAAACCTTTATTTTTTTTTGTTTTTTTTTGTTAATTTATTACAAATATAAACCTGAAATATTCCATTTACGTAAGTATTCAGACCGTTTACTCAGTACTTTGTTGAAGCACCTTTGGCAGTGATTACAGCCTTGAGCCTTCTTGGTTATAACGCTACAAGCTTGGCATACGTGTATTTGGGGAGTTTCACCCATTCTTCTCTGCAGATCCTCAAGCTCTGTCAGGTTGGATGGGGAGCGTTGCTGCACAGCTATTTTCAGGTCTCTCCAGAGCTGTTTGATCAGGTTCAAGTCCGGGCTTTAGCTGGGCCATTCAAGGATATTCAGAGACTTTTCCCGAAGCCACTCCTGTGCTGTCTTGGCTATGTGCTTAGTGTCGTTGTTCTGTTGGGAGGTGAACCTTCGCCCTAGTCTGGGAACCTGCTCCAGAGGGCTCAGGACTTTATCATGGATCTCTTTTGGTGCCTTTTGACAAACTCCAAACGGGCTGTGATGTGCCTTTTACTGAGGAGTGGCTTCCGTCTGGCCACTCCACCATAAAGACCTGATTGGTGGAGTGCTGCAGAGATGGTTGTCCTTCTGGAAGGTTCTCCCATCCCCACAGAAGAACTCTGGAGATCTGTCAGAGTAACCATCGGGTTCTTGGTCACCTCCCTGACCAAGGCCCTTCTCCCCCGATTGCGCAGTTTGGCTGGGCGGCCAGCTCTAGAAAGAGTCTTGGTGGTTCCAAACTTCTTCTATTTAAGAATGATGGGGCCACTGTGTTCTTTGGGACCTTCAATGCTGCAGAAATATTTTGGTACTCTTTCCCAGATCTATGCCTCGAAACAATCCTGTATTGGAGCTCTACGGACAATTCTGTCGACCTCATAGTTTGGTTTTTGCTCTGATATGCACTGTGGGACCTTATATAGACAGGTGTGTGCTTTTCCAAATCATGTCCAATTAATTACATTTTCTAGTGGTGAACTCCAATCAAGTTGTAGAAACATCTCAAGGATGATCAATGGGAACAGGATGCACCTGAGCTCAATTTTGAGCAAAGGGTCTGAATACCTATGTCAATAAGGTATGTTTTTTTGTTGTTGTATAAATTAGCATTTTTTTCTTCGCTTTGTCATTATGGGGTATTGTGTGTAGATTGATGAGGATTTGTAATAAAAAATAAAATACAAAAATAATATTTTAGAATAAGGCTGTAACGTAATAAAATGTGGAAAAGAGGAAGGGGTCTGAATACTTTCCAAATGCACTGTATATAAAACATAGAAAAATCACATTTCTGTCTGCACTGGGCCTTTTACAGTTTTTGTTTAACCTACTGTAAAGTATATGAATCAACAGGTTATTAAATAGTACACCACTCATGTTTGAACGAGACAACACGCTAACCTGTCAAATTGTATATACTATAGTCCTACTCCAGTCTCGTTTTAAGCTAATGTATCACCTGATTTACTTAACAAAAGGCACATCTCAATAGGTTGTCAGGGTATCCTCATGATAGGGGGGGTGGGCATTTCCTCTGTTGTTCTTTATTGCTCCTCTATTGTTTCTCAAGCAAGGGGGAGGCCGATGACATTACGAATCCCCGTCAGACCAACTCCTTGAATGCCCTACTTCTTGAAATTTGAAGTTGCCTGAAAAACCCTGTTTTGCAACAAAAAAAATGGTACCCTTTAGTGTGTGTACTTTACTGTATTTACAGTATTTTCAACAGTAAAAAGTTAAAGTAATGCAGATTGAACATCTATTTTATAACACAGACCCATTTCCCCAAATAATTGAAGTGCACATTGTAATCATTTAGTCGGTGCCTTTAGTCGTGCACAAAGTGAGGCCCATACAGAAATGGTTTGTCGAGATCTGTGTGGAAGAACGTGACTGGCCTGCACAGAGCCCTGACCTCAAACCCATCGAGCACCTTAGGGATGAATTGGAACGCCGACTGCCAGCCAGGTCTAATCACCCAACATCTGTGCCTGACCTCACTAATGCTCTTGTGGCCGAATGGAAGTCCCAGCAGCAACGTTCCAACATCTAGTGGAAAGCCTTCCCAGAAGAGTGGAGGCTGTTATAGCAGAAAAGGGGGGACCAACTCCATATTAATGCCCATGATTTTGGAGTGAGATGTTCGACGAGCAGGTATCCACATACTTTTGGTAATGTATTGTATATAAGTGTATTTGTCCGAATACTTTTGGTCCCCTAAAATGGGGGTACTCATTACAAAAAGTGCTCTAATTTCTAAACGGTTCTCCCGATTTATAGATCTGACAGAAGCTGACAGCACTTTAACTTCATAGTTGTTGTATCATTTAAAATCCAAAGTGCTGGAGTACAGAGCCAAAACATCAAAAAAATTTGTGACTGTCCCAAATACTTTTGGAGCTCACTGTAGATCTCAACGCCTCTCATGTTTGACTTACATACATTTTTCCTCAAGTGGTTTTGCCATGTTGTAATCATCACTGCCGTCAGCAATTCAGAAACCCATTTTTTGTGTGCTCCATGGAAGATCTCAATAAATACTATTTACTTGAATCGTAAGAGTTTTGCTAATCATCTGCTTGTGGAACCTAACAGTACAGGTTGAACCAGAACAACTAGAGGTTTGCTAATCATCTGCTTGTGGAACCTAACAGTACAGGTTGAACCAGAACAACTAGAGGTTTGCTAATCATCTGCTTGTGGAACCTAACAGTACAGGTTGAACCAGAACAACTAGAGGTTTGCTAATCATCTGCTTGTGGAACATAACAGTACAGGTTGAACCAGAACAACTAGAGGTTTGCTAATCATCTGCTTGTGGAACCTAACAGTACAGGTTGAACCAGAACAACTAGAGGTTTGCTAATCATCTGCTTGTGGAACCTAACAGTACAGGTTGAACCAGAACAACTAGAGGTTTGCTAATCATCTGCTTGTGGAACCTAACAGTACAGGTTGAACCAGAACAACTAGAGGTTTGCTAATCATCTGCTTGTGGAACCTAACAGTACAGGTTGAACCAGAACAACTAGAGGTTTGCTAATCATCTGCTTGTGGAACATAACAGTACAGGTTGAACCAGAACAACTAGAGGTTTGCTAATCATCTGCTTGTGGAACCTAACAGTACAGGTTGAACCAGAACAACTAGAGGTTTGCTAATCATCTGCTTGTGGAACCTAACAGTACAGGTTGAACCAGAACAACTAGAGGTTTGCTAATCATCTGCTTGTGGAACCTAACAGTACAGGTTGAACCAGAACAACTAGAGTTTGCTAATCATCTGCTTGTGGAACCTAACAGTACAGGTTGAACCAGAACAACTAGAGGTTTGCTAATCATCTGCTTGTGGAACATAACAGTACAGGTTGAACCAGAACAACTAGAGGTTTGCTAATCATCTGCTTGTGGAACCTAACAGTACAGGTTGAACCAGAACAACTAGAGGTTTGCTAATCATCTGCTTGTGGAACCTAACAGTACAGGTTGAACCAGAACAACTAGAGGTTTGCTAATCATCTGCTTGTGGAACATAACAGTACAGGTTGAACCAGAACAACTAGAGGTTTGCTAATCATCTGCTTGTGGAACCTAACAGTACAGGTTGAACCAGAACAACTAGAGGTTTGCTAATCATCTGCTTGTGGAACATAACAGTACAGGTTGAACCAGAACAACTAGTGCTGGGACTTGTTTCGAGCCATGCAAATCAATCTGTTGTTAAATAATGCATGTGATGTTTGGAACAGTGGCCTTTTAGGTCGAGCTCCTGTTACATCAACAGCAGAGAGACGACATTGGCCTGGATCATTATGAAGAGACCAGTGACCCTTTGAATAATGGCAATACACAAAAACACACATCGTCTGCATGCGCCTTTACACAGACACACACAGATGGTGAACTATGACAATAGAAGCCTGGACAGCAGGCACGAGCTTGCCTGGGGGCAGAGAACTTTATAGTTGTTTTGGAGTCTGATTTATAATCTGGAGATCTATAATCAAATGGAGCTTCAATTACAGTAATCAACATTTGACTCTGTTTTTCAGATCCTCCCACAATTCATCCTAGGCTGCTATTATGGCACATTTTGAAGTATAGTATGTATAGGCTAGATTGAAATCAAGGCGAACTTTGGCTATATTGACTCAATGTAATCCAGCTTCTCATTGGCGGCCCTCCCTTGCAGTGGTACAATACATTTGGTCGTTCTGGTTTAGTGACATGGCAGGTGTCAAAGACAAGACAATCTAATCTGACACTCCTGATGACATTCGTAGGCTGTGTGAGGGAAGATAAGCTCTGAGAGACATTAGCCTGGAAATTGTGTGAGAGAGAGAGAGAGAGAGATCGTGTATGGCACTGAGTCACTTTCATGTCAACACATTTGTAGATTTGAGTTGTCTCTGGAGGTTCGGTGTCAAAGGAACAGGAGCTTGCTATGCCATTCTGATGGAGAGCGAACAGAAACATCAACGTTGTGGCAGACATGTTTAATGAACAAGTATTCACATTCATTGAATAAAGCTTATCTTATGAAACACACAGTAAGGTAGGCCAAGCTGATTTCAGCATCAGCTAGTGTTAAGAATCCCTTTGGCCCTGCAGTCTAGGGGAGATGGAACTGAGACCCGTAACATAAATCATGCACATTATAATAGTGAAAAGTAACAGTGAGAACAAAAACCATAGACAACTGAAATCTACCGTCAAACACTAAAGGTTTATTGTTTAAACACACGGTAAGGGGGGGGGGGGGGGGTGAGAAAAGGGGCTGAGTGGGACCCAAGCAAAGAAACAATAATCCAAAACCACCCCTAAGCTAGACTAGCCTATTTCAACAACAGCTAGCTAACTAACCAAAAATACAGGGGGTGGTCCGCCCAGTTCTAACTAGTGTATTTAGACACTGTTTTCCTACGGGTAATGTAGGCCCATGGGAGACTGGTCTTGTTACCCCCTTTTCCCACCAAACAAACAAGTCAAACAAAACAATACTCACAGGTACCGGACAAATGGGACATTTGGGGTGAAAGAAAAACAAAGGAGATGGGTGAGAGAGAGAGCATACAAAGAGCGATTGAGAGAATGACACAAAGATTGATCTCACAGAGAGAGATTGAACACAGAGTGATAATGAGCTAGAGAAAGAGCAACTGACTGGGGTTTTTAAACCAAGGGAAAGGGGCTGTGATTGGGTGAGGAAAGGGGAGCAGGTGTCTTCTGATTGGGGACTGGTTGATGACTGATCGGGGAGTGATGATTGTCACCTGTGAGGGGAGGAGAGAAAAGAAACACATACAGGATACATACACAGGATACCTGTATCCGTAACAGCTAGAATATACTCTATAAGCAAAAGTCAATTGCCGCTCTTGAGAATGGACCAGGCTTACACAACTTCTACATTATAGATATATCACTGACGAAATCTGTCATCACTTTGCTCTCAGGTGTAATTTGGGCCATGTGAACCATCCACTTTTCAGTATGAGACATAGGGAGCTTCTTTTGGAAAGGCACATCTCGCCCTATCCCCATAATGGCCACCCGGTAATGAGTCATGTCTGTGGTGGTGGCCCTTCTCCCTGGGCGACTGTGAAACACTAGAGCCCCCAAAGCTCCACTTGGCTGCCAGTTGCTCTTGTTTTCCACTGCTTCTGACACAAATGGTTTTCCTCCAGGAGAGTCATAGATTTCAGCATGGTTATTTCTGTCCTTCCGTTAGCAGGGAGTAAATGTAATAATAACAGGAGGAGAGCAGGGAAAATCACAGGACTGACTGACATACTGCTTGTCTGTATGGTATGGGAGATCCCATCAAAACAGAATCCGTCCACAACCTCTTTCATTTTCAGAACAGGATACGGCGGCCATGTTAATATCCCAAAATGCTACCTGTTCATCCATGTGGAAACAGTGGAGTCAGTGAAAATTGTACAATACGTACAGCATCTTCTTATCGTATTGCAGTACTTACCCCGAAACCCTAGATGATATCTCTTAGATTCTCAGAAAATGTCCCCATGTACTCTCTAGATGAATTCCTTCAGTAGCTGCATGTTTATGGGCAGAAGACTGAAGCAGCGGCTACATCACTACAGTGCCTCCACTCTGCTCTCCCAGAGGGACTGAGTGCGAGTTCATCATTTGAGATGAGGACTAGTGGCGACTGGTGTGTCGAGCTGACACAGGAGAATAGTGTTAATGTGTAAAGAATACACACCACTGTGGGAGATCGCCTTGGAGGTCTGCTACTGAGCCAAACAGAAGTATTTGTTTCTATATGGAGGTCTCTCTGTTGGCTGGCTGCATGATGTAACAAAACATTTCCCATAACAGTACAGTGCCCTCTTATTTAACATTAGTGGAAGTTGTAAACTCATTATTTGTTGTGAACGGATATGTTTATCTGGTTTGCCCCATCAATTACCGTGGGATGATGAAAACATGCCACCATATCTTTATGGACTGTACAGTCTGGGTATATCTGCCACTATGGTCAGGTTTCCTGGACCCAGATTGAGAATTTCCTTTGAAAGTGCATGTTAGTCCAGGACTAAGCTTAATCAGGATCTGGGAATCCATCCCCAAGTGTTTTTAGCTATGGGATTATTTTATGTAACTATGGGATTGTAGGAACTCTCATGATTGATTAGATTATACATAACCAGAGCTGAATATTCCATTGGAAATACCTTATAATAGGCAGGCCTCATTGTTGTATTGACACATGGTTATGTACTACCATGCTGGCCGACGAGCCAAGATGGTCTATACTGTAGGGCACTGGGGCTGGTGTCATCGATCTGTGCTATTTCACCAACGTATGTACGTGTCAACAGTTGGCGCCCACGTGGAACCATATTGACTTTGGTTCTGACGTGGTTCTCACAATGGCTCAATGGAGATGATTGGATACAAGCCTTGAACTGAGAGGATGTAGTTTTCCACCCGCTTACCCTTATCAGTCGTTCAGAATCTCACTGTCACGGTGGATTAAATCTGCGATCAGAAAATGATCAGAAAACATCAACGAAATTACATTTCATTATTTAAATCCTTTTTTTGCAAAGCAAAAATTGCTATGTAATTTCATGCCGTGCAGTTTTCATTCAATTCCACGGAATAACTTTTCTATAATCATAACGGATATGAGATATATATATATATGAGAAATAACACACGGCTGCAGTACTGGACTGTGTGCTGCTGGCACACCAAAGGCGCCATATCATGCGACGTCTCAGACGAGAATGTAAACAAAACAGGGCCTTTTGTCCACAGACATCCCAACAATGTTGATCCAGCGGCATGCAGCGGACAATACTGAGAAGCAGACTGCTGCAAACCTGACATTTTTCTAGGTCTCTTCTATATGTCTGTTGTGTTTACAATAACATGTATCAATATCAAGGTTGGAGAAGTATAGGATATTAGAAACTGGGCGGTTCGAGCTCTGAATGCTGATTGGCTGACAGCTGTGGTATACCAGACCATATACCACGGGTATGACAAAACAGTTATTTTTACTGCTCTTATTACGTTGGTAACCAGTTTATAATAGAATAAGGCACCTCTGGGGTTTGTGGTATATGGCCAATATACCACGGCTAAGGGCTGTTCTTATGCACACCCCCTTGGGCCTTATTGCTTAAGTACAGCATTACAGTGGCTTGCGAAAGTATTCACCCCCCTTGGCATTTTTCCTATTTTGTTGCCTTACAACCTGGAATTAAAATAGATTTTTGGGGGGGTTTGTATCATTTGATTTACACAACATGTCTACCACTTTGAAGATGCAAAATATTTTTTATTGTGAAACAAACAAGAAATAAGACAAAAAAAACTGAACTTGAGCATGCATAACTATTCACCCGCCAAAAGTCAATACTTTGTAGAGCCACCTTTTGCAGCAATTACAGCTGCAAGTCTCTTGGGATATGTCTCTATAAACTTGGCACATCTAGCCATTGGGATTTTTGCCCATTCTTCAAGGCAAAACTGCTTCAGCTCCTTCAAGTTGGATGGGTTCCACTGGTGTACAGCAATCTTTAAGTCATACTACAGATTCTCAATTGGATTGAGGTCTGGGCTTTGACTAGGCCATTCCAAGACATTTAAATGTTTCCCCTTAAACTACTCAAGTGTTGCTTCAGCAGTATGCTTAGGGTCATTGTCCTGCTGGAAGGTGAACCTCTGTCCCAGCCTCAAATCTCTGGAAGACAAACAGGTTTCCCTCAAGAATTTCCCTGTATTTAGCGCCATCCATCATTCCTTCAATTCGGACCAGTTTCAAAGTCCCTGCCGATTAAAAATATCCCCACAGCATGATGCTGCCACCACCATGCTTCACTGTGGGGATGGTGTTCTCGGGGTGGTGGGTTTGCACCAGACATAGCATTTTCCTTGATGGCCAAAAGCTAAATTGTTGTCTCATCTGACCAGAGTACCTTCTTCCATATACTTGGGGAGTCTCCCACATGCCTTTTGGCGAACACCAAACGTGTTTGCTTATTTTTTTCTTTAAGCAATAGCTTTTTTCTGGCCACGCTTCCGTAAAGCCCAGCTCTGTGGAGTGTACGGCTTAAAGTGGTCCTATGGACAGATACTCCAATCTCCGCTGTGGAGCTTTGCAGCTCCTTCAGGGTTATCTTTGGTCTCTTTGTTGCCTCTCTGATTAATGCCCTCCTTGCCTGGTCCGTGAGTGTTGGTGAGGTGCCACCCTCTCTTGGCAGATTTATTGTGCTGCCATATTCTTTCCATTTTTTAATAATGGATTTAATGGTGCTCTGTGGGATGTTCAGAGTTTCTGATATTTTTTTTTAACCCAACCCTGATCTGTACTTCCCCACAACTTTGTCCCTGACCTGTTTGGAGAGCTCCTTGGTCTTCATGGTGCCGCTTGTGTCACATCTGTCGTAAAGATGGGACCAAGGCGCAGCGGGAATGTGAATACTCATCTTCTTTATTATGAAGAAAACCAAAATAAACACTTAAACAAAAACAACGACGAGAAACAGTCCTGTAAGGCACACAGCTACACATGGAACAACTACCCACAAAAACCCATGAAAAAACACCCCTACTAAATAGGACCTTCAATTAGAGGCAACGAGGAACAGCTACCTCCAATTGAAGGTCAACCCAATAAACTAAATGTAGAAATAGAAAAACTAGAATGAACATAGAAATATACTAACCAAGAACATAAACCAAAAAACCCAGAAACACATAAAACAAACACCCCCTGCCATGCCCTGACCAAACTACAATAACAAACAACCCCTTATACTGGTCAGGACGTGACAGCTTGCTTGGTGGTGCCCCTTGCTTAGTGGTGTTGCAGACTCTGGGGCCTTTCAGAACAGGCGTGTATATATACTGAGATCATGTGACAGATCATGTGACACTTAGATTGCACACACAGGTGGACTTTATTTAACTAATTATGTGACTTCTGAAGGTAATTGGTTGCACAATATCTTTTTTTTAGGGGCTTCATAGCAAAGGGTGAACGCACCACTTTTCCGTTTTTTATTTTTTTAGAATTGTTTGACACTAGTTATTTTTTTCATTTCACTTCACCATTTTGGACTATTTTGTGTACGTCCATTACATGAAATCCAAATAAAAATCCATTTAAATTACAGGTTGTAATGCAACAAAATAGGAAAACACCAAGGGGATGAACATTTTTGCAAGGCACTGTATAAGCTAAAGCAGCTTGAATCATTAGAAACCCCCAGTTACACAGAAGGCTACATGCAGACTGGTTAATGGTTAGGCTAACTAGCTCATATGATCCCTTACTCCCCTGGGGCATTATGGGAGATGATGACACATCAGTTGATGGATGTGTGAAATTGTGACCATTCTAAGCAGAACCATCGCGCTCTCCCTGAAACTTAGCCGGTGTGTAAACCCTGTGAATTCACACAGACAAAAATGTATAATGGGTTCACACTGAAGAAGGCTGTAAAGCCAAAACGTCTGTGTATGGGAAAGGGGGATACCTAGTCAGTTGTCCAACTGAATGTATTCAACTGAAGTGTGTCTTCTTAATCAGAGGTTCGGGGGCCTGCCTTAATCGACATCCACGTCTTCGGCGCCCGGGGAACATTGCTATCCCCGATGCAGTGAAAATAATTTAAAACATTGAATGATGAAGTAAGCTTTATGCGTGCGATTCCATTACACCTTTCTGTTTGTTTGAAATTGTGACCACCCCATGTTTTCATATTGCAAAACAAACCTAGGAAGGAGTGCTTATTGTCTATGATTTCCACAACAGATCTACTCTAAGCAGTTACATACATAAACAGCAGCCATGATGAATAATAAGAGGCATCAGAGAAATCGTGCAGCTTGCTTGATTTTGAATCAACAAATCGTGATGCATGTTTATTAGAATAGAACATAATAAAGTAGTATGCAATAGATATTAGTTCAACATGAATTAGCCCTATGGTTCTACGGGGGCTAATCTCCCTAGTTACACTACTAGCCTAGATACCCAGAAGGACCCTGTCCAGAATGTGAGACTGGTGGAGACAGATGGTCGGTACTCGGTACCCACTCAAAGCCTCTTAAAGACTCAGGACTCAGGCCAAAATCCTCTGGACACAACAAGACCATATTAGACTACCAATACTATCTAATGGTTTACTATTTACTGTAATCTCTTGCCCTTTCGTGCTGTCTGTGCGGGTGTGAATGTTTAAACTAAATTGGGATTGTTAATGTTTAGAGAAAAAAAACGAACCCGAAAAACAGTGTTTTTCCCACAAAATTTAAATCACAAAGCAGTTATCACAAAACTACCACTAATAGGTCCCAATCATCATAAAGAAAAATATATAATTTAACAAATACCTAATGCAACAATGCTGTAATGTTAGTCTTTCAAATTACATAAAGCTGTCCCAACAGCAGTGTCCCAAAAGCAGTGTCCCAACAGCAGTCCCAGCACCATACCACTGTTACACCTGGCTATCAGCGAAGCCTTGTCTGGCAGCGAAACAGTTCATTCAGCCTTATTTACTGCCTTTTAAAAAAACATAGCTGATATGGCAGACTTGCTTAAACAAATGTGGTTTCTACTGACAATTGAGATGTACAAACTATGGCATAAGGGGATGACAAGCGGATAAGAGACAATCCGTTATTTCGATTAGGACGGACGTAGTCAATATAACTATTTGTTCAGCACTTTTGAAATGTACAGCGACATAATTCAGAACATGGGCCATTCTAACAGTAGTCTCCCTGTACACCAAGTCAGAACTGTAGGATAAATAAAGGTGGCATATAAGTAGACAATGAAAGCTCTTACATTATTTAATGATTACATTTGTCTAAAACAGGCTATAGGCTACATGTGCACGACCATGTCAGAACAGTAGGCTAAATTATGAGGGGGGAAAGGGACCAAGTTATTAGGGTGAGGAACATGGGCTACTAACAGCTTACTACACAACATATACTTAGTATTACTTTCTTGGCTACAGTATACATATCTCCCTTGCATATTACATAATTAATGTAGCAGCATACAATACATTTTTGGACTCACCTTGTTGTGCTGTGCTCACTTGAACAGGAATGTGGTGCGAACGTCCTTCTTGTTCTCGACTTGGAATTCTGAGTTGGATGACAGTTCAAAATTATTTTCTGTATTTTTCCAGTCTGACATAGTTTATTTTTTTTGAGTTCCCAGTTGTCTTGAACTCACAGATGTCTGAGATTTCCCAGTTCCAATTTTCCAGTTGTTTTGAACGTGGCAGAAGTCATGCTGGATTGACAACATGGCCAATTCGATATCATGAAATTGGTGAGAAAAAGGGGGTAAAAAAATACAAAAGGATAAATATTCACATGCAATGCCATGAGCCAGAAGTTACAATCTTGTCTAATCACTGCATCTCCCCTACGGACTCGGGGAAGGTCAAGAGCCAAGCTGCTTCTTGACATACTGCCCGGAAGCCAGCCACACCAATGTGTCAAAGAAAACACTGTCGAACTGATGACCGAAGTCCACTTGCAGGCACCCGGCCCGCCGCAAGGAGTTGCTAGAGCACGATGAGACAAAAAAATCCCAGCTGGCCAAACCCTCCCCTAACTCGGATGACGCTGGGCCAATTGTGCGCCATCCCATGGGTCTCCCGGTCACGCCCGGCTGTGACTCAGCCTGGGACTGAACATGAGGTTGCAATTGCGCCTCAGCACTCATTGTTGAATTAGCAATTTCCAACTTGTTGTGTAATGTTTATGTCCAATGGCCTATGAGCATTGATACGTTTTATCTATAATTTCTCTTCATATGACAAGGATTGAAAAGGATTTGCCAGCAGATTGTCGACTCGACTCGGCAGGAGACCAAATGTGCAATAGTAGAGCATTTTATTTCCAGGGTCCAAACCACCAATAACAGGCATGAATAAGGAAAACCCAACCAGACAAAAATGTCCACCCCAAAAAGGGCCGGAACGCAGTCCAAAATAAAACACCAGTCCACAAATAGATAAAGAGAAATACGTAACCCCCAAACCCAACACGAAACAATCCTGCACAAAACCCAACCTAGAACAGCAAGACTAAATAACCCACTAATGAACTCAACACAAAACAGGTGCAACACAAGACAGACAAAACCAAACAAAAAGGGAAAAGGGGATCGGTGGCAGCTAGTAGGCCGGCGACGACGAGCAGGGAGAGCCACCTTCGGTAGAAGTCGTGACACCCAGCTGCCCTGAATGACGCGTCGCTACTGTGTGGGGTACAGAGATGAGGTAGTCATTCAAAAATCATGTTAAACACTTTTATTCCAGTCCATGCAACTTATTTTGTGTCTTGTTGTCACGGCTGGCTCAAAAAAGCAGGAGAGGTAGAGTCAGGCGCAGGAGACAGAGAATTCTTGACCACACTTCTTTATTCAAGAAAAATGGATGTGGTCACCAAAAATATAGGGACGCAGCCCTTAAATACTTCTGCGGTGGTGAACACAACGAAACCAACCACAGGCAGAGGAAAACCAGCACACGTTCCTCAAGCACATAAACTGGACAAGAAACACAATCACGCACAAACACAGACATCCTACGCTAAACTAAATAACCCCCCCTACTAATGACTAACCCAAAACAGGTGCATGCCTACCTAGACCTAACCAACAGAAAGTGAAACAAAAAAGGATCGATGGCAGCTAGTAGGCCGGCGACGACGACCGCCGAGCTCCGCCCGGCCGAGGAGGGGCGCCACCATCCGTCGGTGTCGTGACAGTACTCCCCACCTGACGCGCGGCTCCCGCAGCGCGCCGACGCCGGCCTCGAGGACGCCCCGGAGGGCGAGGCGCAGGGCGATCCGGATGGAGGCTGTGGAACTCCCGGATGAGCGCTGGGTCCAATATGTCCACCACCGGTACCCAGCACCTCTCCTCCGGGCCGTACCCCTCCCAGTCCGCGAGGTACTGCAGGCCCCTCGCCCGGCGTCTGGAGTCCAAGATGGACCGGACTGTGTACGCCGGGGGCCCCCCGATGTCCAGGGGGGGTGGAGGGACCTCCCGTACCTCATTTTCCTGCAGCGGACCAGCTACCACCAGCCTGAGGAGAGACACATGAAACGAGGGGTTAATACGATAATAAGAAGGAAGTTGTAATCTGTAACACACCTCGTTTATTCTCCTCAGGACTTTAAATGGCCTCACAAACCGCGGACCCAGCTTCCGGCAGGACAGGCGGAGGGGCAGGTTCCGGGTCGAGAGCCAGACTCTCTCCCCTGGAGTGAACACAGGGGCCTCGCTGCGGTGCCGGTCAGCGCTCGGCTTTTGTCGCTCCCTGGCTCATTCCAGGGATTCCTGCACAGCGTCCCAGGTCTCCCTTGAGCGCTGAACCCATTCCTCCACCGCAGGGGCCTCCGTCTGGCTCTGATGCCATGGCCCCAGGACCGGCTGATAACCCAACACACATTGGAATTGTGACATGTTGGTGGAGGAGTGGCGCAAAGTATTCTGAGCCATTTCGGCCCATGGCACGAACCTTGCCCACTCCCCTGGCCGGTCCTGGCAGTAGGACCGCAGAAACCTGCCCACCTCCTGGTTTACCCTTTCTACCTGCCCATTACTTTCGGGGTGAAACCCCGAGGTCAAACTGACCGAAACCCCCAGTCGCTCCATAAACGCCCGCCACACTCGGGACGTGAACTGGGGGCCTCGATCTGAGACGATATCCTCGGGGACCCCGTAGTGCCGGAAGACGTGGGTGAATAAGGCTTCCGCGGTCTGCAGGGCCGTAGGAAGACCGGGTAACGGAAGCAGACGGCAGGACTTAGAGAACCGGTCCACAACGACCAGGATCGTAGTGTTGCCCTGAGACGGCGGGAGATCGGTCAGGAAATCCACCGCCAGGTGGGACCATGGTCGTTGTGGAACCGGGAGGGGCTGTAATTTCCCTCTAGGCAGGTGCCTGGGAGCCTTACTCTGAGCGCACACCGAACAGGAGGAGACATAGTGCCTCACGTCCCTCACCAAGGTGGGCCACCAGTATCTCCCACTAAGACCACACACTGTCCGCTCAACCCCTGGGTGACCCGAGGAGGGAAGCATGTGAGCCCACCGAATCAGACGATCGCGAACACCGAGCGGAACGTACTTACGACCCACTGGACACTGCGGAGGAGTAGGCTCCGTCCGTAACGCCCGCTCGATGTCCGCGTCCACCTCCCAGACCACCGGTGCCACCAGGCAGGAGGCTGGAAGTATGGGAGTGGGATCGGTGGACCGTTCCTCGGCGTCATGGAGACGAGACAGTGCGTCGGCCTTAGTGTTCCGGGAACCTGGGATATACGAGATGTTAAACTGAAATCTAGTAAAGAACATCGCCCACCTGGCTTGACGCGGGTTCAGTCTCCTCGCCGCCCGGATGTACACCAGATTACGGTGGTCAGTCCAGATGAGAAAAGGGTGATGCGCCCCCTCAAGCCAATGTCTCCACACCTTCAGTGCTCTGACCACAGCCAACAACTCCCTGTCCCCCACATCATAGTTACGCTCCGCCGGACTCAACTTCCTAGAGAAGAAGGCGCTGGGGCGGAGCTTGGGGGGGGGGGCGCCCGAGCGCTGGGACAGCACGGCTCCTACCCCAGCCTCGGACGCGTCCACCTCCACTATGAAGGGCAAAGAGGGGTCCGGGTGCGCCAGCACCGGAGCGTCGGTGAACAAAACCTTCAGACGACTAAAGGCCCTGTCCGCCTCCGCGGACCACTGCAACCGCACCGGGCCCCCCTTCATCAGTGAGGTAATGGGAGCCGCCACCTGCCCAAAGCCCCGGATAAACCTCCGGTAGTAATTGGCAAATCCCAAAAACCGCTGCACCTCCTTCACCGTGGTGGGAGTCGGCCAATTACGCACGGCTGAGATGCAGTCACATTCCATCACTACCCCTGATGTGGAAATGCGATACCCCAAGAAAGAGACGGCTGGTTTGGAAAACTCACATTTCTCAGCCTTGACGTATAGGTCATGCTCCACCAGTCGCCCAAGCACTTTACGCACCAGAGACACATGCTCGGCGCGTGTAGCAGAGTAGACCAGAATGTCATCGATGTACACCACTACACCCTGACCGAGCAGGTCCCGGAGAATCTCGTCCACAAAGGATTGGAAGACTGCGGGAGCATTCTTTAACCCATACGGCATGACGAGGTACTCATAATGGCCAGATGTGGTACTAAATGCAGTTTTCCACTCGTCCCCTCCTCGGATACGCACCAGATTATATGCACTCCTGAGATCCAATTCCGTGAAGAAGCGCACCCCGTGAAATGACTCTATCGCCGAGGCGATGAGAGGTAGTGGGTAACTGAAACCCACTGTGATGGCATTTAGACCTCTATAGTCAATGCACGGGCGCAGACCTCCCTCCTTCTTCTTCACAAAAAAGAAGCTCGAGGAGACGGTGAGTTAGATGGCCGAATGTATCCCTGCCTCAAAGACTCAGTGACGTATGTTTCCATAGCCGCTGTTTCCTCCTGAGACAGGGGATAAACGTGACTACGAGGAAGTGCAGCGCCCACCTGGAGGTTTATCGCACAGTCTCCTCGTCGATGAGGTGGTAATTGGGTCGCCTTCGTTTTACTGAAGGCAATAGCCAAATCGGCATACTCTGAGGGAATGTGCACGGTGGAGACTTGGTCTGGACTCTCCACCGTAGTCGCACATATGGAAAGTCCTATGCACCTGCCCGAGCACTCATTTGACCACCCCTTAAATAGCTGTAAAATAGTCATATGTTTGAGAAATTGAAGTAATAGCATTTCTAAGGTATTTTAAAATCGCGCCACAGGATTCAACTGGCTGTTACGTAGGTGGGACGATTTGGTGCCACCTAGCCCAGAGAGGTTAAGAGCCCTCTGTCCCCACGAAATCTTAGGGTTGTGAGTGGCTAGCCAGGGAATCCCTAGAACCACTGGAAACGCTGGGGAATCAATGAGGAAAAGACTAATCCGCTCCTCATGACCCCCCCGCATTACCATGACCAGTGGCACAGTGACCTCCCTGACCAGCCCTGACCCTAGTGGTCGACTGTCTAGGGCGTGCACGGGGAAGGGTTGGTCCAACTGGACCAGGGGAATCCCTAACTTAGCCGCGACCCCACGGTCCATAAAACTCCCCGCCGCGCCTGAATTGACTAGCGCCTTAAACCGGGAGTGAGGGGAGAAACAAGGAAAAGACACTGACACGTACATGTGACGGACAGGGGGCTCTGGGTGAGGCTGGTGCTGACTCACCTGAGGTGTCAAAGGAGCGCTCTGCCTGCCTTCTGGACTCCCAGGTGAGTCTCTCCAGCACCGGTCCACAGTGTGCCCTTTGTGACCACATGAGGTGCAGGAGCGAACTCCCCCTCCAGTCTTCCTGGCTGCTGCCCCCCCTATCTCCATAGGCGTGGGAGCAGGAGGGCTGGAGGGTGGAATGAGCAGGGCCCGGGTCGGACGTCCGCGGGCGGCCAGCAGATTGTCCAGTCGGATGGACAGATCCACCAGTTGGTCCAGGGTGATGGTCGTGTCCCGACAGGCTAATTCCCGGCGGACGTCCTCCCTCAAACTACAACGGTAGTGATCTATAAGGGCCCTCTCATTCCACCCTGCTCCCGCGGCCAGGGTCCGGAACTCGAGAGCAAAATCCTGCGCGCTCCTCGTCTCCTGCCTCAGGTGAAACAGCCGCTCACCCGCCGCTCTCCCCTCCGGGGGATGATCGAATACTGCCCGAAAGCGGCGGGTGAACTCTGGGTAGTTGTCCCTGGCTGAGTCCGGACTGTCCCACACGGCGTTTGCCCATTCCAGGGCCTTACCCGTGAGACAGGAGACGAGGACGCTGACGCTCTTCCCCCCCGAGGGAGAGGGACGAACGGTCGCCAGGTATAACTCCTACTGGAGTAAGAAGCCCTTACACCCAGCGGCCGTCCCATCGTACTCCCTGGGGGGAGCGAGTTTCACCCCACTGGTACTGGGTGCTGTGGGTGCTGGTGGGGGCGCAGGCTGTTGACCTGCCGCGCTCAGGGGGCCGAGAGCGCTTCGGTCCCAGCTCTCCATGCGCGCCAACACCTGATCCATGGCGTTCCCCAGACGGTGGAGCAGGGTGGAGTGTTGGTCAACTCTTTCCTCCATGGACAGGGTTGGCGCTGAAGCTCCTGCTGACTCCATCAAGTTTGGTGCGTGATTTCTGTCACGGGCTGGCTCAAAAAAGCAGGAGAGGTAGAGTCAGGCGCAGGAGACAGAGAATTCTTGACCACACTTCTTTATTCAAGAAAAATGGATGTGGTCGCCAAAAATATAGGGACGCAGCCCTTAAATACTTCTGCGGTGGTGAACACAACGAAACCAACCACAGGCAGAGGAAAACCAGCACACGTTCCTCAAGCACATAAACCGGACAAGAAACACAATCACGCACAAACACAGACATCCTACGCTAAACTAAATAACCCCCCCCCCCTACTAATGACTAACCCAAAACAGGTGCGTGCCTACCTAGACCTAACCAACAGAAAGTGAAACAAAAAAGGATCGATGGCAGCTAGTAGGCCGGCGACGACGACCGCCGAGCTCCGCCCGGCCGAGGAGCGGCGCCACCATCCGTCGGTGTTGTGACGCTTGTTAAGAATTGTTTTACTCCTGAACTTATTTAGACTTGCCATAACAAAAGGGTTGAATAGTTATTAACTCAAGACATTTCAGCTTTAATTTTTTTATTAATTTGTATTTTTTTAAATCTAAAAACATAATTCCACTTTGACATTATGGGGTATTGTGTGTAGGCCAGTCACACAAAATCTCAATTTAATCCATTTTTAATTCAGGCGGTAACACAACAAAATGTGTAAAAAGTCAAGGGGTGAGAATACTTTCTGAAGGCACTGTACATACCCATAGCCATACAGACACACAACAAAAACTTTTTTCTTCTCAAGGAGAGTTATGGCAGAAACTATGGCAGATATGTGCCTGAGAGCAAACTTGGTTCCTTGTTTTGCATTTGCAGAGGTATGAGGAATAAGCGATTGAATTGGTTTGAAGAGAAACAAAAACAGAAACAAAGAGAAACAAAAACAGAGAGGAAACATGATAGGCTCAGATCTACCAATTATGATAAGAATAGTTTGTTTTCTCCTCTCTTCTGTGGAATGCATAAATGAATAGATGAATGCAAGTCATGGGAGAGTTGACCCCCAACATACAGGTCAACAGAACTGTTTTGACTTTTAACCTCTGTGTGGAATTCCGCTTTTGTTTTTGTTTTAGCCAATGGTGGTGGCGTCTTCTCTGTGATTTCCTGCCCCAGCAGCTATCATCATATTTGGGTTCCTCTCTGCTCTCCCTTTCTCCCACACTGGTCCCTAAGGTACTCAGCATGAGGCTGAGGTCACTGTTTGGTTGTGTGACTACTCGGCTGTGTCCAATCTATTGGACAGCTCTTATTGCAGTGACCAAAACCGAAAAACAAGAGAGGGAGGTAGGAAGGGAGAAAGAAAGAGACGGTGTGTATAAGTTTCCAGAAATGGTGATGACAAAGGGAGAGTGGCAGTTGTAGAGAGCAACCCACATCACTTCCTTCCTGTTTCGTTTGTTTCAATTCACTGGTGAGCCTTGACCCCAATCCATTACAATACACACATCTGATCTGATCTGCGCAAGCAAACACACACAGATGCATGCAGGCACGCACACACAAACGCATGCACACTATCAACATGCACGCATTGTCAAGTGTCAGTTGTGCAGAGGTGAGGACGGAGTCAGGCGCAGGACACAGAACTGAGTAAAATAACGTACTTTACTCTGAAAAATAATCAACCAATATATCCACGCAGGGATAACAAACCCTCCTAACACAAAAGACTAACACAAAAACCAGGAAACAACAACGCACAAAACATAATGAGAACCAGAGGGTTAAATAGGGAAATAATAATAACGTAATGGGAACCAGGTGTGAGCAATCAAGACATAACAAATGGAAAAAGAAACATGGATCGGTGGCAGCTAGAAAGCCGGCGACGACGACCACCGAACGCCGTCCGAACAAGGAGAGGCACCCACTTCGGCGGAAGTCGTGACAGCAGCGCGCCGACACCGGCCTCGGGGACGACCCGGAAGACGAGGTGCAGGGCGATCTGGGTGGAGACGGTGAAATTCCTGCAGTAAGGAAGGGTCCAGTATGTCCTCCACCGGCACCCAGCATCTCTCCTCCGGACCGTACCCGTCCCACTCCACGAGCTACTGAAGGCCCCTCGCCCGATGCCTTGAGTCCATGATGGCTCGCACAGTATACGCCGGGGCCCCCTCGATGTCCAGAGGGGGCGGAGGAACCTCCCGCACCTCAGACTGCAGGAGCGGACCAGCCACCACCGGCCTGAGGAGAGACACATGGAACGAGGGGTTAATACGATAATCAGGGGGAAGCTGTAACCTATAACATACCTCATTCAGTCTCCTCAGGACTTTAAATGGCCCCAGCTTCCGGCAGGGCAGGCGAAGGGGCAGGTTTCGGGTCGAGAGCCAGACCCGGTCTCCCGGTGCATATACCGGGGCCTCACTACGGTGGCGGTCGGCGCTCGCCTTCTGTTGCCTGATGGCCTATTGCAGGCGTACATGGGCAGCGTCCCAGGTTTCCGCCGAAACCATTCATCTACCGCAGGTGCCTCGATCTGGCTCTGATGCCACGGTGCCAGAGCCGGCTGATAACTTAGTACACACTGAAATGGGGACAGGTTAGTGGAGGAGTGACGGAGGGAGTTTTGGGCCATCTCTGCCCAGGGGATGAAAGCCGACCACTCCCCCAGCCGGTCCTGGCAATAAGACCGCAGAAACCTACCCACATCTTGGTTAACTCTCTCCACCTGCCCATTACTTTCGGGGTGAAACCCTGAGGTCAGGCTGACCGAGACCCCCAGACGTTCCATGAACGCCCTCCAGACCCTTGATGTGAACTGGGGACCCCGATCAGACACTATATCCTCAGGCACCCCGTAGTGCCGGAAGACGTGTGTAAACAGGGCCTCCGCAGTCTGTAGGGCCGTAGGGAGACCGGGCAAAGGAATGAGACGGCAGGACTTAGAAAACCGATCCACAACAACCAGAATTGTGGTGTTTCCTTGTGACGGAGGGAGATCCATCACGAAATCCACCGATAGGTATGACCACGGCCGTTGTGGAACGTGTAGGGGTTGTAATTTCCCTCTGGGCAGGTGTCTAGGTGCCTTGCACTGGGCGCACACTGAGCAGGAGGAAACATACACCCTCACGTCCTTAGCTAAAGTGGGCCACCAGTACTTCCCACTAAGACAGCGCACTGTCCGACCGATGCCAGGATGACCAGAGGAAGGTGACGTATGAGCCCAACAGATCAATCGATCACGAACATCAGATGGAACGTACTTACGTCCAACTGGACACTGGGTGGGAATGGGCTCCGCACGCAACGCCCGTTCGATGTCTGCGTCAACCTCCCATACCACCGGTGCCACCAGGCAAGAAGCCAGAATTATGGGAGTGGGGTCCGTGGACCGCTCCTCTGTGTCATACATCCGAGACAGTGCGTCTGCCTTAGCGTTCTGGGAACCTGGACACAAAATGGGTGAAAAACATGGACCACCTTGCCTGGCGAGGATTCATTCTCCTCGCCGCCCGGATGTACTCCAGATTGGGGTGGTCATTCCAAATGAAAAAAAGGGTGTTTAGCCCCCTCAAGCCAATGCCTCCATGCTTTCAGAGCCCCGACAACAGCCAACAGCTCCCGGTCCCCCACATCATAGTTTCGCTTCGCCGGGCTGAGCTTCTTCGAAAAGAACGCACAGGGGCGGAGTTTAGGTGGCGTACCCAAGCGCTGAGACAGCACAGCTCCTATCCCAGTCTCGGACGCGTCCACCTCTACTATGAACACTAAGGAGGGATCAGGATGAGCCAACACAGAAGCCAAGGGAAACAGAGCCTTCAGGTGACCAAAAGCCCTGTCCGCCCCAGCTGACCACTGCAGTCGCACCGGTACCCCCTTCAGCAGTGAGGTAATGGGAGCCGCTACCTGACCAAAGCCCCGGATAAACCTCCAGTAGTAGTTGGCGAACCGCTGCACCTCCTTTACCGTGGTTGGAGTCGGCCAATTACGCACAGCTGAAATGCGGTCATTCTCCATCTCCACCCCTGACTCGGACAGGCGATACTCTAGGAAGGAGACGGACTGTTGGAAGAACAGACATTTCTCAGCCTTAACGTACAGGTTATGCTCCAACAGTCGACCAATCACCTTGCGCACTAGAGACACATGCTCGGTGCGTGTAGCGGAGTATATTAGAATGTCATCTATATACACCACTACACCCTGCCCGTGCAGGTCCCTGAAAATCTTGTCTACAAAGGATTGGAAGACGGATGGAGCATTCATTAACTTCTCTAGGGCCGGCGGGACGAAATCGTCCAAGCTACATAACAGCCAGTGGAATCCTGTGGCGCGTTATTCAAATACCTTAGAAATGCTATTACTTCAATTTCTCAAACATATGACTATTTTACACCATTTTAAAGACAAGACTCTCGTTAATCTAACCACACTGTCCGATTTCAAAAAGGCTTTACAACGAAAGCAAAACATTAGATTATGTCAGCAGAGTACCCAGCCAGAAATAATCAGACACCCATTTTTCAAGCTAGCATATAATGTCACAAAAACCCAGAAGACAGCTAAATGCAGCACTAACCTTTGATGATCTTCATCAGATGACACACCTAGGACATTATGTTATACAATACATGCATGTTTTGTTCAATCAAGTTCATATTTATATCAAAAAACAGCTTTTTACATTAGCATGTGACGTTCAGAACTAGCAAACTTCCGGTGAATTTACTAAATTACTCACGATAAACGTTCACAAAAAACATAACAATTATTTTAAGAATTAAAGATACAGAACTCCTCTATGCACTCGATATGTCCGATTTTAAAATAGCTTTTCGGTGAAAGCACATTTTGCAATATTCTAAGTAGATAGCCCGGCATCACAGGGCTAGCTATTTAGACACCCAGCAAGTTTAGCACTCACCAAAGTCAGATTTACTATAAGAAAAATGTTATTACCTTTGCTGTTCTTCGTCAGAATGCTACTTCAATAACAAATGTTGGTTTGGTCCCAAATAATCCATTGTTATATCCAAATAGCGGCGTTTTGTTCGTGCGTTCAAGACACTATCCGAATGGTAAAGAAGGGTGACGGGCACGGCGCATTTCGTGACAAAAAATGTCTAAATATTCCATTACCGTACTTCGAAGCATGTCAACCGCTGTTTAAAATCAATTTTTATGCCATTTTTCTCGTAAAAAAGCGATAATATTCCGACCGGGAATCTGCATTTAGGTAAAAAGACGAAAGAAAATAAAGCATGGAGTCGACTCGTGCACGCGCCTAAGCCCATTGTCCTCTGATCGGCCACTTGCCAAACGCGCAAATGTGTTTCAGCCTGGGGCTGCCTCGATATCATTCAGCTTTTTCCCGGGCTCTGAGAGCCTATGGGAGCCGTAGGAAGTGTCACGTTACAGCAAAGATCCTCAGTCTTCAATAAACAGAGACAAGAAGAACAAGATCTTGTCAGAGAGGGCACTTTCTGTAAGGAATCTTCTCAGGTTTTTGCCTGCCATATGAGTTCTGTTATACTCACAGACACCATTCAAACAGTTTTAGAAACTTTATGGTGTTTTCTATCCAAAGCCAATAATTATATGCATATTCTAGTTACTGGGCAGGAGTAGTAACCAGATTAAATCGGGTACGTTTTTTATCCGGCCGTGTCAATACTGCCCCCTACCCCCAACAGGTTAACCCGTACGGCATGACGAGGTACTCATAGTGCCCAGAGGTGGTACTAAATGCCGTCTTCCACTCATCCCCCTCCCGGATACGCACCAGGTTGTAAGCACTCCTGAGATCCAATTTGGTGAAGAAGCACGCCCCATGCAATGACTCGGTCACACTGGCTATGAGAGGCAGAGGGTAACTATACTTCACCGTGATCTGATTTAAACCTCTATAGTCAATGCACAGGCGTAAACCTCCATCCTTCTTCACAAAAAAATTTACTTGAGGAGGCAGGTGAAGTGGAAGGCCGAATGTATCCCTGTCCCAGAGATTCGCTGACATATGTTTCCATAGCCGCCGTCTCCTCCTGTGACAGAGGATACACTTGACTCTTGGGAAGTGCTGCGTCAACCAGGAGATTTATCGCACAATCCCCCTGTTGATGGGGTGGTAGTTGAGTCGCCTTCTTTTTACAGAAGGCGAGAGCCAAATCGGCATATTCAGGGGGGATGTGCATGGTGGAGACCTGGTTTGGACTCTCCACCGTAGTTGCACCGTAGTTGCACCTATGGAAACACCTATACACCTCCCTGAACACTGACGTGACCATCCCTTGAGAGCCCTCTGTTGCAACGAAATAGTGGGGTTATGATGGGCCAACCAGGGAAACCCCAACACCACAGGAAACGCAGGAGAATCTATCAGGAAGAGACTAATTCTCTCCTCATGACCCTCCTGCGTTATCATACAAAGGGGAGCTGTGACCTCCCTAATCAGACCTGACCCTAAAGGACGACTATCTAAGGAATGTACAGGGAAAGGCACATCAACAGGAACAATAGGGATCCCTAATCTACGAGCAAATGAACGGTCAATAAAGTTCCCAGCTGCGCCTGAATCTACTAGCGCCTTATGCTGGGAATGCGGGGAAAACTCAGGAAATTCTATAGATATATACATGTGCGCAACAGGAAGCTCTGGGTGAGTTGGGTGCATACTCACCTGGGATGATCCACCAGTGCCCTGCCTGCTGCCTCGACTTCCTGGGGAACCTCTCCAGCACCGACCAGCAGTGTATCCTCTGCGGCCACAGGTAGTGCAGGAAACAGCCCCCCCTCCGGTTACCCTTAAAGCAGCACCTCCGAGCTCCATAGGTGTTGGATCGGAGGTGCTGGGGGATGGAATGGACGGACCCTGATCTGAACGTCTGCGGGTGGCCAATAGGTTATCCAGCCGGATGGATAAATCCACCAGCTGGTCGAGGGTAAGGGTGGTGTCCCTGCAGGCCAGCTCCCGACAAACGTGGATCGGTGGCAGCTAGAAAGCCGGCAACGACGACTGCCGAACGCCGCCCGAACAAGGAGAAGCACCCACTTCAGCAGAAGTCGTGACACGCATGCATACATGCACGCACGCATACATGCACGCACGCACGCACGCACACATGCACGCACGCACGCATACATGCACACACACACGCATGCATGAAAACACACATGAACACACACATGCATACTGGGTAATGGAATGCATTTCACATCGCATAGAATTAACACTAAGACATTGTAATTTACATTGTATTGACAGGTTTGGCTCACTGTAACCAACATGTTCGGTCTGCTGTGTTCACGTGTCTCTATAGTGAACATGCCCAGCCTGTAGTTGTTTCATGACCTGCATCTGTAATCTGAGCATGCATCCCTATCCATCAGGTGGAGACACACACTGTTCCTCAACAATAGAGATGCTGGCTCTTGGATGCCTCCCAAGCAACTGGTTTTGTCCCTCGTACACAGTGCGTGTGTTTGCTTGTTTGTGTGTGTGTGTGTGTTTGTGTGTCTGCATGCGTGTGTGTGTGTGTGTGCGCGCGCGCACACAGGTGACCTACTGAGATTAGTGAGGCGTGCCCATTGAAATCAGTATATGATATTATTGCAATGCTGAATTACAGGTAGATGTTATCAAGACAGGAGTCAACATATCTCAACAGAATCATCTCACTAACGCACAGATACTATCACACAGAGTGGCGCCTTATAGACGTGGGAAACCAGCTCAATTACACAGTATTACACTTCACCACTGAGAAATGTAGAGATGGGTAGCAGCAAATTGTGAAGTTGAATCAGACCCATTTGAACAGTGTCAAACAATGTACTCAGTCTAGCTTTACTCACACTTCTGAATAAATGGGTCGAGAGAGAGAAAGAGAGAGAGAGAAAAAGGGAAGTGGTATACTGTTGCTGACCACACCCTGTCTTGCCCTCTGGTCAGGTAAACATCTCTCGCTCTGGGCGGCTCAGCTCTCCCACACTCTGCTATCAGCATAGCTCATCACTGGCAATGCCAAATACATAGACTTGGAATCACTGGCCACTTTAATAATGTTTAAATACTGTTTACATGCTGCTTTGCTCATCTCATATGTATATACTGAATTCTCATGTATTTTAGTCAATGCCACTCCGACATTGCTCAATCTAACATTTATGTATTTCTTAATTACATTTTTTTACTTTTAGATTTGTTTGTATTTTTGTGAATTGTTAGATACTACTGCACTGTTGGAGCTAGGAATTACAAGCATTTCACTACACCCGCAATAACATCTACTAAATATGTGTGTGACCCATAAAATTGGACTAGATTTGATATGATTTATAGTATTAATACCATAGTATACTATAGTATTATTTTTCTTCTTCATGTGGGTAGATACAGGAGAGAGAGAGAGGAGAATAGATGAGAGGCATTTTCTCATAACTATTGACAGCAAGTGGTCTGAATGGTAAGCTCTTAGTTCGAATACTAGTATGTACTGTATATGTACTAGTATGTACTGTACACTATAGAGTTAATCTCATTATGGCTCAAATCAGGACAATCTTCTCTTTAAAACTGGTAGTGAGGTATTCAGAATAAGTGAAGCTATGTAATAAAAATGCCATTGTATTCTATCTGAGTAGTTCTGGTGCTATAAACAAAACACCGTATATCTTTATGACTGCTATCAAAGGGACTTTGGCAGTACAGGTGTGCACAGTGCAGCACAACAATGTATCTGTGAACACACTACTATCACCAGCTATTTGGGTGGGCCCTACTTCATCATTCCAGATATAGAACATGTAGACAAACTCAAGCTGGCTCTGGCTAGGGCTTCCAGCCACTGACCTTAATCCATGCAATTTCTCAGCATTTCAAAACCAGTATTTTGAAATACCTCAGAAGTACACTCCCAGGGCCTGTATACTTAACTCCTCCTTTTCCATCTCTCCCTTTCCTGTAGTTTTCTCTTCCCTAGGGGGCCTTCATGTGGAGTGCCTGCGGGAGAGAAGGAGAAAGAGAGAGAAAGAGAGAGGGGGGGGAAGGGTTAAAAAAACAGGTCAGAGAAGCTGAGCTGGGATAAGTATTTATGCATTAACCTGATGAAAAACAACAATAATCTGGAATTAGATTCCGATCAGCAAGGAGCGCACTAAGGTCCACCGAGACTGTTGTTGTCTCACCAAGTATTAACAACGCTATCACAAGGTCAGGGTGGAGGTCCCGAGCAAGGGGGAGGCCATTACACTGTCTTTTGAGGCAAGAATGCCAAATAAAGATGTCCTGTCATTGAAAAGGTTCCTAGAGACTGTCTTCAGCAGTGACTGTGTCCCTCAATAAGTGGTGTAGTGGTGCTTGGAGAAGTGGGTATACTCTAAGTCTGCCCGGCGAAGGAAAGGTGCCCTGTGTGAAAAATGTGTTGAGAAACAGTGACATGCACTCTGAATGGCCTAAAATGATAAATCACATACTGGTCTTTCAGTCAGGCCAACCCAGGCTGATAGTAGGCCTACTATTAAAACAGATAAACAGAATCAGAAATTCACAGGTTTAAGATTTCCCCCAATTTTTTCAGGTTTTAGTTCTCAAAGTCACACTTGTTTTTGTTCTTCAGAAAAACAACAAAATTGGATGCTCTAAGGCCATAACAATGCTTAAACCACACAATAACACTTTTGAGGTCTGGGAAAAATGTATTAAATGTTGATTGTTTTTTATTCAAGTGTGCAGGCACTTAGCACTACTGTTAGACTAGCGGTGTTTCTGTAACACATGAGATAGAGTTTGCAAATGAAATGGCCACTGGATTGATGCAAACAATCATGATATCATTCTGACAGGTACTCATGGACTGTTTTGTAGCTAGTGAACCGTTAATAGAGAAGGTTTTTGGGAAAGCCTTTCCATCTACCAGAAGACAATTAGGTCTATCATTATCATTGCTATATTTTTCCTGTTCCTTAATTGTTTGAAACCTGGACATTTTACTTCATATTATGAGGCATGTCTTACCTTGCTTCAAAGTCGCCTGTAGCCAAAATCCCACCATAAAAACGTGGAGACAGTTATTATTATAAAGACTCATATGCGTATCCTGTTCGATTGGTTCTCTTTCCACTTTCTTTCATTGCCTTGCAACCAAAGGCAATATCCTAATCATATTAGCAAGCCATGATAGTTGTTGCATCTTTAAATCCCCCCTCTTTTTAACTGATATTTCCACCTCTGTCTGTCCATGAAACCGCTTGAATGTGTGGTGCACATTTTAGAAGTGTGTTATCCCGCAAATTGCATTTATGGAACATTCACGTGTGGGCCTACTGCCATGTGTACATTGCTGCGCCTTAAATGTGAAGAAATAATAGTTTATCAACACTTTAAGCGTATACCTCCGCTACACTACCTTGATACTTATCAGTGGGGATTAAGTGAGTATATGCAATGCCCACTGAAAAATAAGTGAGTATACCCTCCAATACACCACTGCCCTCAATGTACTCTACTGTACTTTGCTCAATTTAGAGTCAGGGAGTATATCCTCTGGATCACACATGCCTGAGCACGCTAAGAAAACATTAAGCATATTCAGGAAAAACAGGAGAGGGTTGCTAAATATAGGCTTGCTGTGTTGTGTTTGACCTGTCCCAGAGCCGCTGGCTTGTGGAGGGAGGCATAATGGGGCTGCTGTGATCGAGAGAGCAGCCATCGTTTGTGTGTGTGTGCGTGTGCTGCTGCCATAGACCCACAGGCAACCCAGCTGGTCTTGTTGTTCCTCCAGTTTGACCATGCTAATGCTATAGCCTCCTGGGTCTCTTCTGACAGGTCCACAATGCTATGATTTATCATCTGGAATGTTTCTGTGTGTGTGAGGGTGCGCACGTGTGTGGGTCTGCACGTGTGTGGGTCTGCACGTGCGTGTGTGTGTGTGTGTGTGTGTGTGTGTGTGTGTGTGTGTGTGTGTGTGTGTGTGTGTGTGTGTGTGTGTGTGTGTGTGTGTGTGTGTGTGTGTGTGTGTGCGCGCTCGCGCGCGCGTCTGTTTCTGAGACAGGTCCAGCAGTGTCCAGCTGCAGGAAGTGTGTAAGATAAACAGGCGTCATGGCGGATGGAAGCAGGGCCAGGACAGACAGGACAGACCCCTATGAGTGTGCGCTACTGATTTATGGGCCATGCTTTCCATTCCTCCTTCTCCCCTGAACAAGGGCCGTTAAGAGGGAAGCAGTGTTTATTTTTTTGTCAGCCATTGCACTACATGAAACATGACTACATCGATATGTACTTTTGATAATAGTTTGCCTGCATATGCTTTTAACCAGTTTCTTAAATTGCCCGAAACTCAAAGTAGTCACAGATCGATTCAATCTCTAGCTCATCATTGAAACAGTGAGCCTGGTTTAAACTGAGCCTCTGGTAATATGCTGTAGTTGAACAAAAAGTCCATATTTGCTTTGAGCCAAGATTCTCTCTCTGTCTCTTTTTCTTGATCTCAGATTCTCCCTATTGTTAAATCCATGAGGTCTACTTTTGTACTCCAGTGGACCAAAAATAACCAGCAGTGTATGCGACTATTTGCACACGTGTGTGCACTAGAACTTCCTGTAGGCCAAGAAGACACTGGGAGGAAGTGACATAAGAATCCAAAATAACATTCACTGTTTCATTTGTGGCACCATGTAGAACAATACTTTCCAGTGAGATTGAACAATGGACCTGGGAAATAATTAACCAATTTACAAGGAGTGTTTCAGCTATTCTTTGAACAGAGCACAAAGATAAAGTACAGAGTGTTGGAGAAAAGCCAAGGGAAATGTAAGGAACAACATCATTCAGGAGCGGTAAAGGTTATCCTCTTATTTTAGCCATAATAAAAAAAGGAAGGCATCACTATCATCAGCTTTGTTTCAGAGTGAGGCAAAAGAACAATGGTGACCACTTTCTGGGTGACGTACTTAACATTCTGTTGGTACTTTTCCAGCACGATATTGCTTATTGATACACCAAACTGGAACTGGTTCAATCCAGTATGCCATCTAATGATAAAGTTCTTTATGAGTTATACTACAGCAATGTATTCAGTTGATACATTCCAATGCCTGAAAATGTGACATGACAATGTGGCAGCACCTGAGAACATTGTGTATATATTATTGTACTTGAGTGTTCACATAACCTCTTTACAGAATGACACCGGTTTGAACTTTGCTTTGCGGTATTGTGAAACTGTCCGCTAAAAGAAAAATCTGCTGTTACTTTCACAGTAGTTTGATGATGATTCAGTCTGAGTGTGTCAGCTACTCACAAGCCAATGACACAATAATGCAGTTCTACCAGTCAGCTTCTCTTTCTCTCTCTCTCAATTTCTCCCCATCTCTCTCAGACACAATTAATGAGAAGGAGGAGTAGTGAGCACACTGACAATGTCAGCTAAGATAAATATCTGTCCCACACTGTAAACCAGAAGCTGGTCAACAGTCTCAGGGCCCTCCTTTCTGATCCACCGCAGTTCTACTTACCACAGCACGTGAGAGAACAACACTCCCCTGGAGAAACAGAATGGGGACAGACATTTTGGGTGTCCCTCTTTATTTTTACCTATGGTGTGGAGAGGAAGGCCTAAAGATGTCCAAAAACATTTTCAAGAAGACATAACTAAATTCGTACTATTCCGGGAATATTTTCTGAGTATTGCACAAAACATTTTTCAAATAATCTATACTATACCAATTATAAGGAAACGTTGCCGTAACATTCCCATTCTGTCAACCTATTCCCACTCGACGCTACACATGAGACGGCACACTCCCATAGGGAAACATCATCCCACTTTCCTGCATCATCTCAAGAAATTCTGAGAATAAGAAAGCGCACAGGCTAATTGATCAATACCAGCAATACCCTTAGCACAGTATTGACCTTTCAACCCTCCTATGCTGCGTTTAGACAGGCAGACAAATTCGGATATTTTTTTCACAAATTGTTTTTTTGAACGATCAGATCAGCCCTAAAATAATGTGAAAAGATCTGATGTGATTGATTAAAAGACAAATTAGTGGGAAAAATGCTCCGGACACAGATATGACTTGTTCTGCCCATGGAGAGTTACTGTACAGTGCTACTATGCCTGCCGGGCAAACTCTGAGGAAGAGACAATTAAGCCAAGCTAAGACACAGTAACAATATCATATCTGGTAATAGTATGAGACAGTAGTGCTTTGTTTTGAGTATATTGGATTGCTATGCCTCTTACACACAATTAAACAAATGGTGTCTAAACAATTATGACATCCAAGGCATACGTTTCTACGTCTCTAATGACGTACGTAAATAATCTGTCATTTTTTGAGAAACATGGAGTTAACATTGTTACTTTAAGAGAACCCCAGCCAATTTAAAACGTACATAGAAAGAGTCTGGACAGGCCAGTGGAGAGGAGCCAAGCCTGTGTTGTCAGACAGCCAAACCCCCTCCCCTCGAACCCTCCTACGCCTCCAGTCGTCTGCCTCTCCTCTGCCCACCCTGTCATGTCCTGACCAAGCTATTGACTCCTGGCTCCTGTCCTGCGACTTCCTCCTCCTCTATCTCTTGGCTGATTACTGCGATGAGCTGAGGCGAGGAAGTGTTACGGGAGACAAATCTAGCAGTGCCTAAGCCAGGAGGCGGTGAAGGCTATTTCAGGGAGCAGACTGGGCTAAGGAGAGGGACAGGAGCCAGATATAGGACCTGGGGGTGGTGGAAGGTTGTCTTCCAATGGTCCTCTTAAGTGTTTATGTCAAATGCCAAGAGTGTGCAAAGCTGTCATAAAGGCAAAGGGTGGTTACTGAAGAATATCAAATATATTTTGATTTGTTTAACACGTTTTTTAATTACTACATATGTATTATGTCATAGTTTTGATGTCTTTACTATTATTCTATGTAGAAAATACACTGCTCAAAAAAATAAAGGGAACACTTAAACAACACAATGTAACTCCAAATCAATCACACTTCTGTGAAATCAAACTGTCCACTTAGGAAGCAGCACTAATTGACAATAAATTGCACATGCTGTTGTGCAAATGGAATAGACAACAGGTGGAAATTATTGGCAATTAGCAAGACACCCCCAATAAAGGAGTGGTTCTGCAGGTGGGGACCACAGACCACTTCTCAGTTCCTATGCTTCCTGGCTGATGTTTTGGTCACTTTTGAATGCTGGCGGTGCTTTCACTCTAGTGGTAGCATGAGACGGAGTCTACAACCCACACAAGTGGCTCAGGTAGTGCAGCTCATCCAGGATGGCACATCAATGCGAGCTGTGGAAAGAAGGTTTGCTGTGTCTGTCAGCGTAGTGTCCAGAGCATGGAGGCGCTACCAGGAGACAGGCCAGTACATCAGGAGACGTGGAGGAGGCCGTAGGAGGGCAACAACCCAGCAGCAGGACCGCTACCTCAGCCTTTGTGCAAGGAGGAGCAGGAGAAGCACTGCCAGAGCCCTGCAAAATGACCTCCAGCAGGCCACAAATGTGCATGTGTCTGCTCAAACGGTCAGAAACAGACTCCATGAGGGTGGTATGAGGGCCCGACGTCCACAGGTGGGGGTTGTGCTTACAGCCCAACACCGTGCAGGACGTTTGGCATTTGCCAGAGAACACCAAGATTGGCAAAATCGCTACTGGTGCCCTGTGCTCTTCACAGATGAAAGCAGGTTCACACTGAGCACGTGACAGACGTGACAGAGTCTGGAGACGCCGTGGAGAACGTTCTGCTGCCTGCAACATCCTCCAGCATGACCGGTTTGGCGGTGGGTCGGTCATGGTGTGGGGTGGCATTTCTTTGGGGGGCCGCACACCTTCATGTGCTCGCCAGAGGTAGGCTGACTGCCATTAGGTACCGAGATGAGATCCTCAGACCCCTTGTGAGACCATATGCTGGTGCGGTTGGCCCTGGGTTCCTCCTAATGCAAGACAATGCTAGACCTCATGTGGCTGGAGTGTGTCAGCAGTTCCTGCAAGAGGAAGGCATTGATGCTATGGACTGGCCCGCCCGTTCCCCAGACCTGAATCCAATTGAGCACATCTGGGACATCATGTCTCGCTCCATCCACCAACGCCACGTTGCACCACAGACTGTCCAGGAGTTGGCGGATGCTTTAGTCCAGGTCTGGGAGGAGATCCCTCAGGAGACCATCCGCTACCTCATCAGGAGCATGCCCAGGCGTTGTAGGGAGGTCATACAGGCACGTGGATGCAACACACACTACTGAGCCTCATTTTGACTTGTTTTAAGGACATTACATCACAGTTGGATCAGCCTGTAGTGTGGTTTTCCACTTTAATTTTGAGTGTGACTCCAAATCCAGACCTCCATGGGTTGATAAATTGGATTTCCATTGATTATTTTTGTGTGATTTTGTTGTCAGCACATTCAACTATGTAAAGAAAAAAGTATTTAATAAGATTATTTCTTTCATTCAGATCTAGGATGTGTTGTTTAAGTGTTCCCTTTATTTTTTTGAGCAGTATAGTAAAAATAAAAAAACCCTTGAATGAGTAGGTGTGTCCAAACTTTTGACTGGTTCTCTGAACTGGGAAAAAGAGCTCAGACTGGGAACATATGTTTTGAATGGTCATCCAACCCGGAATTCAAAGTCGGGAACTATGGCCTCTTTCTAGAGCTCCGACCTGAAGATCACTGACGTCATGATTCGACCTTGTTTTTTTCCCCGAGTTCCCAGTTGTCTTGAAAAGACCATAAATTCAGAGGATGCGTGTATACTCATCTTCTTTATTAATTTAAAAGAAGGAAAAACAAACAAATCACGTATACAAAACAATGACCGCCACTAAACAGTCCTGTCAGGTCCACAGACACAAAACAGGAGACAACTACCCACAAATCCCATTACAAAAACACCCCTATACATAGGACCTTCAATCAGAAGCAACGAGGAGCAGCTGCTTCCAATTGAAGGTCAACCCCATTAACTAAACATAGAAATAGAAAGACTAGAACTAACATAGAAATACACTTACATAGAACATAGACCAAAAACCCCCGGAACACATAAAACAAACACCCCTCTTACATAAGCACATAGCCCAACAAACCCCGAACCACATAAAACAAACACCCTCTGCCACGTCCTGACCAAATTACAATAACAAATAACCCCTTTACTGGTCAGGACGTGACACCCACGAAGGACTGCCGCACCACCTTCCTGTTCAAGTGAGCACAGCACAACAAGGTGAGTCTAAAAATGTATTGTATGCTAATGCATAAATTATGTACAGTGCCTTGCAAAAAGTATTCATCCCCCTTGGCATTTTCCTATTTTGTTGCATTACAACCTATAATGTAAATTGATTTTTATTCGGATTTCATGTAATGGATATACACAAAATAGTCCAAATTGGTGTAGTGAAATGATAAAAATAACTTGTTTCAAAAATGTCTTAAAAATAAAAAACTGAGAAGTGGTGTGTGCATATGTATTCACCCCCTTTGCTATGAAGCCCCTAAATAAGATCTGGTGCAACCAATTACCTTCAGAAGTAATTTAATTTGTTAAATAACGTCCACGTGTGCAATCTAAGTGTCACATGATCTCAGTATATATACACCTGTTCTGAAAGGCCCCAACGTCTGCAACACCACTAAGCAAGGGGCACCACCAAGCAAGCGGCACCATGAATACCAAGGAGCTCTCCAAAAAGGTCATGGACAAAGTTGTGGAGAAGTACAGATCAGGGTTGGGTTATAAAAAAATATCTGAAACTTTGAACATCCCACGGAGCACCATTAAATCCATTATTAAAAAATGGAAAGAATATGGCACCACAACAATCCTGCCAAGAGAGGGCCGCCCACCAAAACTCACAGACCAGGCAAGGAGGGCATTAATCAAAGAGGCAACAAAGAGACCAAAGATAACCCTGAAGGAGCTGCAAAGCTCCACAACGGAGATTGGAGTATCTGTCCATAGGACCACTAAGCTGTACACTCTACAGAGCTGGGCTTTACGGAAGACTGGCCATAAAAAAGCCATTGCTTAAAGAAACAAATAAGCAAATACGTTTGGTGTTGGCCAAAAGGCATGTGGGAGACTCCCCAAACATATGGAAGAAGGTACTCTGGTCAGATGAGATAAAAATTGAGGAAAATGCTATGTCTGGCGCAAACCCAACACCTATCACTCCGAGAACACCATTCCCACAGTGAAGCGTGGTGGTGGCAGCATCATGCTGTGGGGATATTTTTCATCGGCAGGGACTTTGAAACTGGTCAGAATTGAAGGAATGATGGATGGCGCTAAATACAGGGACATTCTTGAGGGGAAACCTGTTTGTCTTCCAGAGATTTGAGACTGGGACAGAGGTTCACCTTCCAGCAGGACAATGACCCTAAGCATGACCCTACTGCTGAAGCAACACTTGAGTAGTGTAAGGGGAAACATTTAAATGTCTTGGAATGGCCTAGTCAAAGCCCAGACCTCAATCCAATTGAGAATCTGTGGTATGACTTAAAGATTGCTGTACACCAGTGGAACCCATCCAACTTGAAGGAGCTGTAGCAGTTTTGCCTTGAAGAATGGGCAAAACTCCCAATGGCTAGATGTGCCAAGCTTATAGAGACATACCCCAAGATACTTGCAGCTGTAATTGCTGCAAAAGGTGGCTCTACAAAGTATTAGCTTTAATTTCAGGTTGTAAGGCAACAAAATAGGAAAAATGTGAAGGGGGGTGAATACTTTCGCAAGCCACTGTAATATGCCGGGGCGATGTATACTGTAGTTAACGAAGTAATACTAAGTGTCTGTTGTGTAGTGAGCTGTTTGTAGCCCATGTGCCTCACCCTAACTATTTGGTCCCTTTCACCCCGAGTGGCGCGGTGGTCTACTGCACTGCATCTCAGTACAAGAGGCTCTGCAGTACCTGGTTCGAATCCAGGCTGCATCACATCCGGCCATGATTGAGAGTCCCATAGGGCGGCGCACAATTTGTCCAGCCTCTTTCGGGTTTGGCCGGGGTAGGCAGTCATTGTATTTTGTTCTTAACTGACTTGCCTAGTTAAATAAAGGTTAAATAAATAAACATCATTTTGCCTACTGTTCTGACTTGGTGGTGCACAAGTAGCCCATAGCCTGTTTTAGAGAAATGTCATCATCGTGTATTGTAAGAGCTTTCATGGTCTGCTTATATGCCACCTTTATTTATCCTACGGTTCTGACTTGGTGTACAGGGAGAATACTGTAAGAACAGCCCATATTCTGAATTCTGTCACTGTACATTTCAAAAGTGCTGAACAAATACTTATATTGACTACGTCCGTCCTAGCTCGCACATTAATTGCTTAATAAAAATTGTGGATTGCCTCTTATCAGCTCGTCATCCCCTTATGCCATAGTTTGTACATTTCAATTGTCAGTGGAAACCACATTTATTTATGCAAGTCAGCCATATCAGCTATGTTTTTTTAAAGGCAGTAAATTAGGCTGAATGAACTGTTTTGCTGCCAGACAATGCTCCGCTGATAGCCAGGTGTAGCAGTGTTAAGGATTCACTCCATGCCACACCCTCTACTGCTCATCCTGTGTCTCCCTACCCTGCCGCCACTCCCCCAGTGCTCTCTCCCTCTTTCTGTGTGTGTGTGTGTGTGTGTGTGTGTGTGTGTGTGTGTGTGTGTGTGTGTGGTGTGTGTGTGTGTGTGTCTCTCTGTGTGTGTGTGTGTGTGTCTCTGTGTGTGTGTGTGTGTGTGTGTGTGTGTGTGTGTGTGTGTGTGTGTGTGTGTGTGTGTGTGTGTGTGTGTGTGTGTGTGTGTGTGTGTGTGTGTGTGTGTGTGTGAGAGAGAGATTGTGTGGGCAGAGACAGGTGTGCTGGAGGCAGAGCAAATCTCCACCAGCTGCAACCTGTTCCATAATCAAGACCTCTACAAATACTCAGGCCTGCCACTTCCACGCTGCCAGATCGTAACCTCTACTCAGTCAGTCTGCGTTTTTAACTGTTTGTTCCTGCATAGATCCTGTTTTTGTGTTGCGCCTGTTTTCCCTTGCCTGACGCCGTTTTCCTCTCCACTACAGTTCTGTCCGCTCTGACTCTGGTCCCTGTGTCCAGTCCCACATCTCGTCAGTCCTGCTACTCTGTCCTGGATCCCCCACTCTACTGCTTCCTTGGATTTCTCTCCGGACCTGCTTACCCAGCCCCAACTCCCCTAGTTCCAGCCTCAGCTTCAGAACCTGGCTCCCTGCAACCTGCCCAAGCTTCCCTGGCCTGCATCCCATCTTTTTCAATAAATACCTTGGTTACCTTATCCCAGTCTCCTCGTCTGAGTCTGCTCTTGGGATCACCTGCTCCGCTCTGCGTAACAGCTGAAAAGAAAGCTCTGCTGTTGGGACAGCTTCGTAGGCCCTAACAGTTTGTGGGCACCGTTTGTCACCATTATAGTGCAATTAATGTATTGTTTAGTGTTGTGCTGTGTTGTCTAGTGGCTTTACTGGCATGCCCCACCAATATTTACATGCTAAAATCACCATTGTAAAGGCCTATAGGATATAGCATAGCTTTTAGGAGGACGATTTGCAGGCAGAGATAAATGGGTAATCACTACTTTTTGAAAATTGAGTGTGCAATGCTCGCTCACCATAGTAGCCTAACCTATGTGCGCGTTGTGCCTTTTCAATGATGATTTATATTTTTTGATTGCACTTCAACTCACGTTGGTTGAGCGCCCTCCACTTCTTTCCATTATCAATATTTATTTTCAGACACTGTCATCAACTACAGCGTAAAAATATTTAAATTAAATTCATATGCAAGTTAACTGTCACGTGATTCTCCTCCCATGTAGGCCTCCATCTCTTTCAATGAGCCCACACGTGCCAGGGGCATTAACTCTCACGCCCAACTAGGAGAGGTAGGCTACTGAAGTTGAAGCAGCAAATTCTGTGTGAATAATGCGAACAATATATGCTTTTAATACAATAAGTAGGCTAATTGCATACAAAGCTAAAAGAGGATCGTTTCCAAATGATTTGTGGGACAACAAAAATATTTTCATCCCAAAGACCTCTGTCTGACCGCATAACCCCCCCCATTTAAATTATTGAACCATTGATTCTATTCTTGGATAATGTAGAAATGTACACCAAGGTAATTCTTTGTGATGCCTCATTTTAAGAGGATCAGATGGTGACAGGGGTCTCAGCAGGGTCATGCTGCCAGGCAAGACCAGTCTGTGACGGGGTGAGGTGAATTTTTATTCTCTCTGTGCAGCAAACACTGGACAAGCCAGATGCTATAGTCTGACAAACCTTCAAAGTTGACTTCCAAACTGTATCAAGGGTTGATAGAGGCTTTTCTAGACACAAAACATGTAAAACAAAGATGTGAGGAAGACCTGGTAGAAGCTATTGCTGATGATAAATACATACAGATATGTTTGAATGCCCAGTCATGTTCATATCATGTCAGACATACATTACTGTAATTTAAGGCTATTCATATAACGTACTAAATGCTAGTGAAACTGAATTACATGCACTCAGAAATGTCATTCCTCTGCTGGAGGTTTAAAACACAAAGGGGACATATTTGCATATGTTATGGTCTTGTGAAGGCTGGCTGAATTCTGGCAAAGAGTATGTTCTTTTTTATTTTTAGCATGTCTACAGATTCTCCCTTCTCCCTGTTTTTGTTTGCTTGGAAATGTTGCTACTGGAGACTTATCTGAAGAAACTGTGTAATCAAGCATTTATAGTGGTTAAGAAATGCATGCCCAATGAAAGCATGCCCATGTCAGGGGGATACCTATTTAGGCAATCCCTAGCGGACAAAGGAACTGATCGTGGATGACAGGAAAAGGCGGTCCGAACAGGCCCCATTAACATCGACTTGGCTGTAGTGGAGCGGGTTGAGAGTTTCAAGTTCCTTGGTGTCCACATCACCAACGAACTATCATGGTCGTAACACACCAAGACAGTTATTTAGAGGGCACGACAACACCTTTTCCCCCTCAGGAGACTGAAAAGATTTGGCATGGTTCCCCAGATCCTCAAAAAGTTCCTACAGCTGCACCATCGAGAGCATCCTGACTGGTTGCATCACCGCCTGGTATGGCAACTGCTCGGCATCTGACCGTAACGCGCTACAGAGGGTAGTGCATATGGCCCAGTACATCACCGGGGCCAAGCTTCCTTCCATCCAGGACCTATATACTAGGCGGTGTCAGAGGAAAGCCCAAACAATTGTCAGAGACTCCAGTCACCCAAGTCATAGACTGTTTTCTCTGCTCCCACACGGCAAGCGGTACCGGAGCGCCAAGTCTAAGCTATAAGACTGCTGAACAATTAATCAAATGGCCACAGACTATTTACATTGACCCCCCCCCCCCCCCCCCCCATTTGTTTTGTACACTGCTGCTACTCGCTGTTTATTATTTATGTATAGACACTTCACCCCTACCTCCATGTACAAATTACCTCGACTAACCTGTACCCCCGCACATTGACAGGATGAGGCGACCCAGCTATATTGTATGCAAGTAAAAAGAGCTCTACAGTACTATTAGTCCTATGAGATTAATTATATGTAGGATTTGTGGTTTCTGTGTGTTAATGTATATTTGAGGTATATGTGTTGTTTTTTCGTTTTTTTTTTTCAAACCTTTCCCTTGGGAATGAACTGGGAAGGAAATTGAATTAGGAAATTGTGTTGGGAGACAGTTGAGTTATCGACTAGACTGGTGGGGGTCGGGCGTGCAAGCGGCCCGGGCTGGCTGGTCGGTCTGGCTGAAATTTGATGTAGAGGATGTCTTAATAAAGACAATCAAAAGTCTTTGTATTTTTTCAAGTTGTTCATTTGTTAGGCTATTGGTTAAAGGTGCTACACAATATTTATTATTGAATTACCTTTGATCTAGTTCAGTCTTATTAATCACTTTAATATATTTAAAATGATATTTTACCTAGCTTGATGACTGGACATTTTTGCTAACTTTTGTTCTAAATCGAGATGGCATAAACTTTTACATGATACAATGGTATGGGATGCATTTTTTCCATAGTTTTGATGGTAGGCCACTCTGGTAGGCCTACATTATGATCAAATAGCCACACTGTTCAACTGTAACCTAAAGTGGGTACAGCCTCAGTGCACACAATTTTCACAACATTGAAGTTTGTGCTCAGCAGACCTGAAATTTGCCCAGTGCATTACATTTTTTTTGAGGGAATATTGGACATTGGTTATGTATAACACAGTCCTGAGTCCTGATATGTGTTGTGGCTTTGCTTGGGACATTCGTGAATGCATGCACTAAACTGGAGCAAGCAGATACCTCATCTGCAGCTTGTAAAATTATGTACAGTGCATTCAGAAAGTATTCAGACCCCTTGACTTTTTCCACAGCCTTATTCTAAAATGGATGAAATAAAATGTTTTCCTCATTAATCTACAAATAATACCCCAAAATGACAAAGGCAAAACAGGTTTTGAGTAAATTTATAAAGAATAAAGAACATAAATACCTTATTTACATAAGTATTCAGACCCTGCAATGACCTTGCTATGAGACTTGAAATTTAGCTCAGATGCATCCAGTTTTCATTGATCATCCTTGAGATGTTTCTACAACTTGATTGGAGTCCACCTGTGGTAAATTCAATTGATTGGACATGATTTGGAAAGGCACACACCTGTCTATATAAGGTCCCACAGTTGACAGTGCATGTCAGAGCAAAAACCAAGCCATGAGGTTGAAGGAATTGTCCTTAGAGCTCATAGACAGGATTGTGCCGAGGCACAGATCTGGGGAAGGGTACCAAAAAATGTCTGCAGCATTGAAGGTCCTATAGGGGGTACACAGTGGCCTCCATCATTCTTAAATTGAAAAAGTTTGGAACCACCAAGACTCTTCCTGAGCAATCGGGGGAGAAGGGCCTTGGTCAGGGAGGTGACCAAGAACCCGATGGTCACTCTGACAGAGCTCCAGAGTTCCTCTGTGGAGATGGGAGAACATTCCAGAAGGACAACCATCTCTGCAGCAATCCACCAATCAGGCCTTTATGGTAGTGTAGCCAGACAGAAGCCACTCCTCAGTAAAATGCCAAAAGAGTTTGCCGAAAGGCACCGAAAGGACTCTCAGACCATGAGAAAAAAGATTGATGAAAACACGATTGAACTCTTTGGCCTGAACGCCAAGCATCACGTCTGGTGCAAATCTGGCACCATCCCTACGGTGAAGCATGGTGGTGGCAGCATCATGCTGTAGGGATGTTTTTCAGCGAGGAGACTAGTTAGGATCAAGGGAAAGATGAACAGAGGAAAGTACAGAGAGATCTTTGATGAAAACCTCCAAAGCACTCAGGACTTCAGATTGGGACATAGGTTCACCTTCCAATAGGACAACGACACTAAGCACACTGCCAAGACAACACAGCAGTGGCTTCGGGACAAGTCTCTGAATGTCCTTGAGTGACCCAGCCAGAGCCTGGACTTGAACCTGATCTAACATCTCTGGAGAGACCTGAAAATAGCTGTGCAGCGAGGCTCCCTATCCAACCAGACAGAGCTTGAGAGGATCTGCAGAGAAGAATGGGAGAAACTCCCCAAATACAGTTGTGCCAAGCTTGTAGCGTCATACCCAAGAAGACTCAAGGCTGTAATTGCTGCCAAAAGTGCTTCAACAAAGTATTGAGTAAAGGGTCTGAATACTTATGTAAATGTCATTTAAGTTTTTTTATTTTTATTACATTTGCCAACATTTCTAAAAACCTGTTTTTGCTTTGTCATTATGGAGTTTTGTGTGTAGATTGATGCGGGGGGAAAACAATGTAATCCATTTTAGAATAATGTTGTAATATAAAATGTGGAAAAGTCAAGGGGTCTGAATACTTTCAGAATGCACTGTATGTGAAGTTGAACAGGTGAACTGCACTGCACCTAAACAGAGTCTGCTCTTACCAGAATATAATATGTAGGAGTTGGTTGTCTGTACCACATCCTGTCACAAAGCTCTATAAACAGGGTTTTTGGCATTAATGATTCTATAATTCATTACAGGATCTGTATGGTTTTCAGCTACATACAGTTTAGTAGCCTATTGCTAACTGCATTAGAGTGCCAGCTTTCTCACAGAGCTGTTTACTTCCCAAGCTGTACAATACACCAGCAACACAGTCACAGCAGATGCTTAGTTTAAGCTACATTCCCAAGAACTCACACAGATGTCCTCGACACACACACACACACACACACACACACACACACACACACACACACACACACACACACACACACACACACACACACACACACACACACACACACACACACACACACACACACACACACACACACACACACACACGTACTCAGCTGCTAGGTGCTCTGACTATCTTCCAGCAATTCCCAGTTTGGAATTCTCTGGAGTTTACAAGCTCGCTGTCCCATTCCTCCAGAACAGCACTTCTAACCCCAATTCAGTCAAGTACTCAGTCTGAGATGGGAAATTCTACATGACTTTCCAGAGAAAATGTCATTTTAAGTGTTATTGGCACAACCGTGCCTCAGAACATTGCTTTGAGTTCCTGAGTTCCATTCACAGTGAGCTTGTTTGTGTTACCAGTGGGGGAGGAGGAGTGGGTGGCAGGCAAGCAGCAGCCGTGGAGGCTGAACTACTTCACAGGGATTACAGACTAGCATGGTCCCTTCTCAGCAGAGCCCATCACCCCCTAGCACAGCATGGCTAAAGGTTCCCCCCCATCCTCTCTCTGGGACTAAGAGCTAGATTATATCATAAGAGCCAGATGAGGCCTGTCACTGTTCTCATAAACCACTTACACACAGATGAGACTAAATGGCCACTTGGAGTTAATTTAAAATCAAGGAATTTGTCATTTTCTCTTTCCCGTCAGAATCGTACCATTTACTGTAATATGCAGAATCAAATGTCTTGAAAGACTAATGTTCTTTACAGTACATGCTACTCTTATAGCTAACATCTGATTGCTTTCAGGCTGGAGAAAACATTTTGCTGGTCCTGCAGAAGGCTATATCGGTCCACTAATGCAAGACTATTAAAGGCCCAGTGCACTACTTTTGCAAAAAAATATTTAAAAAAAAAAGAATAATCTTCTGATTCTGTGTTCAGATTTTTCAGGGGGTGATTCCCGCGGCTGAGTGAATATAGTATCTATTTCATAGGAGTGTCAGAACTGACACCTTTTCATTAAACACACACAGAGAGATTTAAGGGTGTTACACTAATAGATGTCTCCCCAGGCTCACGAGATGGGATAAGTTACAGCGGCAGGTAGCCTAGTGGTTAGAGCGTTGGACTAGTAACCGGAATGTTGCAAGATCAAATCCCCGAGCCGACAAGGTAAAAATCTGTTGTTCTGCCCCTGAACAAGGCAGATAACCCACTGTTCCTAGGCTGTCATTAAAAATAAGAATTTGTTCTTAACTGACTTGCCTAGTTAAATAAAGGTAAAAACAGGACAAAATGCACATGACCACAACAGCTGTGATATAACATATCTGGTACAGAGGGATGCATTTCCCCAAAGAAACTATAAATAGGAACATTTTCAAATAATGTTTTGCATGGCTCTTTTTATGGTACCTACCGGTAATTCATTACGGGGTATAATGGATTCTGTAGTTACCTAATTCAGAGACTATTATGGATGCATGAATATCTGTGGGTCTCTATATAGTTTCAGGAAAAGTAACAAGCTGCTTGCTTTTATCTGGGACACCTACATGGACAAAGACCATAATAAAAACATCCCTTAAAGGGAAACTTTTTCAAGTCTCCTTACCTAATTATGAGTGATGAGACATAATTATGCACCAAGGCGGTATTTTTGAATTTTTCGCACCGGGAGAGTTCAACCAATGACGTCATCGGTTGATTGAGCCTGCTGTCTGATCTAAAAATGAATGGAGTCAAGTTTTGCAGCAATCATTGTGGCCTTTGTGTTTCGCCGATTGCACGATCACTCTAGCAGCCTATAGATATGGTTGTCCTTGTTCAATAGAGCGATTGGACAAATTCCCTCTGGCTTTGTAAAGACTATAGCTTGACGGGAGCCCTACTTCCTTGTCCAATTGTGTTCCCACCCTCACAGGCGGTCTTCTCAAAACGGGAGTGGTACTATACTGAACAAAAATAGCACGGAAAGTGTTGGTCCCATGTTTCACGAGCTGAAATTAATGATCCCAGAAATTTTCTATAAAACTTACTTCTCTCAAATTTTGTGCACAAATTTGTTTGCCTCTCCATTAGTGAGCATTTCTCCTTTACCAAGATAATCCATCCACCTGACAGGTGTGGCATATCAAGAAGCTGATTAAACAGCATGATTATTACATAGGTGCACCTTGTGCGTCGGACAATAAAAGGCCACTCTAAAATGTGCAGTTTTGTCACACAACACAATGCCACAGATGTCTCAAGTTTTTAGGGAGCGTGCAAATGGCATGCTGACTGCAGGAATGTCCACCAGAGCTGTTGCCAGAGAATTTAAAGTTAATTTCTCTACCATAAGCCACCTCCAACTTTGCTTTAGAAAATTTGGCAGTACATCCAACCGGCCTCACAACCGCAGACCACGTGTAACCACGCCAGCCCAAGACTTCCACATCCGGCTTCTTCACCTGCGGGATCGTCTGAGACCTGCCACCCGGACAGCTGATGAAACTGAGGAGTATTTCTGTCTGTAATAAGCCCTTTTGTGGGGAAAATGACATTCTGATTGGCTGGGCCTGGCTCCCCAGTGGGTGGGCCTGTCTCCCAAGTGGGTGAGCCTATGCCCTCCCAGGCCCATCCATGGCTGCACCCCTGCCTAGTCATGTGAAATCCATAGATTTGGGCCTCATGAATTTATTTCAATTGACTGATTTCCTTATATGAACTATAAGTCAGTAAAATCATTGAAATTGTTGCGTTTATATTTTTGTTCAGTAATAGTTTAGTTTGCGCTGTTTCCAGGACAGTCGCCGCCGCTCTGTCACATTGGCCTCTGTCTTCAAACTTTCCACTTTAGTTGAGTAGGTATCCACTTCAGAAGTTAGCGGATTAAGATATTAATTTACTGGTTTTAATTGCAAGTCAAGGGCAGAGGTAATTTTCTCCACAAACAATCTCTTGGTTAGTAACAGCCAGCTCTTTATTTTGTTAGGTGTTGAGAGCCGCCATGTTCCCTCAGGTGAATTGCGTACGGACAGTTTATGCTAGCTGCTGGAGCGAAATAGACCTGTTTGTTGTTCCTTGTAATACAGTGAACTTTCCACACCTTAATATGTTATATGGTGACAATTATTTGAAAATAAATCTGGTAATTCATAGTTATTTTGCCAAAGAAAGCCACGAGAAAGCCACACGTTTCATTGCATGCCACCGGGACCGGACACATCTTACGTTTCCTCAACCAGATTGTGCCCAGTGGGAAGATTGTAGGTAGTTAATTTCAAATACATTTCATGAATATCACAATGAATTGATCCAGAAGTCAACACTTTATTGGTTTCTGATGCAGCTGGAATCATTTAGTCACTTGTCAGTACACTTGTAAAAAAGATTATATAAAACATTCTATAGAATATAAAACACTGAATGAACAAAACATTAAGAACATACATTTTTTTTCGCCACCTACTACTTCGACCTCTTGCAGAAGATTTATTTGTACGGCAAGTCTCCTGGAAAGACATGAAGACTGATCATGAGGCTGTGTAACCATATAAGAAACCATGTTTATCTTTAAACAGAAATGGGTACAATAGACTGGTATGTGCTTTGTTACACTCAGAATCAATAACGGGGCATTGACATGGGCTGTTAGCAAAGAACTGACTGCAAGGGCGTGAACAGCTTGAGGGGGCTTGACTTGTAGACAGTATAGACGTGTATTGTTGTCTATAAGTACCTACAGTTGGGCTGTTAAGTAGACAAGCACTGCCAACAATAGTCCCCATACCAACGAACTGAATGCAGGGGTGTGAAAAGTTTGAGGGGGCTCGACTTGCAGATAGTCTACTGTATTGTTGTGTATGAGCACCTACAGTCGTGCTGTTGAGTAGACAAGCACTGCCATCAATAGAGTAAATAGGCTAGAAGAGTGTACTAACAGCCCATCTCCCCTATGCCAAAGAACTGACTGCAAGGGTGTGAACATTTTGAGGAGCCCTTGGCTTGTGTATTGGTGATTTTGTTTTCTCAAGTGGGGATTATGCTTTCATAAATACCTTTGGCTGTCCGGGCTTGTTTGCGTCCCACATTCTCATTATAATCCGGGATAACAAGATGTGTCCTCTCCCTTCATGCCCAGGTGCCCAAAATGCTGCCAGTTTGAGTTGTACTTCAGGAGAGCACTGTGCAATGCCTCCAGATGGCCTGTGTGTTTATAAAGACAAAACAGAGAAGATTAAGTCTTTTGGATTTTCTGATTGAAAATATAAAAACATTAGGCTTATGTTGCTGGTCAGGACATTGTGTCATGGTCACCTGCAGGTTTTGTCTAGTTCCTGGTTTGTCCCGGGGACGTCCCTGAGGAAGTTTTTGGGATGTTCTTGGGATGTTGTGAAATAGTCCCCTGGAGGTTTTGTGTAGTTCCCGGTTTGTCCCAGGAACGTCCCCAAGGACATTTTTAGGACGTTCTTGGGACGTTGTGTCATGGTCTGCTGGAGGTTTTTGTCATGAGATGGTCCCAGGTGTCCCAAACCATTATAAGTAAAGAAATGAAATGGTATCGGGATTTTAAGCTGTGGTACGCTGTTCAGCTAAAATTGTGTACAAATCTTTAATAAATCACAATATGACTAAATTTGATCTGATCACTTAGTACTGACTTTCAATATGACCCCACCTGGGATTTGAATTCACAACCTCTGGATTTCAGGGAAACTGATCTTTCTGCTGCACCACAAAGTCTCCAGAATTTCAGAAGTGCCCCACACATTCATTACCTATAATACAACTCTGCACTTAGCAAAAGAGTACAATATGCACTGCTATTTTAGTAAAAATATATATACACTACCGCTCAAAAGTTTGGGGACACTTAGAAATGTCCTTGTTTTTTATAGAAAAGCACATTTTTAGTCCATTAAAATAACATCAAATTGATCAGAAATACAGTGTAGATATTGTTTAATGTTGTAAATGACTATTGTAGCTGGAAACAGCTGATTTTTTATGGAATATCTACATAGGCGTACAGAGGCCCATTATCAGCAACCATCACTCCTGTGTTCCAATAGCACGTTGTGTTAGCTAATCCAAGTTTATAATTTGAAAAGGCTAATTGATCATTATAAAACACTTTTGCAATTATGTTAGCACAGCTGAAAACTGTTGTTCCGATTAAAGAAGCAATAAAACTGTCCTTCTTTAGACTAGTTGAGTATCTGGAGCATCAGCGTTTGTGGGTTCGATTACAGACCAGAAACAAAGTACTTTCTTCTGAAACTCATCAGTCTATTCTTATTCTGAGAAATGAAGGCTGTTCCATGCGAGAAATTGCCAAGAAACTGAAGATCTCGTACAATGCTGTGTACTACTCCCTTCACAGAACAGCGCTAACTGGCTCTAACCAGAATAGAAAGAGGAGTGGGAGGCCCCGGTGCACAACTGAGCAAGAGGACAAGTACATTAGAGTGTCTAGTTTGAGAAACAGATGCCTCACAAGTCCTCAACTGGCAACTTCATTAAATAGTACCCGCAAAACACTAGTCTCAACGTCAACAGTGAACAGGCAACTCCGGGATGCTGGCCTTCTAGGCAGAGTTCCTCTGTCCAGTGTCTGTGTTCTTTTGCCCATCTTAATCTTTTCTTTTTATTGGCCAGTCTGAGATAGCTTTTTCTTTGCAACTCTGTCTAGAAGGCCAACATCCCGGAGTTGCCTGTTCAGTAGTTGCCTAATGTTGGTGGGACATATTATTCCGTTTTAATGTTACTCCTGAATCACTATGACAAATATAGTAGTTTTTCTTGAGTGTATTTTAACAGAGCAGAGCTTCACTGCAAATTGTAGGAATACTGGCAAAATCATTAATTGACACAACAGGAAGAGCAGAATGCTGTGAACCAAAAGGTTGTGAGTTAAAATTCCAGCTGGGGACATAATTAGGACATCATTATTGTATAAATGAACATGGACAATGCAATCATGTATGTCAAAGCGTGTCAAAATATGCATGTTGAAAACATTGTGTGGTGAAAGCACTGTGTGTGGGGGTGTCACTAACATTGCCAAAAGACAAAGAGCTGTGAATAGATCTGTGGTTCACCAATCAGGGCCAAGATGGGCTTGGCAACAGTAACAAGGGGTGTTGCATAATGAAACTAGGGTATGCGTGCCGTGGGTAGAAAACACATGTTTTTTAGGGATAACTTTTCTTTGTGACCATCAGGTGACTTGTCATGGAAATTCTACACAGGGACACTCAAAGTCAATCTTAAATGAATGATTCTTTATTATAAGCACACTGGAGAGGTTCCAACCAACTCAATGCACAAAGTACACATGTTGATCAGGAGCTCCAACGTGGCAGTCCCGTTAGATCTCTTATATACAGACAAGTTATATTTGCATGATTTATCTTATTCATCATTCATAATTAATTAATGATTAACATTTGCTTCATTCATGTGACCGACCAATACTGGGTCATGTATGTGATGGACCAATACCCCTTATCTCTTAGCTGAAACCTTGAAACGGAGATATCTTTTGTTCTCAAAACAAGGGTCTGGGTGTACTGCCTGCCAAATTGCAGATACTGATAGTGAGGATTTATTCAATCAGTCACTTGCAATGACACAGAAATTAGTTATTAGAAAAGCACAAACATAGAACACAGAAATTGGTTATTAGAAAAACACAAACATTTCCATCACAAACGTCCCCGGAACAAACCAGGTACTAGACAAAAACCTCCAGGGGACCATGACACAACATCCCAAGAATGTCCTAAAAATGTCCTCAGAGATGTTCTCGGGACAAACCGGGAACTAGACAAAACCTCCAGGGGACCATGACACAATGTCCTGACCTGGCAATTTTACGACTTCCCGGGGACATCCTAATGACTCATTTTTGTTTGCAGGGTATATCTACCCATTCCCCTCATGTCAATAGATCATGCATGCTCAACTTCACTCAGTACCCACTCCCAACAGACACCAGTCAGTCACCCATACCATCTCCTCCTTACAAATACCTCTGCTTCTCTCCAATTTAGACTAAAAAGCTTTGCATAAACAATCAACTAAGCCTCCATAATATTGAGAAAACTACAGTAGAAGTTGTAGTCTACTTGTAAACACACCAACTATGACAACACAACATGAACCATGTTAATGCCTAGCTCCAGTATATTTATTGACTCATCATGGAGTCATGGAAAGATTTAGCAAAGGTGAATTACACTAGTTCGTGGTGCTGTGCTTGATGTTGGTGGGATCAGATTATGTATATAGAACACATAGGCCAGTCACGTTAGCCTCTGCAATAGTTAGTTAGCTAGCTAACTAATGGTTAATTATAGTAGTCTAGTAGGCTGTAGCTAACGTAACCTAACATAGCTAACATTAGCTTGCAAAGTTACAAATCACAACTCCAGATAGCAGCTGGCTAATTACATTGATATGCTTTGGAATATATAGCCAGCGTATTATGAAAGCTAGCTAGCTAGATTTTGGTTTAGACAAACAAATGTAGTTCGGTAGCTAGTTAGCTAAGTTAGCTAGGTTACCTCTGCTCGACTTCTTTTTTCTGCGTTAATGTTGGCTGGTCGGATACCTTCCTGTTTGAAGTGAAGGGGAAAATAGATGGAATAGCAGTTTTCAACGTTCAACGACCTGGCAACCACATCAGTTGAGACTTCAGGTACGTTTCAAAATCCTCTGACTGAAAGTGTTGGCTACAAACATGGACATGTGGGGGTGCTTTGCACGGGAGTATTCACATCATTGCCCCCACCCACTGTCGGCTCCGAGGAATATCTTCGGCAGGTAACCAATGAAATTGTACCACAGCAGCCTGTGCTTGCTTGTAGTTTGCACATCCAGGTACTGAGCACCACACCATGACTAAACTTGGTTAGAATTATTGTTGATACAAAAATAAAAATAAATAGTTATTTGCAAGCTGATATTCTATGAATGAGTGGCTGGACGTTAGCTAACTGTTGACGCCCATTCTCAACTGGATCCACCTCGACAGCGGCGGTACTATGTCCTGAAATCGCAATGAATTCTGGATATTGTTGGGTTCCTTACAACCAGGAAATGTAGATGGCCCGTTTTTACTGGTGTGTTGCAGAAACGCTTGTATTTGCATGTAGTGAGGAAATTTGATTTATGACACATATTAATGTTAATAACATATTAATGGACATATACAGTGAAAGAGAAGCAGTAAAATGTCGCTTTAATTTCGACACATACCCACACATAATGTCCTCAAGAGTGTGAGAGTGAGGTCACGGTATAGAAATCCTTCACTATAATGACTTTAGACTAGCATTTTTTCCACTGAACCCGTTTAAAAACAAGTACATTTTCCCAGTGTTGAACCCCAAGCCCAGGTAACAAAGGCCTATGGCAGATACAGTAGGATGCTTAAGTGAATCTTCACCAGGGCGTATTTGATCATCTACTCTTTATGAGTCATAAGGGCTGCATCACACACTGGTTGAATCAACGTTGTTTCCACGCCATGTCAATGAAATTACATTGAACCAACGTGGATTAGACGTTGAATTGACGTCAGTGTCCAGTGCTTTCTGACAACCAGCCAGCAGCCACTCCCTAAACCTGTTTTACTGTCTCAGGGAGAGAGAGAGAGAGGACTCAGAGTCTGCGGATCCACCTCCTTACTTGTTGCTCATCCACTATCACCATTACACAACCTGATCGGCTCTTGGATTATTGTTGATTAATTGCCGTCTTTGAGAGGGCAGAGTTCTTCAGAGAAAAGGCATACACACGTTGCGAGGACTTAGTTCCTCTTATCCCACCCTGACACGGTCACATACCCCACAGGAGAAATCTCTCAGCTCCTGATGAGATTAATAAGAGAGGTCCTCGCTACACTGGCATATTGAGTGTCTGCTATATTTCCTTGTTTTCAGGCACGTATGCACACGCACACACACACACACACACACACACACACACACACACACACACACACACACACACACACACACACACACACACACACACACACACACACACACACACACACACACACACACACACACACACACACAGACATGCACGCACGTACACACCCAAACACAAACACACAAACACAACCCGTCACACAACCGTCACGCACACAGTCACAAACCATCAATCGCTTATCACCTCATAGACAGACCACAGCATGCAGAGTTTGAGGGTCGTTGCTCTGGTGGATAAATGGATAGTATGTGGGCAGATGGAGCTTTATGTTTGTTTAAGCTTGTAGCGCTAGGGACCAGCTCACTAAGCTTACTATATCCACCCTGCCTGCTTTAGACCAGCATACTTATGGCCTGCTCAGCCAGCATGTTCCCCACAGAAAGGACACTGATGACATAAGGAGTCCACACACACACACACACACACACACACACACACACACACACACACACACACACACACACACACACACACACACACACACACACACACACACACACACACACACACACACACACACACACACACACACACACACACACAAACAAAAGTAGAAAGCATGGTGTCTCAGAGTGGTGGCAGACAGAGTCAATGGTCAGTATGTTTATATGGAAAGCCTCTCTCTTTTGCTTTCTCATTGTCTCTCGTTGCAGTGTATCATCCACTTGAACAGGCTGCCCTGCAGTAGCCCTGAGAAACCCCAAAGGGGCCGTCTCTGCCATGATAACAACATCCACTGCATGCAAATACAACATCATGCACTGATACTCACACCATGTGGGTATCAAATGAAACAAACTCCCACTATATTCCACCTGAGGAACAGACAAAGACAGCATGGCAACATGAAAGCAGAAGCCAGCACACACAGAGGAACCAGGCTGGTACTTTGGTTATGAAATATTCAACTCAGTGATAGGAGAGGGAGACTAAGTGAAGGAAAGAAAATATATGAATGCCTCTGCTCCACATGGAGGCTACTAACCTTTTTTAATCGATCGAAGTCTGTATCCAGACATTTCCGGGCTATAGCAAACATTTCTCCGTAATAGCTAGATTTCCATCCAATTGGCGACAGATTTTCATGCGAATATTATAGGTTAAAACACTGAGAAATATTGATATTTCATCAATTACACATTACATGACCCTCCCCTGGACTAGATTAAAAAAAAGACTAAACCCTCCCCTTGACTGAAATTGAAAAAAATATGACCTTCCCCCATTTTCCTTCAGGTAACCATTATGTACATTTCCATCCATCCCTACAGTAAGGCCATACCTAGGACAATGAATTAACTTTCCTTACCACCCTCAAAGTGTGGTCACTTTAATTAGACTTTACTAACAACAAAAGGGCTTTGTGTTGAAGCCTATTTCTTCCTATTTAAGAAATAGTAGGTAGGCTTACTTGTTTGACAGACGAAGTTAGGCTATAGGCTACTATATCCATAGATGTGTTTGTCACGGCTCCCCGGTACTGCTGCTCATTCCTTGCACCAGTTCCAGAGGTCTACTAGGCCTCTAGGCTTCACTGAACTGTCTCATTACGCACACCTGGTTCCCATTCCCCCGCTGATTAGTAATTGTATGTGTGCGCCCTCTGTTCACCATTGTCTTGGCCGGTTATTGTTCCCATGTCCATTGGTCTTGTGAGTACCTGTGCGTTGTTGTTGCGGCTTTCATGCTGCGTGTATTGTGCAATTGTTATTACAGGTCTCGTCCTGTGTATTTATTAGAGGTTTAACCTCGCTCTTTTGTATGGGTTACATCCCTGTGTTTTTGTATGCGTGTTTGTTTTGGGATTTGTCCCGTGCCTTTTCATGGCATGTTGTATTTTTTGGGTGGAGTATTAAACCCCCCTATTACTTATTCCTGTGCCTGTCTCCAATCATTTATACAATGTGACAGTGTCAGTCAATTTATCCACCCTGCTCTCTTTAAATAGCCTACCTTTGTGTCAGTGAAGGGCTGTTAAAGAAAACTGCAAAGCGCACAGGCCTACCCCTTGTTAGCTTAAGATTTTGAAGAAAATAAAACTGATGTCACGACTCCTACCGAAGGTGGCTCCCTCTCCTGCTCGGGTGGCGCTCGGCGGTCGTCGTCACCGGCCTACTAGCTGCCACTGATTCCCTTTTTGTTTTCCCCCCTTTTCGTTATTAGGCGCACCTGTTTTTAGTTGGGCTATTAGCGGGCTTTATTAGCCAGCAGGCCCGCCTGCTCTTTGTGCGGGATTATTTTTCCCATTGTATGCTGTGCGTGATTACACGCGGTTTTGTTGCTCATTCTTCAGTGGTGCGTATGTTTGCGCAAGCTGTGTTTTGTCCCGTGTGTTTGGGGCACTTTGCTTTATTATGCGCTCTGTGCGTTTTTTGGGTTGGCTGTCGCTTTGTTTGGAAGCCAATTAAAGCCCATACACTGAATCGCTGTTCTCCTGCATTTGATTCCTCATCTACCAACACCCACGCCTTACAGAATCCCGCACCACGATGGAGTCAGCAGGAGCAGCTGATAACCCCCTTCCTTCGATGGAGGAACGTGTGCTCCACCTCGGTCCTCCATCGGATTGGTTCCGCTATGGACCAAGTTGTCACGACTCCCACCGAAGTCGGCCCCTCTCCTTGTTCGGGCGGCGTTCGGCGGTCGACGTCACCGGCTTACTAGTTGCCACCGATCGATGTTTCACTAATCGTTTGGTTTTGTCTTTATTGTGTACACCTGTTTTTGATTTTCCCTAATTATGTTAATTATTTAAACCTCTGCATTTCCTGTTTGTCTTGTCGGTGATTGTTTCCTGTTTTGTGTGGTCGGAGGTGTTTCTCCGCAATATGTATTTTCCTAGGAGATTTATTGATTTTTCAAGTAAACACGTTTGTTTACATTGATCCCTGTGTCCTGCGCCTGACTCCTCTACTTCTCCTAAAGATAATCATGACACAAGTGATGGAGAGGATGGACAGATGGGAGAGGAGTGGTCTCCTCTCTCACCCTCCGGCTCCTCCGACTCCACTACCTTCTCATCCCACTGCGTCCGGCTCCGGCGCGCTTCGTCTTGCGCCCCCGAGGGAGTATGATGGAGCGGCAGCTGGGTGCCAGGGATTTCTGCTCCAGCTCGAACTGTACCTGGCAACCGTGAGACCTGCTCCCTCGGGGGAGGAGAGTGTGAGTGTCCTCGTTTCCTGCCTGACGGGCCGAGCTCTGGAGTGGGCCAACGCAGTCTGGAATGGTCCGGACTCGGTGAGGGACCACTATCCGGAGTTCACCCGCCGCTTTCGGGCCGTGTTCGACCATCCCCCGGAGGGAAGAGAGGCGGGTGAGCGGCTGTTTCACCTCAGGCAGGAGACGAGGAGCGCGCAGGACTTCGCGTTGGAGTTCAGGACCTTGGCTGCTGGATCGGGGTGGAACGACAGGGCCCTGATAGACCATTACCGGTGTAGTCTCCGGGCGGACGTTCGCAGGGAGCTAGCGTGTCGGGACACCGCCCTCTCTCTTGATGAGTTGGTGGACATGTCGATCTGACTGGACAATCTGCTAGCTGCCCGCGGGCGTTCGGAAAGGGTCCTGTCCGTTTCACCTCAGTGCACTCCCGCCCCTACCCCTATGGAGTTAGGGGGGGCCGTACTAAGGGGTACCGGAGGAGGTGGCTCCTCCTGCACCAGCTGTGGTCGGAGAGGACACACAGCCGACCGGTGCTGGAGGAGTCAACCTGGGAGCCGAGAGGGCAGGCAGAGCACTTCTCGGTCACCCCAGGTGAGTCAGCACCAAATTCACCCAGAACCCCCTGTTGGTCACATGTTTGTATTATTTTTTTTCCTGAATTTTCTCCCTCTTCCCAACATAAGGCGCTAGTCGATTCAGGCGCAGCTGGGAATTTTATGGATCGTGGACTCACCATCAAGCTAGGCATTCCGCTGGTGCCGATAGATTCCCCCTTCCCCGTGCACTCCCTAGATAGCCGGCCATTAGGGTCAGGGCTAGTCAGGGAGTCTACGGTTCCACTGGACATGGTGACGCAGGGGAATCATAGGGAACGGATTAGTTTCTTTCTTTTCGATTCGCCTGCATTTCCAGTGGTGCTGGGGGTTCCCTGGCTGGCTGATCACAATCCCCGGATTTCGTGGAAACAGGGGGTTCTCCAGGGGTGGTCAGAGGAGTGTTCAGAGAGGTGTATAGGAGTTTCCATAGGTGCTACGTCGGTGGAGAGTCCAGACCAGGTTTCCACTGTGCGCATTCCCCCTGAATACGCCGATTTGGCGATCGCTTTCTGTAAAAAGAGGGCGACCAAATTACCACCTCATCGACAGGGGGATTGTGCGATAGATCTCCAGGTAAACGCTGCGCTTCCCAAGAGTCACGTGTACCCATTGTCACAGGAGAAGACGTTGGCTATGGAGACATATGTCACGGAATCTCTGGGACAGGGGTACATTCTGCCCTCCATTTCACCCGCCTCCTCGAGTTTCTTTTTTGTGAAGAAGAAGGAGGGAGGTCTTCGTCCGTGCATTGATTACAGAGGTCTAAATTCTATCACGGTGGGGTTTAGTTAACCGCTACCTCTCATCGCTACGCCGAATCGCTGTTCTCCTGCATTTGATTCCTCATCTACCAACACCCACGCCTTACATGGGGTGGTTACAGGTGGTCTGCGGTTGTGAGGCCGGTTGGCCGTATTGCCAAATTCTTTCAAATGACGTTTGAAGGGGGCTTATGGTAGAGAAATTAACTTTCATTTCTCTGGAAACAGCTCTGTTGGACATTCCTGCAGTCAGCATGCCAATTGCACACATCCTCAAAACTTGAGACATCTGTGGCAATGTGGTCTGTAACAAAACTGCACATTTGAGTGGCCTTTTATTGTCCCTAGCACAAGGTGCACCTGTGTAACGATGATGCTGTATAATCAGCTTCTTGGTATGCCACACCTGTCAGGTGGCTGGATTATCTTGGCAAAGGAGAAATGCTCATGAACAGGGACGTGCACAACATTTGAAAGACATTTCTGGGATCTTTAATTTTAGCTCATGAAACATGGGACTGGCACTTTACATGTTGTGTTTATATTTTAGTTCAGTGTATAACAGTGCTTTGGTCCGCGATACTTTATGCTAGAAACAACTGTAAAATACCTGAGAAAGATGTGACTCCGATGCATATGCAGATATCATTGTTTTGTTGACATTCAGAGGCTGAGCCACAACCATCTATAGCCAAGAAGACAAAAAATAGACTTTGCTTGGGAAGTAATCTAATTCTGTCGCTATCAATTGATTAAGCTATTTACTTTCTATACAATAGAAGATGGTTAAACTCAGACAGCTTTTAAGGAAACATTTGACCTGTTGGGTAAAGTCACAGAAGTAGAGTAGCCAGTGGTTAAAGCTTCCATTTTTCTGTATCAGTGTTGCATTCGTTGTTGGAAGGATTGAACCAAGGTGCAGCGTAGTAGTCGTACATCTTACTTTACTAAATGAACACCAAACAAAACAAATACAAATGTAGCGTTCAGAAGGGCTACACAGCACAGTACCAAAACAAGATCCCACAAACAACAGGTGGGAAAAGGCTGCCTAAATATGATCCCCAATCAGAGACAATGGTAGACAGCTGCCTCTGATTGGGAACCATATCAGGCCAACATAGAAATACAAAAATTAGAGTACCCACCCTAGTCACACCCTGACCTAACCAAAATAGAGAATAAAAAGGATCTCTAAGGTCAGGAGGGCGTGACAGTCAGTAGGCCTACTATGTCTGGGGTGGAAAGATAGGCCTAACTTTTGAAAGTACCATGCTCAGATTCCTAATGTCTCAGATTAAATAATTAGCGAACAGGTACAGTCTTGTTGCATTTCTGTAATTTGTGTGGTATTAAAAAAGATTCTGCTAATGTAAAATGATGTAGAATTGCATGAAATGTTTATAAAAGTCCAATTTTTATTGAACCTGCAAATACGATGATTGAATTAATCTATGCTTTTACTATAAAGGAAATCTTTCCACCCCTTCTCTTGTCCACAGTGGTCTGTGAACCCACAACCTTCTGGCCCATAGCCCTGTGCACTATCAAAATTCCTGCATTGCCATGTAATGCTTAAATAACAAAGAACAGTTTCTAAAACTGCATATCTAAGGCCCTGGTCTGTCCAAGAAGTGAGGGTAAATGGTAGACATGTTCTCTGCTATCCATATTCTTTTATTATTATTTTGGGTATAGGGGAGGGTCACTTTTTTTTCCTTAAGCGTTCAGGAAGGGTTTAGGTCAAATATATTTTTGCTGAAGGGAAGGCCATCCACTTTCATTTCAGAGAGGTCCGATTTTCCCCCATGTAACCTTTATTATAAATAACGTTCACTCCCTTAGGTGACTGTGGATGCCCATCAGGCTGTCTATCAGAGCACTTCAAGTTTCAGGTCCTGCTGGCTTCTGCTTTCATGTTGCCATGCTGTCTGTCTGTTCTACATGCATGCTACCAACCCGTATACTGTTGCTCTCATAGCTTTAAGAGCAAAGTATGGCCAGCCTCCCCAGCTGGTACAAAGTGAGATCAACAGCATCCTGAAAGCCCCACTTATCAGACTAGGGGATAACGATGCCTTCTAGGAGTTCACCCTCTCTGTTCCCACTGATATGAAGGCTGCAGTCGGTGGAAGGTGAAAATGACAGTGAAAATGTGAAATGTGCCTCTTGTAGACAGACTTCTTGGCAAGCTGCCAGCTGCTTATCGTGATGGCTTTGTGGAGTACTGCATCACACTAAGAATCATCAAAGATGATACAGGGCAGACATATACCTTCCAAGATTTGTCGTCATGGTTACAGCTAAATGCAAGCGCTAAGAGCATCGCACATCAGGCCTGTTGCTCGACTGATTCCTCTACCAGAGATGAAGGATGAAGGGGACAGTGGATGATCTGAGCCTTTATTGGTTTGTACAAAAGGTTCTTTGTTAACTGCTCAACACAGAATAGAGGCATGTGCGCACTCCCTCAAATTGTTTGGGGAAAATATCATTTTTTTTTCATCTGTGTTCAATTGTAGGCTATTGTTCATACTATTAAATAATATAAAATAATGCCACAGGAATTATAAGCAAATCTTGCCTGCTAATTAAACTAGTGTAGCCCACAGCCATATGGCATAGCCAGATCAGGGCCTAACATAAGGACAACTCAGAATGTGCTATTGTGTACTTTTGAAATAGGCTACATTTTCTTCATATCATAATGTTTCATTAGACATGCCTAACGTAAATAATCGATGCGTCCTCCAGACGTGACGCTTGGCATTCAGGCCAATCATGGTTTCATCAGACCAGAGAATCTTGTTTCTCATGGTCTGAGAGTCGTTAGGTGCGATTTGGCAAACTCCACATGGGCTGTCATGTGCCTTTTACTGAGGAGTGGCGTCCGTCTGGCCACTCTACCATAAAGGCCTGATTGGTAGAGTGCTGCAGAGATGGTTGTCCATCTGGAAGGTTCTCCCATCTCCATAGAGGAACTCTGGAGCTCTGTCAGAGTGACCATTGGGTTCTTGATCAACTCCCTGACCAAGGCCCTTCTCCCCCGATTGCTCACTTTGGCCGGGCGGCCAGCTCTAGGAAGAGTCTTGGTGGTTCAAAACCTCTTCCATTTAAGAATGATGGAGGCCACTGTGTTCTTGGGGACCTTCAATGCTGCAGACATGTTTTGGTACCCTTCCCCATATCTGTGCCTCGACACAATCCTGTCTCTGAGCTCTATGGACAATTCCGTAGAATTGTAAACATTTCTAAAACCTGTTTTCGCTTTGTCATTATGGGGTATTGTGTGTAGATTGATGAGGAACATTTTTATTTAATACATTTTAGAATAAGGCTGTAATGTAACAAAATGCGGAAAAAGTCAAGGGGTCTGAATACTTTCCGAAGGCCCTGTACTGTAGCTGCAGCAAGGGAAAGGAAAGGAGGAGGAGGAGGAGGTGGGGAAAATGGGTCAGGTAGAGGATAGGGAAAAGAGGTGAGAGCACATTATTTGCAGCGATGTTTGCTCCAAAAAGGCTCTCTTTGTTCCTCTCCCAGTTCACATGGAGACCAAACAGATGAGGTGAGGGATACACTTGTGGCTGTAGGGCCAACGGTGGGAAGCAACAAATCAATCGTTTAAAATGAGGGCAGCTGACTCTAATTCATTTTACTGAATTCCAAATCATACAATCAATACATACATACATTCACTATGGCTATTTGGTACAACAACATTTCAAAAGCACTGAGAATAGAACAAAAAGAGTGCGACAGACTTTTGTCCATTGTGCTGAGGATAATATGGCCGACATAACATCAGCCATGAGAGTGAGGGAGCCCCAGGGTGTTGAGAGAGAACAACAACAACAGGCAGAGGAAACGTCTGTGGACAGAAGGTCAGCCGCACATACTGTAGTTTCCGCACACAGCTTGTTAGAAAGACTGACTCGTCTTTTTCCTCTAAATGTGAACATCTCTGATATGGAATGAGACTCATGGAAACAGACTCAATGCCTGATGTTTTTGAACACGGTTCAACAACCAAGTTACATAACATCCACCATTTTGCGTCATGCAAGGATCAATTGCCTTGGTCTATCTTTTCAGAGAGTCTTGCTGAAGGTAAACACTTTAGATCTGCCAAAGTGAGTAAATCCTACTAATATACCAGCTGTGGACAAATCAAATCACTTTTTTGTTGTTGTCACATGCGCCGATTACAATGGATGTAGAATTCACTGTGAAATGGTTGCTTACCAGCCTTCCCAACGATGCAGAGTTAAAAATAATAATGCGATTAAAAATAGTAATACAAGAAGAAAGAAATACACAAATGAAGCTATATACAGGGAGTAACAGTACCAGATCAATATGCGGAGGTATGGGGTATTTCAGGTTCATATGTACAGTGCAAAAAAGTATTTGCCCCTCTTTCAGATTTTCTCGATTTTTGCATACTTTTTTCCCACGGAATGTTATCAGATCTTTAACCAAGCCACTTAGCTTGTACTGAATAGGACTGCAGATAGACCAAACATTTATGGCTAGTGTTCATCGATTGATGAACTGTCACGGTTGTCGTATGGATTGGACCAAAACGCAGTGGTAATATGTATACTCATCTTCTTTTTATTTTGAAGAAGGAGAAACAACTAAATACGTATACAAAAAAGAATAAAACAGTCCTGTCAGGTGCAACAAACACTAAACAAGGAACAACTACCCACAAAATCCCATAGAAAAACACCCCTCTTAAATAGGACCTTCAATTAGAAGCAACTAGGAGCAGCTGCTTCCAATTGAAGGTCAACCCAACAAACAACACATAGAAATAGATATACTAGAACTAACATAGAAATAGACTAACAAAGAACATAGCCCAACAAACCCCGAAACACTCTAAACAAACACCCCTCTTAAATATGAACATAGCCCAACAAACCTCGAAACACTCTAAACAAACACCCCCTGCCACATCCTGACCAAACTACAATAACAAATAACCCCTTATACTGGTCAGGACGTGACATCAACGCTGAATGTACAGTTGTGTGTAATAAATACACTTGTGCCTCATTCCTGTTATGTCTAAGTGTTTGTATGTTTTGTACGCATCTCTATTCCTGTAGGGAAGCAAGACATCAATAATCACAGGTCAAGCCTCGGTCACGCTCTGCACCTGTTGAGTCATTGTAGTGTTGCTTCTATCCTAAACTGTCAATTTTCTCTACACCTTAGCCTTGGTGTGCCTATAGAAAAAGGCTTAAATGTTCCCCAGATGCCTACTGTTATCCAATCTAAAGCATGTCAAGGGCCAATGAGATCACCGGGAGTGTTGCCTCTGACAAGCTTTTCTCTGTCTTGTTACAATTGCCTCCCAAGGTCTGTTATAAATCACAATTACATTGAACACTGAATGCTCTGCTGAACTCAACGTCATTCTATTGTACTGCATGACTCCAGGTAGTGTCACTGGTAACTTTCCCCTGCAAAAATATAGCGTTTTAATGTAATACGCTGAACATTATGTTGAACTTACTTTGGCCAACTAACTTTTCTCCCCAGATACTTTCCTCCAAGACAGTGAATCGTAAAAATGGCCCTTCACATCAGATACAAAAGTGCTCGTCTCGCTCTCTTATTTCCTGGACCTCTCTTATCCTGGTGGGGATAAGGAGGGGAAAATAACCTTTTAGCAGGCCTACCAAGGGGGCTTCGCCTTTAATGGCAAGAACTGGTAACTGATAAGTTAGGGAAAGTACCATTTAGGGAATATTAGAGTTAGATTTTATTAGGATCCCCATTAGCCGACACCATTGGCGACAGCTAGTCTTACTGGGGTCCGACACACAACGAAAAATACATTACAGACGAAATACTTTACAATTGACAGTATGTATGTTAACATGTTGTGTGTGTGTGTGTGTGTGTGTGCACATCTATCAGTTAAACATACATGTCAGTACATACACACAAAAAGTAGGACACATGCGGGAGAAGCGTTGTGTGCCGTGAGCTGTTGCTTTATTTATTTTTTGAAACAAGGTTTGCTGTTCAGTTATGCCATATGAGTATGCGATCATGGGTCTATATAATACTGTAGTGACTTTGTATCCAAATCAGAACATCCTACCAACGGGACATTAAAAACTGTAATATCTTATGTTTCACCGAGTCGTGGCTGAACGACAACATTAAGAACATACATCTGGCGGGTTATACACTCTATTGGCAAGACAGAACAGCAGCCTCTGGTAAGACACGGGGCGGGGTCCTATGCATTTATGTAAACAACAGCTGGTGCACGATATCTAAGGAAGTCTCAAGGTTTTGCTCGCCTGTGGTAGAGTATCTCATGATAAGCTGTAGACCACACTATCTACCTAGAGAGTTTGCATCTGTATTATTCGTAGCTGTCTACATACCACCACAGAACGAAGTTAGCACTAAAACCGCACTCAATGAGCTGTATTCCGCCATAAGCAAACAGGAAAACGCTCACCCAGAGGCGACGCTCCTGGTGGCCGGTGACTTTAATGCAGGGAAACTTAAATCAGTTTTACCGAATTTCTATCAGCATGTTAAATGTGCCACGAGAGGGGAAAAAATCCTAGACCACCTTTACTCTACACACAGAGACGCGTACAAAGCTCTCCTTCGCCCTCCATTTGGCAAATCTAACCACAACTCTATCCTCTTGATTCCTGCTTACAAGCAAAAATTAAAGCAGGAAGCACCAGTGACTCAGTCTATAAAGAATTGGTCAGATGAAGCAGATGCTAAACTAGTGGACTGTTTTGATAGCACAGACTGGAATATGTTCCGGGATTCTTCCAATGGCACTGAGGAGTAGACCACATCAGTCACTGGCTTTATCGATAAGTGCATCGAGGACGTCGTCCCCACAGTAACTGTACGTACTTACCCAACCAGAAGCCATGGATTACAGACAACATTCAGACCGAGTTAAAGGGTACAGCTGCTGCTTTCAAGGAGCGGGACTCTAACCCGGAAGCTTATAAGAAATCCCGCTATGCCCTCCGACAAACCATCAAACAGGCAAAGGGTCAATATAGGAGTAAGATCAAATCGTACTACACCGGCTCCGATGCTCGTCGGATGTGGCAGGGCTTGCAAACTATCACAGACTACAAAGGGAAGCACAACCGAGAGCTGCCCAGTGACACGAGCCTACCAGACGAGCTAAATAACTTATGCTTGCGTCGAGGCAAGTAACACTGAAACATGCATGAGAGCATCAGCTGGTCCGGATGACTGTGGGATCACGCTCTCCGCAGCCGATGTGAGTAAGACCTTTAACAGGTCAACATTCACAAGGTCGCTGGGCCAGACGGATTACCAGGACGTGTACTGGTAATTACCAGGACGTGTACGGGCATGCGCTGACCAAAGGGTCTTCACTGACATTTTCAACCTCTCCCTGTCTGAGTCTGTAATACCAACATGTTTCAAGCAGACCACCATAGTCCCTGTGCCCAAGAACACTAAGGTAACCTGCCTAAATGACTACCGCCCTGAGGCACTCACATCTGTTGCCATGAAATGCTTTGAAAGGCTGGTCATGGCTCACATCAACACCATTATCCCAGAAACCCTAGACCCACTCCAATTTGCATACCGCCCTAACAGATCCACAGATGATGCAATCTCTATTGCACTCCACATTGCCCTTTCCCACCTGGACAAAATGAACACCTATGTGAGAATGCTATTCATTGACTCCTTCTCAGCGTTCAACATGGTGCCCTCAAAGCTCATCATTAAGCTAAGGACCCTGGGGCTAAACACCTCCCCCTGCAACTGGATGCTGGACTTCCTGACAGGCCACCCCCAGGTGGTAAGGGTAGGTAACAACACATCCACCACGCTGATCCTCAACACGGGGGCCCCTCAAGGGTGCGTGCTCCCTGTTCACTCATGACTGTACGGCCAGGCATAAATCCAACACCATCATTAAGTTTGCTGATGATAGGCCTGATCACCGATCAATGATGAGACCGCCTATAGGGAGGAGGTCAGAGACCTGACCATGTGGTGCAAGGACAACAACCTCTCCTTCAACGTGATCAAGACAAAAGAGATGATTGTGCACTACAGGAAAAGGAGTACAGAGCATGCCCCCATTCTCATCGATGGGGCTGTAGTGGAGCAGGTTGAGAGCTTCAAGTTCCTTGGTGTCCACATCACCAACAAACTAAGATGGTCCAAGAACATCAAGACAGTCGTGAAGAGGGCACAACAAAACCTATTCCCCCTCAGGAGACTGAAAGATTTGGCATGGATCCTCAGATCCTCAAAAGGTTTTACAACTGCACCATCGAGAGCATCCTGACGGATTGCATCACTGCCTGGTATGGCAACTGCTTGGCTTTCGACCGCAAGGCACTACAGAGGGTATTGCTTATGGCCCAGTACATCATCGGGACCAAGCTCCCTGCCATCCAGGCCTCTATGTCAGGCGGTGTAAAAATTGTCAAAGTCTCCAGCCACCCTAGTCATAGACTGTTCTTTCTGCTACCGCATGGCAAGCGGTACCAGAGCACCAAGTCTAGGTCCAAGAGGCTTCTAAACAGCTTCTACCCCAAGTCATAGAACTCCTGAACATCTAATCAAAAGGCTACCCAGACTATTTGCTCCCCCTCACGCTGCTGCTTTTGTGTTATTATCTATGCATAGACACTTTAATAAACCTACCAGCATGTACATAATTACCTCGACCCCCCGTGCCCCCGCACATTGACACATTGACTCTGAACCGGTACCCCCTGTATAAAGCCCCACTATTGTTATTTACTTATTTGTTTTTCTTATCTCTTACTTTTTTTAGGTATTTTCTTAAAACTGCATTGTTGGTGAAGGGCTTGTAAGTAAGCATTTCACTGTAAGGTCTACACCTGTTGTATTTGGCACATGTGACAAATACAATTTGATTTGATTTGAAGTTCTATAGCTCTTTAGACTGGGGACAAGGGTAACCACGTGCATTCCAACGAAAAGTTCCGCATTCTATAATCAATGCATTTCTATTCACCTTAGACTACTCACTGTTTAGTGGTGATTGGGGTTGGTCCTACAGGTGGTTGATAGCGTAGGTATAGTTCGTACAAACCAAAATCATATAAAGTTCTAGTACCGTAAATTCCGGACTATAAGCCGCAACTTTTTTCCCAGGCTTTGAACCTCGCGGCTTAAACAATGACGCGGCTAATATATGGATTTTACCCGCTTTCAAAAAAAAATTCTCCAAAAAAACACATTCTGTGACGTGCTCAGTTTTTTGCCGGCATGAAGCTTTCATTAGACCAATGAAATTGCCGAACGGGTTAAGGTCAAACAACTTTTTGGTTTACTGTTTAGATTAAATCGAGCGCTCTCAAACTTCCCATCATTCTGATTACGGTAGTCGTTTTGTCACCCTCATCATGGCAAAGACACAGAGAAATGCATATGATGCAGCTTTCAAGTTGAAGGCGATTGATCTGGCTGTTGGAAAAGGAAATAGAGCTGCTGCACGGGAGCTTGGTCTTAATGAGTCGATTATAAGACGTTGGAAACAGCAGCGTGAGGAATTGACTCAGTGCAAAGACAACTAAAGCTTACTGCTATTTTTATTTTTTTTGTTACAAGCCGTGTTTCTTTAAAGCCTATTTATTTTTGTTACAAGCCGTGTTTCGTTAAAGCCTATTTATTTTTGTTACAAGCCGTGTTTCGTTAAAGCCTGTGTAAAGTTAATTTGTTTCAATGTCCCCAGTCCACCTGGCCGTGCTGCTGCTCCAGCTTCAACTGTTCTGCCTGCGGCTATGGAACCCTGACCTGTTCACCGGACGTGCTTGTTGCACCCTCGACAACTACTATGATTAATATTATTTGACCATGCTGGTCATTTATGAACATTTTAACATCTTGACCATGTTCTGTTATAATATCCACCCTGCACAGCCAGAAGAGGTCTGGCCACCCCTCATAGCCTGGTTCCTCTCTAGGTTTCTTCCTAGGTTTTTGGCCTTTCTAGGGAGTTTTTCCTAGGGAGTTTTTCCTAGCCACCGTGCTTCTTTCACATGCTTTGCTTGCTGTTTGGGGTTTTAGGCTGGGTTTCTGTACAGCACTTGAGATATCAGCTGATGTACGAAGGGCTATATAAATACATTTGATTTGATTTGATTTGAATGTACCGGTAGGCACCTGCAGCTTATAGACATGTTCAAAATAATATTTTTTATTAAATTCAGTGGGTGCGGCTTATAATCAGGTGCGCTTAATAGTCCGGAAATTACGGTACATGACAATTCCAACAAAAATAAAGTAGGCCTTTACAAATGATTTAAATGAAACAAGAATCAAAAGAGCCTGAAATGAAAACCATGATTGGAAATCAAACTAAACGGCTATGCCGTGCATTCGCTAATAGTGGTCAATTGTGGTGGAAAACTGTGTCGCTTCCCCGGTTTCGCTTCCCTGGTGTTGATCCCCCAGCGTTGACAGATAAGACAGTCATTGTCACGTCCTGACCATAGAAATATGTTATTTTCTAGGGTAGAGTAGGTCAGGGCATGACAGGTTTTTCTTCTTCTATGTTTTCTATTTCTATGTTTAGGTTCTAGTTTTGTATTTCTATGTTGGGGTTTTGTTTGGGATGATCTCCAATTAGAGGCAGCTGGTCCTCATTGTCTCTAATTGGAGATCATATTTAAGTAGGGTTTTTTTCCACCTGGGTTTGTGGGAGATTGTTTTTGAGTAGTGTATGTTTCACCTCTGCGTCACGGTTTGTTGCTTTTGTTAGTTCAGTTTATTGTTTATGTATTGCATTGTTTCACAGTGTTAATAAAATGTGGAATGACACACACGCTGCACTTTGGTCCGCTTCTCCTTACGACAATCGTGACAGTCATTTACTATTTTTCTGGCAGCAGAGTTGGCTCGAATGATCCAGTAACTCTCATTCCAGACTCACATTAAGCAGCTCCAATCCAAAATTAAATCTAGAATCTGCTTCCTGTATCGCAAGAAAGCGTCCTTCACTCATGCTGCCAAACATACCATCCTACCGATCCTCGACTTCGGTGATGTCATCTATAAAATAGCCTCAAACACTCTACTCAACAAATTGGATGCAGTCTATCACAGTGCCATCCGTTTTGTCACCAAAGCCCCATACACTACCCACCATTGCGACCTGTACGCTCTCGTTGGTTGGCCCTCGCTTCATACTTGTTGCCAAACCCACTGGCTACAGGTTCTACAAATCTACAAATCTCTGCTAGGTAAAGCCCCGCCTTATCTCAGCTCACTGGTCACCATAGCAGCACCCACTCGTAGCACACGCTCCAGCAGGTATATCTCACTGGTCACCCCCAAAGCCAATTCCTCCTTTGGTCATCTTTCCTTTCAGTTCTCTGCTGCCAATGACTGGAACGAACTGCAAAAATCTCTGAAGCTGGAGACTCATATCTCCCTCCCTAGCTTTAAGCACCAGCTGTCAGAGCAGCTCACAGATCACTGCACCTGTACATAGCCCATCTGTAAACAGCCCATCTACCTACCTCATCCCCATACTGTATTTATTTATTTATCTTGCTCCTTTGCACCCCAGTATCCCTACTTGCACATTCATCTTCTGCACATCTACCATTCCAGTGTTTAATTGCTATATTGTAATTAATTCGCCACCATGGCCTATTTATTGCCTTAACTCCCTTATCTTACCTAATTTGCACTCTGTATATAGACTTTTTGTTTTCTTTTGTTCTACTGTATTATTGACTATGTTTTGTTTATTCCATGTGTAACTCTGTGTTGTTGTATGTGTCGAATTGCTATGCTTTATCTTGGCCAGGTCGCAGTTGCAAATGAGAACTTGTTCTCAACTAGCCTACCTGGTTAAATAAAGGTGAAATAAATAAAAATAAACTTCTGAGTTCAGAGAGCATTTGGTTTCTTCCACAATGACCCACTACCTTGTAGATGTGGCTCAGAAGTAGCTTCGATAGGTGGCAGTCTTCAGGCAGGATTGCTGAATGCTTTGACTCCACTGGCATTGTGATATTACTCAGCCTTCCTCCAACTCTCAAGACTCCATTGGCAAGAACAGGATCTAGTTTGTAGATGGGGCACCTTTTCTTCACTGCGCCATTCCCTGCTCTTAGTGTGGCTATCTCGTCCTGGAAGTACTGCTGCTGGACCTGGCATACAAGGTCCATCACTGAGCTGAATTCCGGCCTTTGTCATTTGTCCATCCTGATGGCTTTGCTTCTGGTGGTCAGGATCCTTTGTGCAGAGTGTAGCTTGTGCTTCTTTCCTCTTCCCACTTAGCTGCCAGAGTATTTCTTAGAATTTTATTGACCATGCTGTCGCTTTCGTCAGGCTATCCCAGGATGAGAAGTACTCTCTCAGCTTGGTGATAGGATTCTGTTCATGAGTCACTGTTGTACTGAAAGTGGTGACGTCCTTTCTAACCTCGGGGTTGTTATCAGAGATGGAGTGTGGCTCCTCTGGGGGTTTCAGTCAGCTCGACTCAGTCTTTGCCAAGAATTCCGGGCCCTTTAGCCGTCGCTCGGATTTTAGGAATGTCATACCACGTGAAGTACCATCTGCGGAATTGAGTGCAATATTCAAGTACTGCCACCGTGATTTCTGTGACAGATCTAGAATGTTAGAAACTCTGTTTGCCACATTCATCTGGAATATCCTTAAGTCATTGGCAATGTACTTCAGGACAGCAGTGCTGTCTGTCCAGAAGATTCGTTCTTGGAGTGTAATTTCAAGTTCTTCCTTCAGCATTGTGATGACGCACACAGCGACAACAGCTGCAATGGAATTCTAATCTGGGTATTGTCATTTGTTTTAACAGGGCTACTCTTGCTTTGCCCATTACAAAGGCAATACGGACATTACCTTTGATGCTCGTTAGCCTCAAGTAGCTAGCCGTACTGTACCCTACTTCGCTTGCATTACAGAAGTGTTGTAACTGTGCAGTGTACAGCTCTCCGCAGTCACAGGGTTTAAAACATCTGGTCATGTGGAAGCTTGATCGCTTGTCTAGGTCACTAAACCATTCCTGCCATGACTGAGCAAAGACTTCTGGGATATTGACGTCCCATCCACAGTTGAATCTGCAAAGATCCTGAAAAATCTTCTTTGCCGGCAGAACCAATAGGGCTAGAAATCCCAAAGGGTCATAGACGGAGTTTGCTACAGACTTGAAGGAAAAGGTGTCTCATCGGGTACAGACTTAAGACAGTCATCCACATAAGTTATTACGCACAGTGTCCTAGACATCCTTACATAAATTGCTCTCATTGTCGTCAGCAGTTTTCTTGAGGGTATAGTTCACACAGCTGGGAGAGGAGACTGCACCAAAGAGATGGGCTAGCATCCTGAACTCTGCCAGTGGTTGGTTGATGTGACTTGGTGGAACATACCTTCGATACTCACCATCAAGGCCACTGGTTCTTGGCGGAATCGAAGTATGACGCCCAGCAATGTATTCATAAGATCGGGACCTTGCAGTAGCTCAGCAGTGAGTGAAGTGCCTTGGAATGATGCAGAACAGTCAAATACTACCCAGATCTTCCCTTTCTTTTTGTAGTAAACCCCGTGGTGGGGTATGTACCGCACTCTTCTGTGCAGCTGATCATGCGGCACCTTCTCGGCATGTCCTTTCTCCAGGATATCACTCATAAAGCCCTTGTAATCAGCAAAGAATGCCTCGTCCCTCCAGAATCTCTTGATGAGGGTCGTGGCTCGCTACTCCTCCATCTTTTGGTTGTTTGGCAGATTCACATCCTCTTTGCGACATGACAGTTAAAGTTGAAAGTGGTCATCTTTCTGTGTTACTGTGTAAGCTGCAATATTCAGAGATTGTTTATCTTCTTTTGAAAGTTCAGGTTTCTCGTCATAGCCTTGCTCTGAGAAGTCTTGGTTATACTGTTTGACGAGAAGCTCTTCCCGATTTGCAAGTGAAATTCTGTTAGAAGTAACACATTGTCAACCCTGTTCATTGATGGGCGAGCTGCTGCTCAGTGGACCATTTAACCCCCCATTCAAGATGGGTTTTGACTGCATAGGGTCCATTTCCTTCACTGTTAAAGATCTTCCATGGCTCCATTGCTTTGGGGACGTTGAACCCGATCAACAGTCCGACATCTGCTTCAATAGTGGTCAGATATGGCAACTTCCTTAAGTCCTCTTGGCTGGGTATATTCTCCTTGTCAACTGGTATTGAGCTCTGGGTCAACACTTCTGGCAAAGCTAGGAACTTGTTACTGCCAAGGCTGCTCACCTCCAGTCCATACAGCTTGTAAATGTTTTGCTGTTTCTCTTGACCCATTGTTTTAAGTAGAAATCCAGCGTATCCAGCGGTTTCATTAACTTCTTGGTACAAAAGGTTGCAGCGCCTCCGAATGCATATGTTTGGATTATTCCGCTGCTCTTGGCTACCTTGATCTGAAAGGATAAGCTGATAATTTGCAGTCCATGGTGCCAACCGCAGTATATACACAAGTCTTGGAAAGAACTGTGGTACTGGTAATATAAGTATCCTCACTCTTAGCTGCTGCTGCACTGCCTTCCTTCTGGTGAGCTCCCCAGGTTCTCAATGTGTAGGCGGGTTGGATGCTTTCTCTGACAAGATTGACGGGTAATAAGCTTTTTACACATTTTAGTCAAGTTAGACATGCATAAACAATTAATTTTCCCCTGAGGAATTCAATCTTCTTCTTATGGAGTTTCAGCGCCATCATACGGCAGGATTCCATAGCATGGTCTCCAGCACAAAACAAGTACGGTTTGTGAAAAGCGACACTTGTGTTGATGCTTCTCTGCTGCTCGCTTTCCTAATTTCCTCTTTCATCTGTTGTGTCCATAGCTACAGATGTAACTGTGGTAGCAAAACTGCTGGTTTTGCCTCTGGACATAAACTGACGCTTGTGATCACTCACCCTAGTCTTAAGAACCTTCGTATTGGGAATAATGTCTTGAATATTCTCCGAAATAGGATCCAGTGCCACTCTGGCTTGCCGCTCAAGGAAGTCAACCAGATCCTTTGACCTCTTTGCTCGAGAAGGTCACATGCAGTGGACTTCCATTTGTCTCTGAGCTTAAATGGCAGCTTGGATATGACCAATATCATAATTGAGGGGTTGTCTAACTCTTGCATATACTGGAGAGCTTGCATTGCATCAGCTTCGCAGAAACAATGAGTAGGCCTGAAATGCTGCCCTGTCCTTAGGTTCGATAACAGCCCAGCCCAGGACCTTATCCGTATAGGCACTTGTGATCCTGATTTCATCACTGAAACGTCACTTCAGCAGCCTCTCTGCTTCATTGTATCCCCCTCTGGGGTCCATATGCTGCCAGCTACAAACCATGTCTCTTGGTTGGACAGTGGTGAATTGCTCCAGTAATATAGCCTGTCCCTACTGCTGGATGTGTTTGACTCAATCCCATGTTCGAAAGCAGTGATGAAAGACTGGTACTGCAATGGATTTTCTCCAAAAAACGGGATAACTCTGGCAGGAAGTAAAGATAGAGCTTCTTGTGCACTAGCAAAAACTGTCATTTTATTTAGCCTTTTCAAAATACTGATGAATGCAGTCTAATTGGCGTTTCCATTTTCATCCATTTTGTATTCCAATGCTTCCCCCAGATGAATGCTACGCCCTGCAGGAACCTTTCTTTGATGAGATGTGCTAAGTGATCTTTGTTTCATCCGCACATCCGTCTGACATTCTGCAATGTTGTTATCAAGTGCCAGGTTAAAGGAACCAGGGTTGAATCGATCAAGGGTCACGGGAGGTCTCCTTTAATAATATTCATTCATGTGTTCTTTGGGAGTCATCAGCTCAGGATGAAGATAAACCCTCATGTTCTGCAAGGACTTTTATTTTGGCATTGGGCATTGCGATTCCAGTTTCAATTTCCAATCTTTCCTTTCTTGCCCTCAATTCTGCAATCTTTTTTGTCCAAATGTAATTTATCTTCAAGTGCTGCAGATTCCACATTATGTTCTTCCTCCTCAAGTTTACATTAGGGGTCCCAAGCTGCAGCTTGTGCAATCAGAGCAGCTCGCTCAGTTTTGGCTTGAAGCATCAGAGCAGAAGCAGTTTTTGATACTTTGCTTGTGACATTTGAACATTTTCCTAAATTGCTGGCACTGTCCTAAGGTCGGATTTCACAGTGTTCAGGGTTGCCACATTGGTCAATCCATGCTTGCATACTATCCATAAATAATTCAACTTTGGGTTGATTCCAGTCTAGTTCATCACTCTCCTTTTCGTCATCAAACAACTATAGATTTATGTAGTTCAGCAAATTAATTCATTAAAACATAAAATGATTCCATTGCTGCTTTGTTTTGTTTCCTCTATGTTTGGGAACATGTAAAAAGTTATCTTGTCATTTGGTCATGGATCTGTGTTTGTCTGTTTACTTTAAATGATCCTATATAAAATGCAGCTTTCACTTGCTCCAAGGAGATTTCATCATTATCAACCAGTTCATTTAATGAATTCATTCTCCTTGTCAGCACGCTCAATTTCCCTCTACCAGAGCCAATCATTTGATGGACATTTTTGCCAGCGGCTCATCCGCCAACTTCCCATTTAGTGACATTTTCACAACTTTCTAATGACATCCTTGGCAGTGTAACAAGCTCCATTTCAATCGGTCAATGTGACCCTTTAGTCAATGAAACGGCACAATCCACAATCTCCGTAAATGCAACATCCATGCACTCTATGTAAACAAGTCATCCAAACCACAACGGGGAAATATGAAACAATTCAGACCACAATCCATGCACATCCTCAATGACTCCGTTTTCCATTTTCCTTAGTTTCAATCATCGTAATATCCCAGCAGAATGAATGTTGTTTCATATGTGGTTTTGTTTACTCATGGTACTGCTGGCTTCACTTTGTTGCTGCTTTCCGTCTATGAACTGAATTCATTAATGAAGGTCCATCCGTGTGAGAAAGTCGCAACCAAATGTTCCATATGAATAGTTTCCCACTTATTCCGTGCAAATAGTTTCCACTTAATGTAGTGACTTCAAGTTCTATAGCCACTTTAGACAGGGGACCGGGGTAAGCATGCGCATTCCAAATAAAATAGTTCTGTATTCTATAATCAATGCATTTCTATTCACCTTAGACTAATCACTGTTTAGTGGTGATTGGGGTTGGTCCAACAGGTGGTTGATAGCGTAGGTATAGTTCGTACAAACCAAAATCATATAAAGTTCAAATACATGACAATTCCAACAAAAATAAAGTAGGCCTTTACAAATGATTTAACACTTTCATGCAGGCGGAACGTTCAATGTTTCACTGGACCATGACCTCGGTGTGCATAAATGAGAATAATCTGCTGCCGACAAACCTTATGTGAAAACATGATACATATTTTAAAAGCTGAGAAACAGCTCTTTCAAATGATATGACATACAATAGCACCACAATCAAATTGTAATCAGTCAAGAAAGAAAACGTGTGCGTGTCTTAGAAAACATGGAGAATATTGAGTCTTCCTTATTTTGTAAGGACTTATCATCTGAAATCAGAATAGAAATACCTTTTACTGTGAATGGGTTATAGACATTTTAGTGACCGATAGTGTTTTTCTCAAATTCTATGGAATGTTCTGTGATCAGACACTTTCTTATCTTGATAGTATATTAAACACATATGCACCAAAACATATTACAAATAGCATTTAGTCTTAAATATGATAAGGAAAGACATAAACAAGTGATATAATATTAATAAAACAATAACTTTATTGAAAGAATAGTCTTAGGGGAGTACATTCATTCAAACCTGAAAATAAAGACATTTCAATCTCTATCATAACCATAACATTAATTTCAAGGCCATTAGTCATGAATGAAATGAAGGGAAGCAGGCATACAGGATGTCTTGGATAAGAAAGAGAAAACAAGATCCAAGGGAGAGGGGGCATGCAGGAGACGGGGTACATGCAGGAAAGGGAAACACAAGATAAGCAAAATGACTAGTGAACATCTGAGCTACGTCTGAATCCCTTTACTAGTGCCTGTTTCCGCAATGAGTCACACTCAATGGAGTGCCACAACCTGTAATGTCATCTGGCAGTAACCAGTTTTCCCATTTTCCTTGCCAGGCTTTGTTTAATGCCAGTGGCAGGTCATTGGTAATAATGGAAAAGAATAGAGGGAAAGATAGCTGGGCTGAGTTACACCACACTTTATATGTTTAACATTAGAGAATCTTCAGTTAAATAAAATCCTCTGTTAGAGGACAGATAGATAGATATAGCTCTGAATCCACAATGTGATAGATGTTGAAAAACCGTAACACATGTTTTTTCAACAACAGGTTATGGTCAATAATATCAAAGTACACGTTGAGTTCCCTTCTATATAAGCATGCTGAAAGTCTGTTAATTTGTTTACATAGAAATATTATTGTATTTGCTCAAGCACAATGTTTTTCCAACAATTTGCTCAGAAATGGCAGTAAGCTGATAGGCTGGCTGTTTGAACCAGTAAAGGGCACTTTACCATTCTTGGTAGCAGAAGGACTTTGGCTTCCTTCCAGGCCTGAGGACAAACACTTTCTTCTAGGCTCAGATTAAAGATATGGCAGATAGGAGTGGCTATAGAGTCAGCTACCATCCTCAGTAGCGTTCTAAGTTGTCAATGCCAGGAGGTTTGTCATTATTGATTGACAACAATTTTTCCACCTCTCCCACACTAACTTTACTAAATTCAAACTTGCTTTGTTTTTATGCATGAATACGATGGCTCACCGTTCGTTGTTGGCATTTCCTGCCTAAGTTAACTCACTCTGCCAATTAAGTAATCATTAAAACAATTACCAAATGGTTTTGTGATGAATAAGCCATCTGATTTGATGAAAGATTTGTCTTTCTGACAATTTCATTTATATATTTTTTTGGTTGAGTCTAAGACGTTGGGGGGAGGACTAAGCTGACATATGGAATTGTTTTAAGATGGTCATACCATGGATCATTTAGATATCTGATTTTGAATTCAAAGCCCTTGATTTTTTCCACATTTTGTTACGGCACAGCCTTATTCTAAAATGGATTAAATAAAACCTTTTCCTCAGCAATCTACACACAATATCGCATAATGACAAAGTGAAAACAGGTTTTTAGAAATGTTTGCAAATTTATTTTAAAAAAAAACAGTATTCAGACTCTTTGCTATGAGACTCGAGATTGAGCTCAGGTGCATCCTGTTTCCATTGATCATCTTTGATGTTTTTACAACTTGATTGGAGTCAACCTGTGGTAAATTCAATTGATTGGACATGATTTGGAAAAGCACTCGCCTGTCTATATAAAGTCCCACAGTTGACAGTACATTTCAGAGCAAAAACCAAGCCATGAGGTCGAAGGAATTGTCCGTAGAGCTCCAAGACTGGATTGTGTCGATGGACAGATTTGAGGAAGGTTACCAAAACAGTTCTGTAGCATTGAAGGTCCGCAAGAACACAGTGGCCTTCATCGTTCTTAAAAGGAAGAAGTTTGGAACCACCAAGATTCTTCCTAGAGCTGGCCGCCCGGCCAAAGTGAGAAATCAGGGGAGAAGGGCCTTGGTCAGGGAGGTGACTTAGAACCTGGTGGTCACTCTGACAGATCTCTAGAGTTCCTCTGTGGAGATGGGAGAACCTTCCAGAAGGACAACCATCTCTGCAGCACTCCACCAATTAGGCTTTTATGTTAGAGTGGTCAGCTGGAAGCCACTCCTCAGTAAAAGGCACATGACAGCCCGCTTAGAGTTAGCCAGAAGGCACCTAAAGACTTTCAGACCATGAGAAACAAGATTCTCTGGTCTGATGAAACCAAGATGGAACTCTTTGGCCTGAATGCCAAGCGTCACGTCTGGAAGAAACCTGTCACCATCCCTACGGTGAAGCATGGTGGTGGCAGCATCATGCTATGGGGATGTTTTTCAGCGACAGGGAGCCTAGTCAGGATTGAGGCACAGATGAACAGAGCAATGGAGCAAGTACAGAGAGATCCTTGATGATAACCTGCTCCAGAGCGCTCAGGACCTCAGACTGGAGCGAAGGTTCACCTTCCAACAGGACAACGACCCCAAGCACACTGTCAATAAATAAGTAACAATTTGTCATTATGGGGTATTGTTTGTAGATTGATGAGGGAAAAAAACGATTTAATACATTTTAGAATAAGGCTGTAACCTAACAAAATGTCAAAGTCAAGGGGTCTCAATTCTTTCTGATGGCAATGTATATAAAAAATATATACAATTATTTGATAAAATATTGATTTTGGCCCATAGAAAGACATTAAACAACACATTCATAAATGGCAAAATGGACAGTCAAATTACATCTTAACAAACAAGGTTTTGAAGTGTCTGTCCTAAATCTAGGAGCTATAAGAAAACTCAACTCGGGAAATGTATATATTTTCAAACATATTGAACCCCTTTTTTTGGGGTAGGCACAAAACTACCTAGATACTCCCTTCAGTTTTTTTAAAACCGGTACTGGTTTCCTTCAGATGAATCCCTTGACACTTGTTGGGGTCGTAGTGCAAAATGGAGAACACCAAATGGTTTGGACGCTACCAAACAGAAGTTGGCACATAGAAGGTACCAACTTCAGATTAGTACCCTGACACTTTTGGGGGTCGTAGAGGAAAACGGAGACCACCGTTGTCACGATCGTCGTACAGAGCGGACCAAGGCGCAGCGTGAGTTGAGTTCCACATAATTTTAATTCACAGCGAAACAACAAAACATCCAACGAACGTGAAGTACAGCGCGCACATAGGCACTAACTGAAACAATATCCCACAAAGCAGGTGGGAGAAGGGGCTTCCTAAATATGATCCCCAATTAGAGGCAACGATTACCAGCTTCCTTTAATTGGGAACCATACAACTCACCAACATAGAAATAGAATGACTAGAACACCCCCCTAGTAATGGTAACCCCCCTAGTAGGTGAAAAGTCTGTTGTTGTGCCCTAGAGCAAGCCACGTAACCCTAACTACTCCTTTAAATCGCTCTGGAGAAGAGTGTCTGCTAAATGACCAAAACATTTCAAATGTAATGTAAGCTAGGCTAGGGTTTAGGGTTAAATTTAGGAGTAAAGTTAAAGGGTTGAGGTTAGTATTAGGGGAAGGGTTAGCTAACATGGTAAGTAGTAAGTAGTTGAAAAGTTGCTAATTAGGTAAAGTTGTCCAAGATGAGATTTGAACTAGAGCTTCGTGTTATACGCCCGACCAACTTCTGTCTTATGTAACCATACATAACATATCATACTCATTTGAGTGTCCCGGATTCACATTCTGTTGTCTTATTCTGGTAAAGTGAGCTTCAATTGAATCTCAAAAGAATTCAAAGCTTCAGATCAATCAATATCACCACTATCATTAAAATGTTTGTCTTAAAGATTTATTGTTAAAATAACTCATAATTCAGGTCTTCATAAAATACAAATTTTGTCCAATAACGGACTGGTGCCCCGATTTTAATAATTTATAGTAATAATTATACACACTCCTTCAGAAAAGAAATGAAGACATTCAGTTTATATTAGACGGGAAGAGTCAGAGATTCATTTATTTGAACAGTTATAGAGTACAAGGTCACCAGTTGTTTAAGGTTTGTGATCACTGCATTCAGAGTACTGTATAAGAAAGACTTCACATTCAGAGGGTGGGAGGAGAATGGGGGATGACGACAACAACATTACAATAGTCTCTTCATGTTAGTCTGGCAACTCCTCTTCATGACCTACATACGATAACTGTTGAATTCAAAACAACTTCACGTGTGTTCAATGGAATGTCACATTTTCACATTCCCAAACACTGCGTAGGCAACGAAGATTTGCCTTTTCAACTCACCGGACAACACACCGTCTGAGCCATGAAAAGACTGACCTTCAGTGTACCAATTACTGTGTTCATTGCCTTTTCCTTCTTATCAACCGTCTCTTCATCTGTGGGAGAGCGAGTGAGGCTGGATGCACCAGTTAGGGGATACGTTATGATTTTCTCACAGCCCCATGGAGCAATCAGTGGGTTGCTTTGATCACAGCGTGTGATAATTCCCAGTTCTGAAATTATAAATGTCAGTGTGGATACTGAAGCTGGCATTTTCTTCCCTTCTTCCCTCCCTGACATAGTAATTATTCTATTCCACAAGAGAGTTGCTCAAACTGCCTCTGGATTAACTCTAGCTGGGGCGTACCCTGCATGAACCCCTTATTTACTTTCTTTAATATTGTGTGGTATGATGGTAATTCTATATTGTTTCTATAGCTCTCTCTCCCATTCTTTCTAAAAAACACCCATCCTCAGATGTTCACACACATCCCAGTCCAGTGAATAGTGCTGTGGTATCCCATTGTATGTCTGAGATGAATCTGATAGAGGCAATACAATTAGGTTATCTAGCTATCTCTGTCACCAAGAGCAACATATCATCAGAGATACAGTATGTACACCTATTTTTAGCGCTTCCTTTTAAGGGCCTTAATGCAAGTGTTGTTGCTGTAGATACCGTGGGAGCCAGTCAACCTATTATCTTTTCAGCACTTCCAGTTTCTCTGTAGCTGCCATCTGATATAGGGATATACTGTTGCTTAGGAGCAGACTATATTGTACACAGGAGGCTGTCAGATCACTAGTGTGGCTCATGATGACCGGGCAAATGGGTTCATGTACTCGATGCCAGTATCTAGGACTAATGTCTCTGTGATTCCACCAGTGGCCAAGGTCACCCAAATAAATACTGCTGTTGTTAGGACTGAGCAAGGCTTCCCGCAATGGAACATCTACCATCCCTGTGGTCTGGCAGATTTAGACCTGGTACTGCCCAGGACTCAAGGCCAGCAAATGGTTATGAAACACAGGAGTCCTCTGCATGCCCCACCCCACGTGTCTGGTTGTTTACACGGCGTATCATGATCGATATGCAGTGATGTGTGACAGAAATGGAATGTGCACCGTTGAAAGGCAGTTTTGTCATCTTAATCAATGTGGCCAGATATTGTGTACTAATGATCACAGTACATGTCTCCGTTCACTAATGGCAATGCATGGAACATGACAAAGACCCAATAAAAACACAGTGGCCAATAATGAACTCACTGGACAGATCCTCCATCAGGAAAAATGTTTTTCATTCAATTGCAATGCCCCGTTCAGAGGGTTCAGAGTGTGGAACTTTAACTATAAATAAAGTCAGGACTAGACAGAGGCAGCACACAGGAGCTATGTAAAATGTGTCTTCATTCTCTAGAAGCAACCGCCATCTCCATCAGTTCACGTGATAGACAGGAATTTATAGACACAATGATAAACATCCAATTCACATCCTTACAGATTCATCACCATGGTGTTGCAAATAATATCTTGAAAAAGTGTTGCTCAACATACACTTCGTACACAAATCACTAAGATCACCTGCTCTTTACATGACAGACTGACCAGTTGAATCCAGGTGAAAGCTATGATCCCTTATTGATGTCACTTGATCAATCCACTTCAATCAGTGTAGATGAAGGTGAGGAGACACGTTTTTTTAAGCCTTGAGTCAATTGAGACATGGATTGTGAATGTGTGCCATTCAGAGGGTGAATGGACAAGACAAGAAATGTAAGTGACGTTGAACGGGGTATGGTAGTAGGTGCTGCTGGGTTCTTCATGCTTAAGAGTTTTTTGTGTGTATCAAGAATGGTCCACCATTCAAAGGACATCCAGCTAACTTCATACAACTGTGGAAAGCATTGGAGTCAACATGGACCAGCATCCCTGTGGGAACACTTTAGAATAATCTGGTCCACCAGGCAGTGATGCAACCAATCAGGATGCAGTTGATGGTGGATCTGTAGAACCTTTTGAGGATCTGAGGACCCATGACAAATCTTTTCAGTCTCCTGAGGGAGAATAGGTTTTCTCGTGCCCTCTTCATCACTGTTTTGTTGTGCTTGTACCATTTTAGTTTGTTGGTGATGTGGACACCAAGGAACTTGAAGCTTTCAACCTGCTCTACTACAGCCCCATCGATGAGAATGGGGGCATGCTCGGTCCTCCTTTTCCTGTAGTCCACATTCATCTCCTTTGTCTTGATCACGTTGAGGGAGAGGTTGTTGTCCTGGCACCACAGAGCCAGGTCTCTGACCTCCTCCCCAATAGGCTGTCTTGTCGGTGACCAGGCCTACCCCTGTTGTGTCAAAGGCAAACTTAATGATGGTGTTGGAGTCGTGCCTGACCGTGCAGTCATGAGTGAACAGGGAGTACAGGAGGGGACTGAGCACGCACCCTTGAGGGGCCCCTATGTTGAGGATCAGCGTGGCGGATGTGTTGTTACCTACCCTTACCACCTGGGGGCGGCCCGTCAGGAAGTCCAGGATCCAGTTGCAGAGGGAGGTGTTTAGTCCCAGGGTCCTTAGCTTAGTGATGAGCTTTGAGGGCACCATGGTGTTGAACGCTGAGCTGTAGTCATTGAATAGCATTCTCACCTACAATTGAAGTCGGAAGTTTACATACACCTTAGCCAAATACATTTAAACTCAGTTTTCCACAATTTCTGACATTTAATCCTAGTATAAATTCCCTGTCTTAGGTCAGTTAGGATCCCCACTTTATTTTAAGAATGTGAAATGTCAGAATAGTAGAGAGAATGATTTATTTCAGCTTTTATTTCTTTCATCACATTCCCAGTGGGTCAGAAGTTCACATACACTCAATTAGTATTCGGTAGCATTGCCTTTAAATTGTTTAACTTGGGTCAAACGTTTCAGGTAGCCTTCCACAAGCTTCCCACAATAAGTTGGGTGAATTTTGGCCCATTCATCCTGACAGAGCTGGTGTAACTGAGTCAGGTTTGTAGGCCTCCTTGCTCGCACATGCCTATTCAGTTCTGCCCACAAATTTTCTATGGGATTGAGGTCAGGGCTTTGTGATGGCCACTCAAATACCTTGACTTGACTGTCCTTAAGTCATTTTGCCACAACTTTGGAAGTATGCTTGGTGTCATTGTCCATTTGGAAGACCCATTTGCGACCAAGCTTTAACTTCCTGACTGATGTCTTGAGATGTTGCTTCAATATATCCACATAATTTTCCATCCTCATGATGCCATCTATTTTGTGAAGTGCCCCAGTCCCTCCTGCAGCAAAGCACCCCCACAACATGAGGCTGCCACCTCCATGCTTCACGGTTGGGATGGTATTGTTCGGCTTGCAAGCCTCCCCCTTTTTCCTCCAAACATAACGATGGTCATTATGGTCAAACAGTTCTATTTTTGTTTCATCAGACCAGAGGACATTTCTCCAAACGTACAATCTTTTTGTGCAGTTGCAAACTGTAGTCTGGCTTTTTTTATGGCAGTTTTGGAGCAGTGGCTTCTTCCTTGCTGAGCGGTCTTTCAGGTTATGTCGATATAGGACTCGTTTTACTGTGGATATAGATACTTTTGTACCTGTTTCCTCCAGCATCTTCACAAGGTCCTTTGCTGTTGTTCTGGGATTGATTTGCTCTTTTCGCACCAAAGTACATTCATCTCTAGGAGACAGAACGTGTCTCCTTCCTGAGCGGTATGACGGCTGCGTGGTCCCTTGGTGTTTATACTTGCGTACTATTGTTTGTACAGATGAACGTGGTACCTTCAGGCATTTGGAAATTGTTCCCAAGGATGAACCAGACTTGTGGAGGTCTACAATTTTTTTTTCTGAGGTCTTGGCTGATTTCTTTTGATTCTCCCATGATGTCAAGCAAAGAGGCACTGAGTTTTAAGGTAGGCCTTTAAATACATCCACAGGTACATCTCCAATTGACTCAAATGATGTCAATTAGCCTATCAGAAGCTTCTGAAGCCATGACATCATTTTCAAGAATTTTCAAAGCTGTTTAAAGGCACAGTCAACTTAGTGTATATACAGTGAATTATTATTATGTGAAATAGTCTGTAAACAATTGTTGGAAAAATTACTTGTGTCATGCACAAAGTAGATGTCCTAACCGACTTGCCAAAACTATAGTTTGTTAACCTGTTATGGATAGGGGGCAGTATTTTCACAGCCGGATAAAAAACATACCCGATTTAATCTGATTATTACTCCTGCCCAGAAACTAGAATATGCATATAATTATTAGCTTTGGATAGAAAACACTCCAACGTTTCTAAAACTGTTTGAATGGTGTCTGTGAGTATAACAGAACTTATTTGGCAGGCCAAAACCTTAGAAGATTCTGTACAGGAAGTACCCTGTCTGACCATTTCTTGGCCTTCTTTGCCATCTCTATCCATTACATAGGATCTCTGCTGTTACGTGTCACTTCCTACGGCTCACATGGTCTCTCAGATAGCGGCAAAAAGCTGAATCGTGGCTTTGCAGGCTCTGGTTGAAACAAAGTAGCACGTTTGGGTAGTGGCTGGTTACAGTACTGTGAGACTCAGGCGCATGTCCGCGTCGACAGAATGCTTTGTTTTCTTTCCTCTGTTTACCTAAACGGAGATTCCCGGTCGGAATATTATCGCTTTTTTACGAGAAAATTGGCATAAAAATTGATTTTAAACAGCGGTTGACATGCTTCGAAGTAAGGTAATGGAATATTTAGAAATCTTTTGTCACGAATTGCGCCATGCTCGTAACCCTTATTTACACTTCGGATAGTGTCTAGAACGCACAAACAAAACGCCGCTATTTGGATATAACGATGGATTATTTTGGACCAAACCAACATTTGTTATTGAAGTAGCAGTCCTGGGAGTGCATTCTGACGAAGACAACAAAGGTAATCAAACTTTTGTAATAGTAAATCGGAGTTTGGTCAGGGCTAAACTTGGTCGGTGTCTAAATAGCTAGCCGTGATGGCTGGGCTATCTACTGAGAATATTGCAAAATGTGCTTTCACCAAAAAGCTATTTTAAAATCGGACATATCGAGTGCATAGAGGAGTTCTGTATCTATAATTCTTAAAATAATTGTTATGTTTTTTGTGAACGTTTATCATGAGTAATTTAGTAAATTCACCGGATGTTTGCGGGGGGTATGCTAGTTCTGAACGTCACATGCTAATGTAAAAAAGCTGTTTTTTGATATAAATATGAACTTGATTGAACAAAACATGCATGCATTGTATAACATAATGTCCTAGGGTTGTCATCTGATGAAGATCATCAAAGGTTAATGCTGCATTTAGCTGTGGTTTTGTTTTTTGTGACATTATATGCTAGCTTGAAAAATGGGTGTCTGATTATTTCTGGCTGGGTACTCTGCTGACATAATGTAATGTTTTGCTTTCGCTGTAAAGCCTTTTTGAAATCGGACAGTGTGGTTAGATTAACGAGAGTCTTGTCTTTAAAATGCTGTAAAATAGTCAGATGTTTGAAAAATGGACGTTTTCGGATTTTAGAGGAGTTTGTATTTCGCGCCACGCCCATCATTGGATATTGGAGCAGGTGTTCCGCTAGCGGAACGTCTAGATGTAAGAGGTTAACAAGAAATTTGTGGCGTGGTTGAAAAATTAGTTTGGGGTAGCTGGGACGTTAGCGTCCCACCTGCGGGACACACTATTCAACAGCCAGTGAAATAGCAGAGCGCCAAATTCAAAACAACGAAAATCTCATAATTCAAATTTCTCAAACATAGAACTATTATACACCATTTTAAAGATACAATTCTCCTTAATCTAACCACAGTGTCCGATTTCAAAAAGACTTTACGGCGAAAGCATAATATTAGATTATGTTAGGACAGCAAGAAGAAGCAAGGAGAGGCGTCACAAAAAACAGAAATACAGCTAAAATGAATCACTAACCTTTGATGATCTTCATCAGATGGCACTCATAGGACTTCATGTTACACAATACATGTATGTTTTGCTCGATCAAGTTCATATTTATATTAAAAAAAAACATTTTGCATTGGCGTGTGTAATGCCCTGGCCATAGAGAGGGGTTTTTGTTCTTTATTTTGGTTAGGCCAGGGTGTTACATTGGGTGGGCGTTCTATGTTCTTTTTTCTAGGTTGGTTTGTTTCGTTGATTTTGGCCGTGTGGCTTCCAATCAGGCACAGCTGTAGTTTGTTGTTGCTGATTGGGAGTCACACATAAGTAGCCTGTTTTTCCTTTGGGTTTTGGTGGGTGATTGCTTCTGTTTAGTGCTTTCTGTTTCGTTGTTAGTACCTGACAGAACTGTTGGCGGTCCATTTGTTTATTTTGTCAAGTGTTCTCTTTTTGTATTAAAATTCATTTAAGATAAACACATCCTCCGCTGCACCTTGGTCTCATTACGACGACAGCCCTTACAGCGTGTAATGTTCAGAAATGTTTTGCCTCCCAAAACTTACGGTGAATGAGAACATCAATTTGCAGAAATACTCATCATAAACGTTGATAAAATATAGAACAGTTATTGAAAGAATTATAGATACACCTCTCATTAATGCAACCGCTGTGACAGATTTCAAAAAAGCTTCACGGAGAAAGCACAATTTGCAATAATCTCAGTACAGCGCTCAGAGAACAACAACTGCCATTATAGAAAGGCTCCATGTTGGAGTCAAAAAAAGTCAGAAATAGTGTTATAAATATTCACTTACCTTTGATGATCTTCGTCGGAATCCACTCCTAGGAATCCCAGTTCCACCATAAATGTTTGTTTTGTTTCGATAATGTCCATATTAATATCCAAATACCTCCGTTTTGTTCGCGAGTTCAGATGAGTTATCCAAATGCGCCATGCTCGCGCATTTTGTTGAGACGAAAAGTCCAAAATGTTATACTACAGTTTGTAGAAACATGTCAAACGATATATAGCATCAATCTTTACGATGTTTTTATCATACATCTTCGATAATATTCCAACCGGACAAATCCTTTGTCTTCAGAAAGGAAAAAGAAAGCACCTCGCGCTGACGGCCACGCGCATGAATGATCTAATGGCACTCAGCCAGACACCTGATACAAATGTATCTCATTCCCTTCCAGGTCACAGTAGAAGCCTAAAACAACGTTCTGAAGACGTCTAGATGTTGACATCTAGTGGAAGCCTTAGGAACTGCAAAATGACCCCTAAGTCACTGTAGTTTGAATAGGGAATTAATTAAAAAAAACTACAAGCCTCAGATTTTCAACTTCCTGGTTGGATTTTTCTCAGGATTTTGCCTGCCATATGAGTTCTGTTATACTCACAGACATCATTCAAACAGTTTTAGAAACTTCAGAGTGTTTTCTATCAAAATCTACTAATAATATACATATCCGACATTCTGGGTCTGGGTAGCAGGCAGTTTACTACGGGCACACTTTTCATCCGGACGTCAAAATACTGCCAACCTAAGTGTATGTAAACTTCCGACTTCAACTGTGGGTGTTCCTTTTGTCCAGGTGGGAAAGGGCAGTGTGGAGTACAATTGAGATTGCATCATCTGAGGGTGGATCTGTTAGGGCGGTATGCAAATTGGAGTGGGTCTAGGGTTTCTGGGATAACGGTGTTGATGTGAGCCATTACCAGCCTTTCAAAGCACTTCGTGGCTACAGACGTCAGTGCTACGGGTCTGTAGTCATTTAGGCAGGTTGCCTTTGTGTTTTTGGGCACAGTGACGATGGTGGTCTGCTTGAAACATGTTGGTATTACAGACTCTGACAGGGAGAGGTTGAGAATGTCAGTGAAGACACTTGCCAGTTGGTCAGCACATGCTCGCAGTACAGGTCCTGGTAATCCGTCTGGCCCCGCGGCCTTGTGAATGTTGACCTGTTCAAAGGTCTTACTCACATCGGCTGCGGAGAGCGTGATCACACAGTCGTCCGGAACAGCTGGTTCTCTGATGCATGTTTCAGTGTTATTTGCCTCGAAGCGAGCATAGAAGTAATTTAGCTCGTCTGGTAGGCTCGTGTCACTGGGCAGCTCTCGGCTGTGCTTCCCTTTGTAGTCTGTAATGTTTGCAAGCCCTGCCACATCCGACAAACGTCTGAGCCGGTGTCGATCGATTCGATCTTACTCCTGTATTGACACTTTGCCTGTTTGATGGTTCGTCAGAGGGCATAGCGGGATTTCTTATAAGCTTCCAGGTTAGAGTCCCGCTCCTTGAAAGCAGCAGCTGTACCCTTTAACTCGGTCCGAATGTTGTCTGTAATCCATGGCTTCTGGTTGGGGTGTGTACGTACAGTTACTGTGGGGACGACGTCCTCGATGAACTTATCGATAAAGCCAGGAAGAATCCCGGAACATATTCCAGTCTGTGCTATCAAAACAGTCCTGTAGCTTAGCATCTGCTTCATCTGACCACTTTTTTATTGGCCGAGTCACTGGTGCTTACTGCTTTAGTTTTTTCTTGTAAGCAGGAATCAGGAAGATAGAATTATGGTCAGATTTGCCAAATCGAGGGCAAGGGAGAGCTTTGTACGCGTCTCTGTGTGTGGAGTAAATGTGGTCAGAGTTTTTTTCAATCTGGTTGCACATTTAACATGCTGATAGAAATTGGGTAAAACAGATTTAAGCTTCCCTGCATTAAAGTCCCCGGCCACTGGGAGCGCCGCCTCTAGGTTAACATTTTTCCTGTTTGCTTATGGCGGAATATAGCTCATTGAGTGTGGTCTTAGTGCCAGCATGGGTCTGTGGTGGTATGTAGACAGCTAAGAAAAATACAGATATAAACTCTCTAGGTAGATAGTGTGGTCTACAGCTTATCATGAGATACTCTACCTCAGGTGAGAAAAACCTTGAGACTTCCTTAGATATTGTGCACCAGCTGTTGTTTACATATATGCATAGTCCGCCACCCCTGGTCATACCAGACACTGTTGTTCTATCCTGTCGATACAGCGTATAACCAGCCAGCTAGCTGTATGTTGATAATGTCGTCGTTCAGCCACGACTCCGTGAAGCATAAGATATTACAGTTTTAAATGTCCCGTTGGTAGTTTAATCTTTCTCGTAGGTCATTGAGGAAGTGGCAGCAGGACGGAGGGAGGCGGCATTCATATTTGATATGGCATTTGCATGTGTCAGCTTGTTAACTAATGGCAATCATTGCACTATGTGTGCAACCCAGCATGTAGTGGGGATTACCTTGCTTGAGCATCATACACATGACGTGTTTGCACATTAAAACAGCACATGGCAAAGACAAGTGTGAATTCTGTGAAAATAATGAAAAAACTATGGGTATGAACGTGAGTTATAACAGAGATTTCCATTCCCTTTATAAAGACCAGTACAGAACATATCCCATGCTGTCAAAAAACCTCACTCTAAAAGGAACCACGTGTCACTATCATCACATACACACACTTTGCTAAGGCACTTTAGAGGACCACTAAAACCATCTCATTCAGAGCAGCATATCTCTGCAGGACCCTACATCCTTCCCGAAACCTGCAGGAAATTCAGCGAGAGAACTGAACATGAAAGAGTCCGTCCTCTATCTTTTTGAGGCAGTCATGGGCAGGTAAAGTGATGTTCAGGGATATCAGTTCAACCCAGGCCCTCTGAGTGGGATACAGCAGGAACCCGATTATCTGGGAAATATAGCTCAGGTTGAGGGCTAGTGGATGATGCTAGGGGAACCTTGATACGGGTGATTTAGCTCTTCAATTTAGCTCACAGAGGAGTGTGCTTGATGTGTGTCTGATTGGAGAGGATTTCACACCCCTGTGGCTTATAATGTGAATTTCAGCAGAAAGGAGAAGGATGAGAAATTGAGTATCCTGGTTGATAACAGCAGATAATGATTTGGAAATGTTCCATTAGTGTTCTGAGAACCTTTAGAAGAAGTGCAGCAGTTTTCTGATAACTGCTGTACAGTGTGTGGGTAGAATTTTAATTGGTGGTTTGTCCTATTGCAGCAGCTGGGCCAACCTCAACATTCTGAGCACTGCTTGTCATGGGCAAACATGCTAATGATGTGCATCTTCAAGGATTTTGTTGTGTGTTCTATGAATGAGCTTGGTTTTACATTGTAGGTCAATGAGACGACCACTGTTTGCAGGTGAATAGGTAGGTCACACAGGGTAGAGGAGGGGCTGACAGTGGGTGACAAAAAAAAAAACAGCTGACAAGAGAGAAGTAGGACACATTCTTCTTTGACCTCCCTGATACACTTAAGAGAATGAAAACATGACATCATCTAGCGCCTAATCTAAGAGCTTTTACCCAGTTCGGCTTACAAAACTCAGAAAGCACAATCATCCATTATAATATTTGCAAGTGGTCAATACATTAACATTAACACATAATAGGATATGGGACGCTCTAATCACAAGAGTCCATTAACTCAGCTTCATAATGGCATGGTGTTGAACTATGGGTACTGATCTGAGCTTCCTCTAAGTTCAGCTCTCATCCTCAGTCTAACACTGTGTATCTTGACAGCCAGACTCTGGCGCCACCACATCCCCAGGCTTCTTCTGACGTACAGTACACTGCTCTGACCCAGAACGTCTCTGCTGTGATGATGAATGGTGTCTTCATGAGTCCACTGATTGCCGACGCCATTACGTTGGCCTCATCTCCACCCCTTTGAGCACAGCTCTTGATTCATGAACCATTTGAGTCACATTAATAGCAGGATTAATGACTCTGGATCAGATATGGACTGCCCACGGAATATAAAGCCAGGGTGACCTTTGAATTTTAAAAGGGATGGGTGATGATGGAGCATAATTTCCCGTTTTGACTCTAATTGAATTGCCGATCTTACTGATGTTTTTGGAGGAGATTTGTGACCCCAAAAAAACCTCAAAAACAACCAAAACAATAGGTCTGAGATGTCAATGACCACATATAGCCATATTCTAGTCAATTCGGGGGCAGCTTAAATTCAAGTTCATTCGAAAAACACCAATCAGGACATCAAAATCAAAACTGGGTCACAGATTTTGTATTGCCCAATATGTTGTGATATTGATTGAAATAATCTCAAGGTAGCTCTTTTAGAAAGCATGATTCAAGTGACCCATATTGCTATTTTTAGTTCAGTCTATCTATATTGAATTTGACCATGATGTCACTGGTTATTTATTGCAATAATTGACAGTAGCAAATGACATGGCCATGAAGCTTCAAGATAGCTTTCTTGAAAATACGGCAAATAGATAACACACAAAACAAGACTGGCGGAGGACACCAAACAAATGCAGTATACAAATATAATTACTCAGGAAGAGTGAAAGAGATTAATGAGTAGAAAGAGTCTACAGAGGTCCACTGGTGCTGTGTGATATCCTCCTGATTCCTGCTTACAAGCAAAAATGTACTTTTTAGCGCACGGTCTAGTTTCCTGAATTTCCGCCTGTCTGACGTGCCCAAAGTAAACTGTCTGTTACTCAGGCCCAGAAGCTAGGATATGCATGTAGAATTGGATAGAAAACACTCTGACGTTTCTAAAACTGTTAAAATAATGTCTGTGAGTATAACAGAACTGATATGGCAAGCAAGAACCCGAGGAAAATCCATCCGTAATTAATATAATTTTTTTAGCTCCCAGCCACTTCAAATGTGAAGCTATTGAAACTATGACTTCCGCCTCCCAGATTACAGTTCCTATGGCTTCCATTAGATGTCAACAGTCTTTATACATGGTTTCAGGCTTGTTTTTTGAAAAACCAACGAGGAATAGTAGTTAATCCAAGGGGAGCACTAAGGCAAAAGTAGTTTCTTTGCGTGCGTGAACGAGGGCGCGCTCTTCATTATTTTCCTTTCCTATTGAACATACTAATATCCATTTGAAATATTATTGTTTATATAGATATTACACTACCTGAGGATTAATTACAAATGTCGTTTGACTTGTTTGGACAAACTTAACCAGTAACTTTTGGGACTTCTTTGTCTGCATGTTGAACAGGTGGATTACTGAAATCAATGACGCCTACTAAACTGACCTTTTGGGATATAAAGAAGGACTTTATCGAACAAAACGACCATTCATTGTGTAGTTGGGACCCGAGGAATTGCAAACAGAGGAAGATCTTCAAAGGTAAGTAATTTATTTATCGCTATTTATAATTTTGTGATGCCTGTGCTGGTTTGAAAACATATGTTCTTGTGGGGCGCTGTCCTCAGATAATCAAATGCTATGCTTTCGCCGTAAAGCCTATTGTAAATCAGACAACGCGGTTCGATTACCAAGATTCTAAGCTAAAGAGTCATGTATGACACTTGTATTTTCATGAATGTTTAATATAACGATTTTGTATTTTGAATTTGGCACGCTACGATTTCACAGGATGTTGTCGAATTTGATTCCGCTAGCGGGATCCGTGCGCTAAGAGGTTTTAAAGCACGAAGCAACAGCGACTCGGTCTATAAAAAAGTGGTCAGGTGACGCAGATGCTAAACTACAGGACTGTTTTGCTACCACAGACTGGAACATCTTCCGGGATTCTTCCGATTTCATTGAGGAGTACACCACATCAGTCACTGGCTTCATCAATAAGTGCATCGAGGACGTCGTCCCCACAGTGACTGTACGTACATACCAGAAGCCATGGATTACAGGCAACATTCACACTGCGCTAAAGGGTAGAGCTGCCGCTTTCAAGGTGCGGGACTCTAACCCGGAAGCTTATAAGAAATCCTGCTATGCCCTCCGACAAACCGTCAAACAGGCAAAGCGTCAATACAGGGCTAAGATTGAATCATACTACACCGGCTCCGATGCTTGTCTTATGTGGCAGGGCTTGCAAACTATTACAGACTATAAAGGGAAGCACAGCCGCGAGCTGCCCAGTGACACAAAACTACCAGATAAACTAAATCACTTCTATGCTCGCTTCGAGGCAAGTAACCCTGAGGCATGCATGAGAGCACCAGCTGTTCCGGATGACTGTGTGAACACGCTCTCCATAGCCGACGTGAGTAAGACCTTTAAACAGGTCAACATTCACAAGGCTGCGGGGCCAGACGGATTACCAGGACGTGTGCTCCGGGAATGTGCTGACCAACTGGCAGGTGTCTTCACTGACATTTTCAACATGTCCTTGATTGAGTCTGTAATACCAACATGTTTCAAGCAGACCACCATCGTCACTGTGCCCAAGAACATGAAGGCAACCTGCCTAAATGACTACAGACCCATAGCACTCACGTCTGTAGCCATGATGTTCTTTGAAAGGCTGGTAATGGCCCACATAAACATCATTATCCCAGAAGCCATAGACCCACTCCAATTTGCATACCACCCAAACATATCCACAGATGATGCAATCTCTATTGCACTCCACACTGCCCTTTCCCACCTGGACAAAATGAACACTTATGTGAGAATGCTATTCATTGACTACAGCTCAGCGTTCAAAACCATAGTACTCTCAAAGCTCATCACTAAGCTAAGGATCCTGGGACTAAACACCTCCCTCTGTAACTGGATCCTGGACCTGATGGGCCGCCCCCAGGTGGTGAAGGTAGGTAGCAACATATCTGAAACGCTGATCATCAACACTGGAGCCCCTCAGGGGTGCGTGCTCAGTCCCCTCCTGTACTCCCTGTTCACCCACGACTGCATGGCCAGGCACAACTCCAACACCATCATTAAGTTTGCAGATGTCACAACAGTGGTAGGCCTGGTCACCGACAACAATGAGACAGCCTATAGGGAGGAGGTCAGAGACCTGGACGGGTGGTGCCAGAATAACAACCTATCCCTCAAAGTAACCAAGACTAAGGAGATGATTGTGGACTACAGGAGAAGGAGGACCGATCACACCCCCATTCTCATCGATGGGGCTGTAGTTGTGCAGGTTGAGAGCTTCAATTTCCTTGGTGTCCACATCACCAACAAACTAGAATGGTCCAAACACACCAAGACAGTCGTGAAGAGGGCACGACAAAGCCTGTTCCCCCTCAGGAAATTACAAATATTTGGTATGGGTCCTCAGATCCTCAAAAGGTTCTACAGTTGCAACATCGAGAGCATCCTGACTGTTGCATCACTGCCTGGTACAGCAATTGCTCGGCCTCCGACCTCAAGGCACTACAGAGGGTAGTGCGTATGGCCCAGTACATCACTGGGGCTAAGCTGCCTGCCATCCAGGACCTCTACACCAGGCGGTGTCAGAGGAAGGCCCTAAAAATTGTCAAGACCCCAGCCACCTCAGTCATAGAGTGTTCTCTCTACTACCGCATGGCAAGCGGTACCGGAGTGCCAAGTCTAGGACAAAAAGGCTTCTCAACAGTTTTTACCCCCAAGCCATAAGACTCCTGAACAGGTAATCAAATGGATACCCGGACTATTTGCATTGTGTGCCCCCCAACCCCTCTTTTACGCTGCTGCTACTCTCTCTTTATCATATATGCATAGTCACTTTAACCATACATTCATGTACATACTACCTCAATCAGCCCGACTAACCGGTGCCTTTATATAGCCTCGCTACTGTTATAGCCTCGCTACTGTATATAGGCTCGCTAATGTTATTTTTCACTGTCTTTTTTACTGTTGTTTTTATTTCTTTACTTACCTATTGTTCACCTAATACCTTTTTTTGCACTGTTGGTTAGAGCCTGTAAGTAAGCATTTCACTGTAAGGTCTACACCTGTTTTATTCGGCGCACATGACAAATAAACTTTGATTTGATATGGTGAGAACATCTTGAGCTAATTCTCCTCCTCTTCTATGTGTAATTAGGATAACTGTACTCTGGTGATCTAGATTAGTTGTGACTCGGAGACCAAGAAGGACCTTAGGTCATTATGAGGACAACCTCTCACAGCAGGAAATAAGCCCCTGTTTTAAATCAAATGTGACGTTTGTATCAACAAATGGTGCCTTGGGGCAAAAATACCATCAGAGAACATCCACTGGTGCTGTGTGATTTCCTACTCAGCTCTCCTGGCAGGACAGGTAAGGACAAAAGGCCAGAAGGCTGCACTTGTTTGCATTAGCTGTCATGACAATTTGCTGGTACACCACACACTCGCTTGCTAACATGCACACTTCCAGGCCCAAGGATTGTTTATTGTACAGCATCTCTGTGCCAAGAAACTGTATGATCTGTAAGTTGTAAAAAATAAAAACATAAAAGAAAGATGTGTTGAAAAGCACCATCAGGATTTTGTCTGGTGGAAATGGGGCTACCTTGGAAACATGTCAGTGGTCACACCTTCCTGTGTGGTGTCTCATATAGAACAGGAGTTCCCTGATCCTGGTGCAGAATACACAGGGTTTCTGTCTCCCCATATTGACTTATACCATTCAATTCAATAATAAAAAAAAAGACAAAACCAGTAAAAGTTTTGTCTAGTAAAATGTTGATGCCAGGGCCAGGACTCTCTACATTGAGACATCAGTACCAAGCCCGTCTGTCATCACATTATCTTGCAAGTCTCTGTGTGCTGGCTCCATACATGTTTCTGTAAACACATACACAGGCACTGTTCTATTACCAATATCAGTTAGCGATTGGTGATATCTGACAAACAAACATATACTATGTTGAAGTTTGAACAGGTCAGACTAAACCTACCTAATTCTGTTCTCCCCATTGATGACCGTCGGAGAGCAGGCAAGAGGTGAGGCTGGAGGTAATGTCTTTATCAGCGCCCCATTGATGGGCATAGCAGCGTAGATCAGCTCCTGGCCCCTCATCAAAGATACTGATAGGTCCACACACACACACACACACACACACACACACACACACACACACACACACACACACACACACACACACACACACACACACACACACACACACACACACACACACACACACACACACACACACACACACACACACACACACACACACACACACACACACACACAAGGGCTCCCTTCCTGGTCTTCTCTATGCTGCATGTTCGGCTGCAAACTGGACATCTCTCGACCAACTGCAGCAGGCAATCTTATGAGGTGGTGTTGACTGGGTGGGCCTGTGACAGGGTGATATAAAACAGTGGTTCCCAAACTGTGGGGCGCACCACTAAGAGGGATATACAGTTGAAGTCGGAAGTTAACATACACTTAGATTGGAGTCATTAAAAGTAGTTTTTCAACCACTCCACAAATTTCTTGTTAACAAACTATAATTTTGGCAAGTCGGTTAGGACATCTACTTTGCGCATGACACAAGTAATTTTTCCAACAATTGTTTACAGACAAATTATTTCACTGTATAATAATTCCAGTGGGTCAGAAGTTTACATATACTAAGATGACTGTGCCTTTAAACAGCTTTGAAAATTCCAGAAAATTATGACATGGCTTTAGACATGGCTTTTTCTGATTGGGTAATTGACATAATTTGAGTCAATTGGAGGTGGTGGATGTATTTCAAGGCCTACCTTAAAACTCAGTGCCTCTTTGCTTGACGTCATTGGAAAATCAAAAGAAATCAGCCAAGACCTCAGAAAAAAAATTGTAGACCTCCACAAGTCTGGTTCATCCTTGGGAGCAATTTCCAAACGCCTGAAGGTACCACGTTCATCTGTACAAACAATAGTACGCAAGTATAAACACCATGGGGCCATGCAGCCATCATACCGCTCAGGAAGGAGACGCGCGTCTCCTAGAGATGAACGTATTTTGGTGCGAAAAGTGCAAATCAATCCCAGAACAACAGCAAAGGACCTTGTGAAGATACTGGATGAAAACGGTACAAAAGTATCTATTTCCACAGTAAAACAAGTCCTATATCGACATAACCTGAAAGGCCGCTCAGCAAGGAAGAAGCCACTGCTCCAAAACCGCCATAAAAAAGCCAGACTACGGTTTGCAACTGCACATGGGGACTAAGATTTCTCCAAAAAGTACAATGTCCTCTGGTCTGATGAAACAAAAATAGAACTGTTTGACCATAATGACCATCGTTATGTTTGGAGGAAAAAGGGGGAGGCTTGCAAGCCGAAGAACACTATCCCAACCGTGAAGCATGGGGGTGGCAGCATCATGTTGTGGGGTGATTTGTTGCAGGAGGGACTGGTGCACTTCACAAAATAGATGGCATCTTGAGGATGGAAAATTATGTGTATATATTGAAGCAACATCTCAAGACATCAGTCAGGAAGTTAAAGCTTGGTCACAAATGGGTCTTCCAAATGGACAATGACACCAAGCATACTTCCAAAGTTGTGGCAAAATGGCTTAAGGACAACAAAGTCAAGGTATTGGAGTGGCCATAACAAAGCCCTGACCTCAATCCCATAGAAAATATGTGGGCAGAACTGAAAAGGCGTGTGTGAGCAAGGAGGCCTACAAACCTGACTCCGGTTGTCCCCACCCCACCCCCCATTTTTACGCTGCTGGTACTCTCTGTTTATTATCCATGCATAGTTACTTTGCCTCTACCTACATGTACATATTATCTCAAATACCTCGGCTAACCGGTACCCCCTGTATATAGCTTCGCTACTGTTATTTTATTGTTGCTCCTTAATTATTTGTTATTTTTCTTATGTTTTTTTCTATACATTTTGTACTTCAGTTTATTTTAGTAAATAATTTAACTTTTTTTTTTCCCTTAAAACTGCATTGTTGGTTAAGGTCTTGTAAGTAAACATTTCACTGTAAGGTCTACACCTGCATGTGACAAATACAATTTGATTCGATTTTTGATTTGATCGACTGATAATACAGTATGGAGTATAGTATTCTACAGAATACTACAGTTACTGCAGAATTCTGTAGAATTCTATAGTAAGTGCTATAGTAAACTGTATTATTTTTAGAGAAAGTGAGAGAGAGAGACACAGAGAGAGGGGAAAAAGTAGAGGGAGAAGAAAGTAGACGAGGGTTAAGTATTCAGCAGTAATAGTTATCTATTTTGACTTATACGGTACTGTAACTCCCCGAACATCATTTCAACATTGACACATAGAGAACGTGTGAAGGGTAACTGACAGAGTGTTGAACTAGACAGGCAGGAACAATGAGCCAGACTGGGTGTGTGAGGGGACACTGAGGAGAGGTACAATTAGCAAGGAGAAGTAATTATATCAGAGCTCTCGGTGTCTCTCTCAAAGACACTTCCCACTGGGCACAGACGTTAGTTCAACTTCTAGTTTTGATTTACATTTGGTTGCGTTGTCAACTAATGTGAATTCAACGTGAAATTTAAAAAAAAGTCTCCATGTCATTGGATTTAGGTGAAAAAAATATGAAATGCCCTGACGTTGATTACTTTTTGAAAATCCCATCAGTTTTCCACATTGATTCAACTTCATCAAATAGACTTTGGGGATGAAATGATGTGGAAACAACGCTGATTCAACAAGTTTTTGCCCTTTGAGTTGTTACTGGATGACAGGGTGAGCTATGAACACGCTGAGACATGAGCCAGTAGAGAGGTTATGCCTGTTATAGCACAGTTCCATCAACTTGTCACACCTCACTATGATTCTAGTATTCAGCTCAGCCGAACTAGCTCTTTTTGGCTCAGTACTTCTATGATGCCATCACTTTAATAAGTGAACAAATGAATGTAATAAAATGATTAAGTTGCAATGAAATCCTACTGAGAAAGCATGATGATCAGAGTACGTGTTCAACGAGCGCTGCTGCTTCCCACTAAAAGCTACCAGCATTGAAACCCTGAGGATTACTTGATAACAACAGAGTGCCAGATAAAGGGGGAGTAATCAGGGAAGTGATGAAGTCCAGGTGTGCCTAATGAGGCGCAGGTGTGTGTAATGAAGGTTGTCAGGTGTGCGTAATGATCGTTTGCCAGGACCGGTGGTTAATAAACCGCCAACGTTGAGCGCCTGAGAGGGGGAGCAAAGGTAGACATGACACCATGAGGTTAATGGCTGTGACAGGGGAGAACTGAGGATGGATCAACAACATCGTAGTTAGTCCACAATACTAACCTAATTGACAGAGTGAAAAGAAGAAAGCCTGTACATAATTTAAAAAAATCAAATACATGCATCCTGTTTGCAACAAGACACTTTTTGAAAGAAATAAACTTTTTGTCCTGAATACAAAGCATTAAGGTTGGGGAAATCCCAACACAACACATCACTGAGCACCACTCTAGATATTTTCGAGCTTTGTGGTGGCTGCATGGGTATGCTTGACATTGGCAAGGACTAGGGAGTGTTTTGGGATAAAAAATTATCGGAATAGAGCTAAGGACAAGCAAAATCCTAGAGAAAACTTGGTTCAGTCTGCTTTCCAACAGACACTGGGAGACAAATTCACCTTTCAGCAGGAAAATTACCTAAAACACAAAACCAAATATAAAATATACACTTGTGTTGCTTACCAAGATGACACTGAATGTTCCTGAGTGGCCTAGTTACAGTTTTCACAAAAATCGGCTTGAAAATCTATGGCAAGACTTGAAAATGACTGTTTAGCAATGATCAACAACCAACTTGACAGAGCTTGAAGAATTTAAAAAAGAATAATGGGCAAATATTGTGCAATCCAGTTGTGCAAAGCTCTTATAGACTTACTCAGAAAGACTTACAGCTGTTATTGCTGCCAAGGTGATTCTAACATTTTCTGACTCAGTGGGTTGAATACTTATCTAATCAAGATACACTGTATATACAACAGTATGTGGCCACCCCTTAAAATGTGTAGATTCAGCTATTTCAGCCACACCCGTTGCTACCAGGTGTGTACAATCGAGCACACAGCCATGCAATTTCCATAGACAAACATTGGCAGTAGAATGGCCTTACTGAAGATCTCAGTTACTTTCAACAAGTCAGTTGGTCAAATTTCTGCCCTTCTAGAGCTTCCCCGGTCAACTGTAAGTACTGTCATTGTGAAGTGAAAACGTCTAGGAGCAACAACAGATTTAGCCGCAAAGTGGTAGGCTGCACAAGCTCACAGAACAGGACTGCTGAGTTCTGAAGCGCATAGCACGTAAAAATCATCTGTCCTCGGTTGCAACACTCACTACCGACTTCTAAACTGCCTCTGGAAGCAACGTCAGCACAATAACAGTTTGTCGGGAGCTTCATGAAATGGGTTTCCATGGCCGAGCAGATGCAAACAAGCCTCAGATCACCATGCGGAATGCCGAGTGGCGTAAACACGTTCTCTGGAGTGACGAATCACGCTTTACCATCTGGCAATCTGACGGACGAACAACGGAGAACGCCATGAGAACGCTACCTGCCACAATGTATAGTGCCAATTGTAAAGTTTGGTAGAGGAGGAATAATGGTCATGGTTCGGTCTAGGCCCCTTAGTTCCAGTGAAGGGAAATCAACGCTACAGCATACAATGACATTCTTGGACAATTCTGTGCTTCCAACTTTGTGGCAACAGTTTGGGGAAGGCCCTTTCCTGTTTCAGCATGACAATGCCCCCGTTCACAAAGCAAGGTCCATACAGAAATGATTTGTCTAGATCGGTGTGGAAGAACTTGACTGATCTGCACAGAGCCCTGAACTCAATTCCATTGAATACCTTTGGGATGAATTGGAACGCAGACTGCGAGCCAGGCTTAATTGCCCACCATCAGTGCCCAACCTCACTAATGCTCTTGTGGCTAAATTTAAGCAAATACAAGCAAATTCCAACATCTAGTGGAAAGCCTTCCAAGAAGAGTAGAGGCTGTTATAGCAGCAATGGGGGCAACATGAGATGTTCAAAGAGCAGGTGTCCACATATACATATTTTACTTTATTTTATTAATATTTTGTATTTATTAGGATTTTTCACCCCTACTTCCCGTGGCTATAGTGGAGGCCAGTTTGTAACACGCTTTCACATTTGTTATGGCTAACCTGACTTCACAGAGGTTCAAGTAGGGGTCAAGCCTGGGGTTAAAGGTTACAGTCAGAGCATAATGTGTGATGTGCAGGCTACGCACCAGTGCTGTGTTCTAACATGACATCTTGAATGAATGCAATGCGTTATTCTTGGAAAAAGATGGACAGGACGTTGTTCTGACAGTTATATCAGCTTTCTCATTACCCGTTGGAAGTTTTTTTGTGGGGGCTATTGTTGCTGTTGATGTTGTTGTTGTTGCTGCTGATTTGGACGGCCCTGCATTTTTCCATTATGGAGAACAGGAAGATGTCCATCCATTTCCCATCATACCCCTGACCTCAAACGATATTTCCGTCCCCCAATCTCCTTCAGATACAACATGTTCCTGAGTAGAACAGTGTGTGTGTGTATGGTAAGTAGGGGTATTTGTACCAGGAAGCTTGTGACTTCACTGCCACAGAACACTCAGTGTTCTGTGGCAGTGACCATATAACCAATACTGATTCCTTTTTAAGAGCTTTGTTTTGGTTGAGTTTGGCCTTGGGATCTTTTGATGTTTTTTCGAGTGGTGTGCGTCGTATGTGAAGGCTGACTCACTGCCACACTGTGTGCTGGCTGTGGACCGTCAGCGCCTCGAGTCAGAGATGGGCGTTTAATTTTAGCCCCTTACGATATTGTTAGCTTCTCCAACCTCCTAAGCCGTTTCCTCTTATTGGGCCGCTACGGGGCTAAGAGGAAAATGTTACTGGATCAGGAGGCAGACTGTGGGCAAACAAAGCGGGATCATCCCCTTTGATGTCCATACTGTTGAGTTCTTCGACAGTGGTGTAAAGTAACTAAATAAAAATACTTTGAAGTTCTTTTTTGGGGTTTCTACTTTTACTCCACTACATTCCTAAAGGGAATATGTACTTTTTTCTCCATACATTTTCCCTGACACCAGTGGAGGATGCTGAGGGGAGGATGGCTCATAATAATGGCTGGAACGGCGTAAATGGAATGGCATCAAACACATGTACCTTGTGGTTGATATATTTGATTCCATTCCACCCATTCCGCTTCAGCAATTACCACGGGCCCATCCTCCCTAATTAAGGTGCCACCAACCTCCTGTGCCTGACACCCAAGAGTAGTCATTACATTTCGAATGCTCATACAGGACAGCAATATGGTCCAATTCACGTACCTATCAATATAACGCGTTGTCATCCCTACTGCCTCTGATATGGCGAACTCACTAAACACAAATATTGCCTTTGTAAATTATGTCTGAGTGTTAGAGTGTGCCCCTGGCTGTCCATAAATGAATAAAATTTGCCTTCTGGCTTGCTTAACATAAGGAATTTGATGTATAGCATTTACTTTTACTTTTTACTTCTACTCAAGTATGACAATTGAGTACTTTTTCAATCACTGTACATTTAAAACCAGATACTTTTACTCAAGTAGTATTTTACTGGGTGACACTTTTACTTAAGTCATTTTCTATCTTTACTTTTACTCAACTATGACAATTGAGTACTTTTTCCACCACTGGTCTTCCAACCTAAACAGGACCAATCCAGGACCAATCCTTTAGGTTCCTAACCTGACACAGGCCTGTAAACAAACATACTTACTCCATAGCTTTGGTACTTTATAGCTTTCGGTAACAACATAGGCCTACACGCAGCTACAGACATAGGATGTTAATTTCAATTTCAGGAAATTAACTTGCAGTGTATTTTTGACTTTTAAAAAGGCTTCTGTGTAATATCTGTTTCCAACTCACACTCTCAAACACGTGGATCCCCTGACCGCAGCTCACTGTCCAGCCCACTTTCCAGCTCACACTCTCAAACACATAGACCCCCTGAACGCAGCTCACTCCCCAGATCCCAATCACCTGAATTCTGATCACCTGTTCACTCACCTGTACTTCATTCTCACACACTATTTAGTTCAATTCTTTGCACCCCATCATCGTGAGGTGTTTGTTTTGTGACACACTTCTGTTCGGAGTGTTGGTGTTCCTGTAATTTAATCCTTCAGTGTATGATAGTTTTTGCCTGCCTCACTAACTACGCCTTTTGCCTATTCCTTGCCTGTACCTTTGCTTATCGGATTTCCTGTAATCAACCTATTGCCTGATCTCCCGGATGCCGTTACTAGCCTTTTCCCTGCCTGTACTGTTGCCTTTTTGGACCCCCTGTGTATGACCTTCTGCCTGCCCCTGGACCCAGCTACCTGCCTCCTCCTGTGGTCCTTTACTCTAAAACACCTGCTGCGCCCTGCGCTTGAAACCAGCTCTGTCTCCTATCGTGTTCATTACATTCTGAAGTTTGTACTTTCCACTTCGAAATTTCAGGCTTGACTTTCAACCCCTACAAAAATGTCCATTGATTATAATCCACATAATATTTAACATTTCCTGTTGCTGCAGTTTATTTTCCTGCTGTAGCAAACTGACTCAAATTAAGAGCCTACATCAGTATAGAGGCTCAGTGGAACACTTAAACATAGGGATTCAGTATTAACATTGTGATGTACTGTAAATCAGATATGTACAGTGCCTTCAGAAAGTATTCATACCCCTTGACTTATTCCACGTTTTGTTTTTACAGCCTGAATTCAAAATGGATTAAATAAATAAAAAATCTCACCCATCTACACACAATACCCCATAATGAAAAAGTGAAAACATGTTTTTAGACATTTTTGCACATTTAATGAAATACAGAAATATCTCATTTACAGTACCAGACAAACGTTTGGACACACCTACTCATTCAAGGGTTTTTCTTTATTTTTACTGTTTTCTACATTGTAGAATAACGGTGAAGACATCAAAACTATGAAATAACACATATGGAATCATGTAGTAACTAAAATGTGTAAAATCAAAATATATTTTATATTTGAGATTCTTCAGCTTGGCACACACTTGGCATTCTCTCAACCAGCTTCAGCTGTATTGCTTTTCCAACAGTCTTAAAGGAGTTCCCATATATGCTTTGTACTTGTTGGCTGCTTTTCCTTAACTTTGCGGTCCAACTCATCCCAAATTGGATTGAGGTTGTGTGATTGTGGAGGCAAGGTCATCTGATGCAGCACTCCATCACTCTCCTTCTTGGTCAAATAGCCCTTACACAGCCTGGAGTTGTGTTGGGTCATTGTCCTGTTCAAAAACAAATGTTAGTCCAACTAAGCGCAAACCAGATGGGATGGTGTATCGCTGCAGAATGCTGAGGTAGCCGTGCTGGTTAAGGCTCAAACGCATCAAGAAGGAAAGAAATTCCACAAATGAACTTTTAACAAGGCACACCTTTTAATTGAAATGCATTCCATGAGACTACCTCATAAAGCTGGATGAGAGAATGCCAATAATGTGCAAAGCTGTCATCAAGGCAAAGGTTGGCTACTTTGAAGAAAATCAAATATAACATCTATTTTGATTTGTTTAACACTTTTTTGGTTACTACATGATTCCATTGGTGTTGTTTCATAATTTTGATGTCTTCACTATTATTCTACAATGTAGAAAATAGTAAAAATATAGAAAAACTCTTGAAGTGTGTCCAAATTTTTCACTGGTACTATAAGTACTCACAACCCTGAGTCAATACTTTGTGGAAGCACCTTTGACAGTGATTACAGCTGTTAGTCCTTCTGGATAAGTCTCAGAGATTGCAACATTTGCCTTTTATTATTTTCAGAATTCTTCAAGCTCTGTCAATTTAGTTGTTGATCATTGCTAGACAACCATTTTCAGGTCTTGCCACAGATGTTCAAGTACTTTTAAGTCAAAACTGTAACCAGGCCACTCAGGAACATTCACTCTCATCTTGGTAAGCAACTCCAGCGTAGATTTGGCCTTGTGTTTAGGTTATTGTCCTGCTGAAAGGTGAATTCATCTCCCAGTATCTGGTGGAAAGCAGACTGAACCAGGTTATCCTCTAGGATTTTGCCTGTACTTAGCTCCATTCTGATCATTTTTTATCCTGAAAAACTCCCCATGACATGATGCAGCCACCACTATGCTTGAAAATATGGAGAGTTGTACTCAGTAATATGTTGTATTGGATTTGCCCCAAACATAACACTTTGTATTCAGGATAAAAAGTTAATTGGTTGGCCAATTTTGCAAACAGGATGGATGTTTTGGAAAATGTGTATTGCGCACAGGCTTCCTTCTTTTCACTCTGTCAATTGGGTTAGTATTGTGGAGTAACTAGAATTTGATTTATTTGAATTATTATTATTGCAATGTTGTTGATCCATCCTCAGTTTTCTCGTATCACAGCCATTAAACTCTGTAACTGTTTTAAAGTCACCATTGACTATTACAGACTACAAAGGGAAACACAGCCGTGAGCTTCCCAGTCACACGAGCCTACCAGACGAGCTAAATCACTTCTATGCTCGCTTCGAGGCAAGCAACACTGAGGCATGCATGAGAGCATCAGCTGTTCCGGACGACTGTGTGATCACGCTCTCTGTAGCCGACGTGAGTAAGACCTTTAAACAGGTCAACATACACAAGGCTGCGGGGCCAGACGGATTACCAGGACGTGTGCTCCGGGCATGTGCTGACCAACTGGCAGGTGTCTTCACTGACATTTTCAACATGTCCCTGATTGAGTCTGTAATACCAACATGTTTCAAGCAGACCACCATAGTCTGTGTTCCCAAGAACACAAAGGCAACCTGCCTAAATGACTTCAGACCTGTAGCACTCACGTTCGTAGCCATGAAGTGCTTTGAAAGGCTGGTCATGGCTCACATCAACACCATTATCCCAGAAACCCTAGACCCACTCCAACTTGCATACCACCCAAACAGATCCACAGATGATGCAATCTCTATTGCACTCCACACTGCCCTTTCCCACCTGGACAAAAGGAACACTTATGTGAGAATGCTATTCATTGACTACAGCGCAGCGTTCAACACCATAGTACCCTCAAAGCTCATCACTAAGCTAAGGATCCTGGGACTAAACACCTCCCTCTGCAACTGGATCCTGGACTTCCTGACGGGCCGCCCCCAGGTGGTGAGGGTAGGTAGCAACACATCTGCCACGCTGATCCTCAACACTGGAGCTCCCCAGGGGTGTGTGCTCAGTCCCCTCCTGTACTCCCTGTTCACCCGCGACTGCATGGCCAGGCACGACTCCAACACCATCATTAAGTTTGCAGACGACACAACAGGGGTAGGCCTGATCACCGACAATGACGAGACAGCATATAGGGAGGAGGTCAGAGACCTTGCCGGGTGGTGCCAGAATAGCAACCTATCCCTCAACGTAACCAAGACTAATGAGATCATTGTGGACTATAGGAAAAGGAGGACCGAGCACACCCCCATTCTCATCGATGGGGCTGTAGTGGAGCAGGTTGAGAGCTTCAAGTTTCTTGGTGTCCACAGCAACAACAAACTTGAATGGTCCAAACACACCAAGACAGTTGTGAAGAGGGCACGACAAAGCCTGTTCCCCCTCAGGAAACTAAAAAGTTTTGGCATGGGTCCTGAGATCCTCAAAAGGTTCTACAGCTGCAACATCGAGAGCATCCTGACTGGTTGCATCACTGCCTGGTACAGCAATTGCTCGGCCTCTGACCGCAAGGCACTACAGAGGGTAGTGCGAATGGCCCAGTACATCACTGGGGCTAAGCTGCCTGCCATCCAGGACCTCTACACCAGGCGGTGTCAGAGGAAGGCCCTAAAAATTGTCAAAGACCCCAGCCACCTCAGTCATAGAGTGTTCTCTCTACTACCGCATGGCAAGCGGTACCAGAGTGCCAAGTCTAGGACAAAAAGTCTTCTCAACAGTTTTTACCCCCAAGCCATAAGACTCCTGAACAGGTAATCAAATGGATACCCGGAATATTTGCATTGTGTGCCCCCCCCAACCCCTCTTTTACGCTGCTGCTACTCTCTGTTCATCATATATGCATAGTCACTTTAACTGTACATTCATGTACATACTACCTTAATTGGGCCGACCAACCAGTGCTCCCGCACATTGGCTAACCGGGCTATCTGCATTGTGTCCCGCCACCCACCACCCGCCAACCCCTCTTTTACGCTACTGCTACTCTCTGTTCATCATATATGCATAGTCACTTTAACCATATCTACATGTACATACTACCTCAATCAGCCTGACTAACTGGTGTCTGTATGTAGCCTCGCTACTTTTATAGCCTCGTTATTGTATATAGCCTGTCTTTTTACTGTTGTTTTATTTCTTTACTTACCTATTGTTCACTTAATACCTTTTTTTGCACATTTGGTTAGAGCATGTAAGTAAAACGCCAGAGCGGTTTCCTTCCTCTACAGCAACTCAGTTAAGAAGGACTCCTGTATCTTTGTAGTGACTGGGTGTATTATTACACTATCCACTGGGTGTATTATTACACTAAGTCTAATTAATAACTTCACTATGCTCAAAGGGATATTCAATGTCTGCTTTTTTTCTTTTTCTACCCATCTTTGTGAGTTATTGGAAAACCTCCCTGGTCTTTGTGGTTGAATCTGTGTTACAGAGATGAGGTAGTCATTCAAAACTCATGTTAAACACTATTATTGCACACAGGGTGAGTCCAAGTCACTTATTATGTGACTTGTTAAGCAAATGTGTACTCCTGAACTTATTTAGGCTTGGCGTAACAGAGGGGTTGAATTCTAATTGACTCAAGACATTTCATTATTTCTTTTTTAATACATTTAAAAAAATGTCCACTTTGACATTATGGGGTATTTGGTGTAGTCCAATGAAAAAAAGCTCAATTTAATCAATTCTAAATTCGAAGGCACTGTATGTCCTGTACCGTATCCAATTGTGTGATTGAGAACAGCTCTTTAATTATATAGGAGATTATAGTCTCTTTATCCACAGGTGTGTTCTGATGATGTGCCTGAAAATGTGTGTCTTATGTAATTGTTCATTTCTGTCCGATTGTTCACTCCATTATGGCCAAAATAAAAACAAATCAGCTTTAGACTACATTCCCTCACCATGTGAGGAGGCTGAATTCTGAAGAGGAGTGATTATTACCATGTCTCACATCCAAAAATGGAAAGTGTATTTATTATGCTTCAATTTATTACACTGTCTGTCAACAGAACCATAAGAAGATGTTTCAACTTGACCTGGATGTACAGACAAATGAATAGGTAGATAGAGAGATACTGACATGGCAAAATGTGTAAGGGGTGCGTAACTGGTGGCAGAGAAGTCAGATGCAGGAGAGCAGAACTGGGTAATAACCGGAGCGGTTTAATATACAAAACCACCGGCATCCAGAATAACAACGTATGGGTACAAAATCTGTCGCGCACCAGACAACAATGTGCACAAACACTTAGAACAAACAATTCCGCACAAAGACATGGGGGGAACAGAGGGTTAAATACACAACACGTAATGAGGGAATGAAAACCAGGTGTGTGGGAAAACAAGACAAAACAACTGGAAAATTAAAAATGGATCGGCGATGGCTAGAAGACCGGTGACGTCGACCGCCGAACACCGCCCGAACAAGGAGAGGAACCGACTTTGGCAGAAGACGTGACAAAATGTCTCTAAATAAAGAACAAGGTAGAAGATTCAACAAGACTACCTTGGTCATATGGAGTGTATTTTTACCCAGATGTTATGGGTGTGACTGGAGTGAAATGGGATACCAGTCTGCCAGAAGGGAAAACTCTTGAAACGTCTCCATTGTTTATAATAAGACAAGGGAGTGGTGACAATGCATTATCATGCTAGGCTAAAGATAAAAAGAGATGTTTTAAAAAACAATGTCAAACTACACTTACACTAACCCAATTTGCATGACACCGATATCATTTGGGTGTCTTGAGCTTTGTCTTTTTCCACAAATTTCCCACTGGGCACAGACGGTAACTCAACAGATGGTAACTCAAATCTATTCCACGTTCCAGAGCCCCACCTGCATTTTTGAGCCCTACGTGTTTAGCTTTTTCTTATGCCTGTTTTGCATGTTATTTTGGCATTAATATGTGTCACATATCAGTTTCCAAACAATGTAAACAAATAAATAATCATTGAGTTAATAAAGCCGCATACAAACATGGTCTCTTTTTTGTTTTCTTGAGTAAGGCAGTTCCAAAATGCAGGTGTTTCAGCCTAGCTCAGTGCTTTCTGTGGTGGTGGGTCAGCCAGGGGAAAATACAGAGCATAGGGGTTGGTAATGTTCTCTAGTTGGACCGTGATTGGCTCAGTGTTCTGTCACTCATGGGGACATTATGTCACCACAAAATCTTTTGGGGAGGGCTCGAAAATTCAAGCCCTTTGGATGCTGCCATAGAGTTACATAAGAAGTGCCCATCCAAGAAGGCTGAAGGTTATTGGCCACAGATAAAATGTCAAATCACGTTATATCTACCATAGCTTTAATTGGACTGATGTCAACATCATACTTTCAAAATCTTAGCTAGCAAGCTAGCAGTCATCATCATGAATCAAGCCGACAATCTACTGGCAAATCCTTTTCAAATTCAAAAATGAGTGGTTTGGAAGGAATCAGTGGCTATCTGCAAGCATTGCACTGCTATTCAGTGGAGTGGGTGTGTGGTCCAAGTCTGGGATAAAGGGTATTTTTTCCAAGATTAAAAGGACAAAAATTCAACATTGGCCATGCTGTCAATCCAGCATGACTTCTGCCACGTTCAGAACAACTGGAAACTCGGAACTGGGAAATCTCAGACTTCAGTGAGTTCAAGGCAACTGGGAACTCAAAACAAAAAAACAAGCTCCGACTGGGAAAATGTGTTTTCAACAGTCATCCAACTCAGAATTCCAAGTCGGGAACTCTGGCCTCTTTCTAGAGCTCTGACCTGAAGATCACTGACGTCATGATTCAACCTTGTTTTTTTCCGAGTTCCCAGTTGTCTTGAAAGCACCATAAATCCAGAGAATGCCAGACTTTGATGACACATTTTGATAAGAAATTACGGATTGTCTCTTATCCGCTTGTCGTCCCCTTATGCCATAGTTTGTACATCTCAATTGTCAGTAAGAACCACATTCATTTAGGTAAGTCACCCATATCAGCTATGTTTTAAAAAAGGCAGTAAATGAGGCTGAACTGTTTTGCTGCCAGACAAGGCTTTGCTGATAGCCAGGTGTAGCGGTGGTAAGGTGTTGGGACTGCTTTATGTAGGCCCTAACAGTTTGTGGGCATCGTTTGTCACCGTTAAAGTGCAATGCATGTATTGTTTAGTGTTGTGTTGTGTAATAGCTTTGTTGGCATGCATAAAAAAAATATATGTAATAATGTTTGCCTCACCAAGATTTACGTGGAAAATTGCCACTGCTTTCAATGTATTTTCATTGAAATTATGCTAATACAAGACTAGTAAATGCCCAGTGCACTACTTAAAGGTTATTTCTATTTGATTTTTTTTATTATTATTTAGTTTTGTCACCCCTACGTCCCATGGCTATGGTTGAGGCTAGTTTGTAAGACGCTTTGACATTTGTTATGGCTAACCTGACATCACAGAGGTTCAGGTAGGGGTCAAGCCTGGGGTTAAGGTTAGAGTCAAAGCATAATGTGTGATGTGTTCGAACATGACATCTTGAATGTATGCAATGCTGCGAGGCCAACCTCGTAATTCTTGGAAAAAGATGGACAGGACGTTGTTCTGACAGTTATATCAGCTTTCTCATTACCCCATTAGAAGTGTTTTTTGGGGGGCTATTTTTGCTGTTGATGTTGTTGTTGTTGTTGCTGATTTGAACGGCCCTGCATTCTTCCATTATGGAGAACAGGAAAATATCCATCCATTTCCCATCATACCCTTGACCTCAAACGGTATTTGCGTCCTTTATTTTGGTGTGTGTAATTACGCAGCATGTTTATGCAAATTCATCAGGGTTGGAAAAATAGGGGATGAAGAAGAGGCAATAATTAGACACAACATTCATCCTCTCTCCAAATGAGCTGCCCACTGGCGGTAGCAGCATAGCGGCGATGTGGTGCGGCGGTCCAATTAAGCCCAGTAGAGGTCCCCTCTAAGGCTGACAGGAAGAAGAGAAAAAAACACTGAAACAATGGAGGATGACATCATATCATGTTAATGGAGCTTCTTGGTCCCATCTCTGCCTGACTTTCAGAGGACTTTGCCAAATCCTCACTGGAGGGGGCCATCTGGGGCCTCTCTGCTCCCTCTATTCATCAGGTACGTGTTGCTCTCCCTCCCCTCCATCCTCCACTCCCACTCAGAGAGCAGAACCATCTTCCCAGCAGGGGCCCTTAGCGAAGACGGATGGCAGCACCACGCTCGTTAGTGTTTACATTCCTCCCCGGTGGCAGATGACATTATTGAGAGAGATACTACCCACATCTCACGTGGCCTGATGAAGCAAGGCCGTCATCATGGAGAGGAATCCAGAGTCAACAGTACCATAACAGGGATGACCAAAATGAAAGGAAAGCATGAGGACTATTAGTGCATAATGCACAAAAATAAAAGGCAGCTCACATGATGTTGTTCAAAGCAAGGCTGTAACATGATTTCATACTCATGCCAGGCCTAAGTGACATGAACCACTAATGATGATCATGTACTCTATTCGAGTCCCATTGAAGGATTACCGTAAAGACAACACATCCTAATGGAGGTGAGGCGATTTTGGTCGATTTCTGAGAAGTAGCAGTACTTTCAGTAACAGTACACATAATACCAAAGTGGGCATTAATGATGTGATGGTATCATGTAGGTAGATAAGATTACCGTTCTAACTTAGCCTCCAGTCAGATCAGGTCGTTCATTCATTCTAAGGTCATTGGTAACAGTGGAGGCTGCTGAAGGGAGGATGGCTCATAATAATGGCTGGAACGGAGGAAATGGAATGGCATCAAACCATGTATTTGATACCAATCCTCTAATTCCACTCCAGCCATTACCACAAGCCCGTCCTCCCCAATTAAGGTGCCACCAACCTCCTGTGATTGGTACATATGCTAATAGTGAATTTCCCTGGTATGGGGGGGGGGCTTTACAGATTAGTGAGCAGATGTTGTGGTGATATGTACGCCGTGCTGCGGGGTACATATGTTTCCCAGGATGACCACACCGGGCCAAGTGTGACACTTCTTACACAGACAGGCCCCCTTATAACGTGATGAAACACACTCAGGCAAACATTCTTGAGACAGAGGGCTGCCAAACACAGACGGATAATAAGCCTGACTGCAAAAATTATTCAACAAAGGACATCAATATCGTCAAAGATCTGAAAGGAGGCTGCCTGGTACTTGACTCAGGGATGAGGATGTGTTGCGAAGCTTCCATTTTGAACTTGGAGATAAAGGGGTGAAGCATGGGAAATGCATCAAAGAGCAACAGAATCAAAGATTCCCTCTTTGGAGGGTAACTGAGGCTCCCCCATATTCTCTCCAAAACTAAACTAAACTATACTACGTCTGCTTTTCCCACTACTCCTAAGAATTCTAACACAGAGATGTCTTTTTGGGAGGATGTTCAACTGTATAACAGATACAACTTTTTAGTTTTTTAGTTTGGTGCTGGCAGATTTCCATTGTGATGATTGCTTTCTCTAGGTGCCTCTTATCCTCCTCTCTCTCTCGCCCTTCTCGCTGGCACAGCACGACAGCCAGTGAGGAATGGCTCCAGTGATTTCAGCCTTCCGCCTATAAATAATAGAGAACAACCTTTTATAAATATTAGAAGTGTAGGAACCGTGCCAGCCTACTCACTGGGGAACTGGTTAACCAACACACACACGCGCACACACACGCGCAAGCATTCCCCCACCCACACGTGTGCGCTTACCTGCATGCGCACACACACATTCTCGCACACACTCACGCACACAATATGCATATCATTAGCACATAACACACCCATACTCATAAATTCATTCATAAATATTGAGGCCAACTGATATTGTTCTCCCCGCAGTAGTGAGTAGGTGTTGTATTAGGAAGGTTTGAATGTATTCACATATCGACTTACGTGCTTGCAAGTGTTGCGTTTATTCTCAAAGAGTTACATGGTTGCAAATATTTTTTGCAACTACGAAACTGATTATACAGGTGCAACTCATAGATTACATCAGCCCTCCATTACCTGGGCAATGAAACCAAAGCACCATTCGATGCACCAATGCGTTTATTATTCAGTCTGGGCCTCCATGTGCTGTAGGGAGAGACTGTCTAATTACTGATGAAATAAAGCAAGAAAACTATTTTCTTTTTTAAGTCTGAGGTTACTCAGAGGCTGGCTACATTAGAGGCTGTCCGATGCAGACAGAAACGGAAGAGATCTTATATCACGTGTCCAATCCTCCTTCTGGACTGTGTCGACGGCCCTACTCTAACCTGCACTTCAAGAATATTCATTTGAGCTTTTCTCATTTAAGCTTTTATCAGAGAAAAAGCATATTGCACTCAATAGATGAAAGGAACATTGAGAACATTGACTCTGGGATCTATAAGAGGCAGAGGGAGAGAGGGGGTTGGAGAGGCTGTGTTGGTGACACTGGATTGGAGGCAGCTGGCCTGGTGTGATATGAGCTCTCTGAGGAGCCGGGGCTTGAGGTTGAGCACTGAGTGGTGCCCACAGTCACGCTGCCCTGGAAATCAGACAGCCCAGGGATTAACTGTGATAGAGTTACAAGACAAAAGCTAGCCAGCCTTGCAATTCCCACAATCTCCAAAAGGAAAAGGGAGTCCATTAAAGTGGAAAGATCTGTTACCTCAAGTCACCAAACATCTCTTGGCTGATACCCTACTGAACTGAAAGTAACATAAGCCACAAGCCGGGATCAAATTCACCCAGCAGTTGTTATCAATAATACCCACCTTGTCTGGAAGGTGAGAGCCTGGCACTCCGGAAACTCGACTCCATTAGGATCGGTGTTACCCAAGATGTATCTAACCTCTGTTGGTGTGGATTCAACTGCAGGTGTCTGATTGAGAGATTAGTGTATGTGTGTGTGTGTGTTTCATGTCCAAGAGAAAGATAAAGAGAGTACACAGAGGAACTACAGAGGAGCTAGGAACTACAGAAATGAATGAAAGGGAATGACAGGACTGTGGGGGAAGCATTAGTGTCACGCTCCTCTCCCTGTTCGGGCGGCGCTCGGCGTCGCCGGTCTACTAGCTGCCACCGATCCTTTTTCCTTTTCGTTTGGTTTTGTCTGTCTTGTGTGTCACCTGTGTCTAGTTTAGGTCATTAGTGGGGTATTTATTCTCGCCCTACCTGTTTGTTGTCGTGCGGGATTGTTTGTTATCTGTTGTTGGTTTGCGTTTATTTTGGTTCGGTTAAGACTTCTGTATTTTTCTGGACTGTGTTCCAGAGCATTTCGTTGGGCTACTGTTGGTCCTGTGCCCATTCTATGGTTGGACTCGTGAAGAAACGGCTTATCTATATTTTTACTCTCCTGCGCCTGACTTCACACCCACCTCTCCTAGGGAGCTCCTGACAATTAGATCTCTGTCAAAATACATTTCCCGTTTACCTTTACAAAGACACTCAACAGAAAAAGTTTGTTTTTTCACAAGCATTCTGAAAACGAACACAAACAAGCACACACACACAATAATCTCACCTACTGTTCCAACCCACATGAAATAGTACAAGGCCTACTATAAACACCTAGTGTATCAGCTGTGCATGTTGCCTTGATTCTCAGGATGTCCCCCACTGTTTGTCTGGCAGTGGAGCAGAGTATCACCCAGACCAACGTGTGCTGGTAAGTGAGTGCTGCAGAGAGAGCAGATGAAACCCCGCTACTACCTCCCAGTGGTCAAAACACACACCAACTGGTATGGACACAATGAAGAGTTAAAGCTATAACAACATATCCATCAGTCACTGACTAAATTGCAATAACATTGAAGAGTTAAGACCTAGGCCTACTGTCAAGATATACAGTACCAGTCATGTTTAGACACACCTACTCATTCAAGGTTTTTTCTTTATTTTTACTATTTTCTACATTGTAGAATAATAGGGAAGACATCAAAACTATGAAATAACCCATATGGAATCATGTAGTAACCAAAAAAGTATTTTATATTTGATATTCTTCAAAGTAGCCACCTTTTGCCTTGATGACAGCTTTGTACACTCTTGGCATTCTCTCAACCAGCTTCATGAGGTAGTCACCTGGAATGCATTTCAATTAACAGGTGTGCCTTGTTAAAAGTTTATTTGTGGAATTTCTTTCCTTCTTAGTGCGTTTGAGCCAATCAGTTGTGTTGTGAGGTAGGGGTGGTATACAAAAGATAGCCCTGTTTGGTCCATCATTACTTTAAGACATGAAGATCAGTCAATCTGGAAAATGTCAAGAACTTTGAAAGTTTCTTCAATTGCAATCACAAAAACCATCAAGCGTTATGACGAAACTGGCTCTCACGAGGACTGCCACAGGAAAGGAAGACCCAGAGTTACCTCTGCTGCAGAGGATAAGTTCATTAGAGTTACCAGCCTCAGAAATTGCAACCCAAATAAAAGCTTCACAGAGTTCAAGTAACAGACACATCTCAACATCAACTGTTCAGAGGAGACTGCGTGAATCAGGCCTTCATGGTCAAATTGTTGCAACGAAACCACTAGTAAAGGACACCAATAATAAGAAGAGACTTGCTTGGGCCAAGAAAGAGTCCAAATTTTCGATTTTTGGTTCCAACCGCTGTGTCTTTGTGAGATGCAGAGTAGGTGAACGGATGACCTCCGCATGTGTGGTTCCCCCCGTGAAGCATGGAGGAGGTATGATGGTGTTGGGGTGCTGGTGACACTGTCAGTGATTTATTTCGAATTCAAGGCACACTTCACCAGCATGGCTACCACAGCATTCTGCAGCGATAAGCCATCCCATCTGGTTTGCGCTTAGTGGGACTATCATTTGTTTTTCAACAGTACAATGACCCAACACATCTCCAGGCTGTGTAAGGGCTATTTGACCCAAGAGTTGAGTGATGGAGTGCTGCATCAGATGACCTGGCCTCCACAATCACCCGACCTCAACCCAATTCAGATGGTTTAGGGTGAGTTGGAAAAGCAGCCAACAAGTGCTCAGCATTTGTGGGAACTCCTTCAAGACTGTTGGAAAAGCATTCCTCATGAAGCTGGTTGAAAGAATGCCAAGAGTGTCCAAAGCTGACATCATGGCAAAGGGTGGCTACTTTGAAGAATCTAAAATCAAAAATATTTTTTTATTTGTTTAATACTTTTTGGGTTACTACATGATTCCATATGTGTTATTTCATAGTTTTGATGTCTTCACTATTATTCTACAATGTAGAAAAATAAAGAAAAACCCTTGAATGAGTAGGTGTGTCCAAACTTTTGACTGGTACTGTAGATAAAAGACAACTTTGACCCCTCCCTGGTGTTTCATCAGAGTCTACAATTCAGGAAGTGTTCAACATTTTCCTTTTGAAAATAAGACACACTGACTGCACATGAGTGAACACAGGAAGTCAAAACAGGATGTTTACATTCCAAAACTGACTGCATTCAAAGAAAAGGGGAAGTTACAAATAATTGACAGAAAATACTGAAAATGACAGTAGAGTGGTTTTGAGGGAATGCAGAAAGAAGTAACTGTCGTGATGTGTTTACTATGATAACGTGGCTAGTAGGTCAAGGTAAAATTGTATGTCCACAACCACAGACCACGTGTAACCACTCTACCAACTGAGCTACAGCCTGAAATGAGAATCTGTCAGCAATAGCCTATTATAACTACTAGTTAGTATCAGGGATCCAGGCACTTGCCACAGTCCACTATGAGTGTAAAGACTGAGGATCCCTTTTTGTTTGACACAGGAGACTTGGCTGTGGCAACAAAGAGAAAAGGTGAGGCTGTTTTGTTCAAGGTGAGCTACAGTTTATGCAACATGGCCACTGATCTCTTAAGATTGGTTTAGACTCTGGACAAGAGGAAGTGAGGTGACGTGAGGAGGAAATGGCAGGAGGAGGAGGAGGAGGTGAGGAGAACAAAGAACAGCAGAGGAGCAGGAAGGTTGACATTGAAACTGAAGAGGAAAAGTAATATGTATCTCTATTCTCAGAATATAAATAAATCAGTGGGTAATGCAGTTCATAACTGCAATATACACTGAACAGAAATAAAAACTCACCATACAAAGTGCTGGTCATATGTTTCATGAGCAGAAATAAAAGATCGCAGAAATGTTCCATATGCAAAAAAAAGTGTATTTCTCTCAAATCTTGTGCACAAATTTATTTACATCCCTGTTAGTGAGCATTTTATCCTTTGTCAAGATAATCCATACAGCTGACAGATGTGGTATATCAAGAAGCTGTTTAAACAGCATGATCATTACACAGGTGCACCTTGTGCTGGGGACAATAAAAGGCCACTCTAAAATGTGCAGTTTTGTCACGCAACACAGTTAAGGGAGCGTGCAATTGACATGCTGACTGCAGAAATGTCCACCAAAGCTATTTCCAGAGAATTGATTGTTAATTTCTCTACCATGAGCTGCCTCCAACAACGTTTTATAAAATGTGGCATTATGTCCAACTGGCCTTACAACCGCCGACCACGTGTAACCACGCCAGCCTAGGACCTCCACATCTGGCTTCTTCACCTGCTGGATCGTCAGAGGGGGGAGGGCGAGGTGCTGATGAGTATTTCTGTCTGTAATAAAGCTCTTTTCTGGGGAAAAATTTATTCTGATTGGCTGGACCTGGCTCTCCAGGGGGTGGGCGTGGCTCCTAAGTGGGTGGGCCTATGCCCCCCCAGGCCTACCCATGGCTGTGTGCCTGCCCATTCATGTGAAATCTATAGATCAGGGCCTAATTTATTTATTTCAGTTGACTGATTTCCTTATATGAACTGTTACTCAGCAAAATCTTGGAAATTGTTGCATGTTATGTTTATATTTTTGTTCGGTAAATTACTCCTTGCTGAAAAAGAAAACTTCGACCAACATAGGCTGGTCATGCTGGTCACAAGCATATGTTGGTGACATGTGCTGGTTTTGCTGATGCCCAGCCTTCGCTGTGTTTTGGATACTGGTGACCAGCATTAGCTGGCATAAACTGGTCACCAGCGTACCAGCATATGCTGGTCACCAGCAAAATCTGCATCAAGTCACATTATGCTGGCTTGAAAGTTATGTTTAATTCCTATTGGAATCCAGCCAGAGTGGGGATATCCAACAATTGGACCTTTTAGTCACCCACAATATTAATTCACACTGACTGCCAGGGTTCGAAAGATGAATAAATGAGACTACCAATACCATCTAAACTGGAACAATAATTTCAGTAACGGGAGCAATTAATCCAACTAACAGATTGGATTATTTTAGTACAATAAGATTAATTAAATCGATCAATATAGGCTACATGCAAAAACACAAACAAAAAAATATTGAAACAAACAACCCTAAAAATCTAACTGCAATAGTGCATGCTGGCAAATATGATAATGATGGTCGTGGTTTTGCAGACCAGCTTGACCAGCTAGACCAGGCATGGGCAACTGGCGGCTCCCCTTTTGTACATCCGCGGATCAATTTCCAAAAACGGAAGGGAAAAAAAGGGTGTACCCACATCCATACCCACAAATGCAGTCAAAGCCGGCCTCACACTTTTTGGGACCCTTAATACATGTTTTACAGTTAATTTCCTGCAATTCTCCACATTTTGCAATAGGGTGGAAATTAAATGTTTGCATGATATATAATATGATATCTGAATGAGAGTGACTAACACAATCAATGGGGTTCCCCTGGTCGATAATTCAACCATGATTCATAGAAATTTATATAGCTAGTCGCAAGACTTACTTACCCAGAGGAGTCATGGTCAGACCAGCTTGACCAGCACTTACCAACACTGACCAGCACAGACCAGCATGGACCAGCGTGAAATGTATGCAGGTCTATGCAGGGTTTTCAGCAGGGCTATGTGAGATATCTCACCTAAATACATTATTATTCTATGTCCTCATATATAAGACCACCTCTGCTTAGCTGTGCAAGTTGCTTCAGAGACAGTGAAGTTATATATATATATAAATAATACTGTACTTCAGGAAACAAACATGTTCCCTATTTTTGGAAATGGCATCACCCCATGCCCTGTGACACAGTATGTGCCCTTCCTCTCGCCGCCATTCAGCTTGTTTTTCTATTTGTGTTTGTCTGTTCTTCTTTGAGCAGGCTAAATTTAGACAGGCCCTCATTGCTCTAAACCTGCTGGGTGGGTAATGAGACCACCACTCACATGGGGTCCTTTCAGGACACCCCCAGGCCAAGTCTTTCTGCATTCTGGGAATACAAGTGGCAATAAAGGGGGTGGTTATGTCCCGGGTGGTCCCCATGTACTCTCAACACAGGCGGCCACAGCAGATATAAAGTTCAATATAAATAAAGAAGAAGTTGTGAATTCATCTCCCAGGCTTCTCCACAGATGGAGTGTTCCTGAGGACTCATCCTGTGTTCTTGGTGCAGTGATAACCCGTCAGCAGCAGCACGCGCTGAAGCTCAATATATTATTTATGCCTGGACTATTTACATTTCGGTGAGTCTTTTATACAGTGCATTCAGAAAGTATTCAGATCCCTTGACTTTTTCCACATTTTGTTATAATTCAGCCTTATTTCTTTTTTTATCTTAACAATCTACATACAATACCAAATAATTGTCACGACTTCTGCCGAAGTTGTTTCCTCTCCTTGTTCGGGCGGTGTTCGGCGGTCGTCGTCGCCGGTCTTCTAGCCATCATCGATCCACGTTTCATTTTCCATTTGTTTTGTCTTGTCTTCACACACACCTGGTTTCAATTCCATCATTACATGTTGTGCATTTAGCCCTCTGTTCCCCCCCATGTCCTTGTCCGGAATTGTTTATTATAGTGCTTGTGCACGTTATGCTGGTGTGTAACGGGTTTTGTTTACCCATTGAATTATTGTTCTGTTTATGGTGGTTTTATTTATTAAACTGCACCGAAGTAAATCAGTTTTTGTTCTCCTGCGCCTGACTTCTCTGCCGCCAGTACGCAGCCCCTACAATAATGACAAAGTAAAAACATATAAGGTCCCACAGTTGACAGTGCATGTCAGAGCAAAAACCAAGCCATGAGGTCAAAGGAATTGTCCATAGAGCTCCGAGACAGGATTGTGTCGAGGAACAGATCTGGGAAAGGGTACCAAAAAATGTCAGCAGCATTGAAGGTCCCAAAGAACACAGTGGCTTCCATCATTCTTAAATGGAAGAAGTTTGGAACCATCAAGACTCTTCTGTGCTTCTACACCTGCATTGCTTGCTGTTTGGGGTTTTAGGCTGGGATTCTGTACAGCACTTTGTGACATCAGCAGATGTAAGAAGGGCTTTTTAAAAATACATTTGATTGATAGAGCTGGCCGCCCGGCCAAACTAAGCAATCGGGGGAGAAAGGCCTTGTTTAGGGAGTTGACCAAGAACCCGATGGTCACTCTGACAGAGCTCCAGAGTTCGTCTGTGGAGATGGGAGAACCTTCCAGAAGGATGACCATCTTTGCAGCACTCCACCAATCAGGCCTTTATGGTAGAGTAGCCAGACGGAATCCACTCCTCAGTAAAAAGCACATAACAGCCCACTTGGAATTTGCCAAAAGGCACCAAAAGACTCTCAGACCATGAGAAACAATATTTTCTGGTCTGATGAAACCAAGATTGAACTATTTGGCCTGAATGACAAGCGTCACATCTGGAGGAAACTTGAAACCATTCATACGGTGAAGCATGGTGGAGGCAGCATCATGTTGTGGGGATGTTTTTCAGCGGCAGAGACTGGGAGACTAGTCAGAATCGAGGGAAAGATGAACAGGGCAAAGTACAGAGAGATCATTGATGAAAACCTGCTCCAGAGCGCTCAGGACCTCAGACAGGGGCAAAGGTTAATCTTCCAACAGGACAACAACCCTAAGCACACAGCCAAGACAATGCAGGAGTGGCTTTGGGACAAGTCTCTGAATGTCCTTGGGTGTTTTTGCTTTGTCATTATGAGGTATTGTGTATAGATTGATGAAATCAATGAAATCAAACAAAATCATTCATTTTAGGATAAGGCTGCAATGTAACAAAATGTGGAAAATGTACATTGGTCTGAATACTTTCCGAATGCACTGTATATATATTGTCACATGCTTAGTAAACAACAATTGTAGACTAACACTGAAATGCTTACTTATGGTCCATTCCCAACAATGCAGAGAGAGAAAATTGAGAAATAACAGAAAAGTAACAACACGTAATAATATAAGTAATAATAAATACACAATGAGTAACAATACCCAAGTCGATGTGCAGAGGTACGAGGTAATTGAGGTAGATATATACATAAAACTAGGAATAAAGTGACTAGGCCACATGATATATAATAGACGTAATTTTTTCTCTACAAAAAGTTCGTGCAAAAAGGGTCAATGCAGATAGTCCGGGTAACTATTTGGTTAACTATTTAACTAACTATTTAGCAGTCTTATGGCTTGGGGGTAGAAGCTGTTCAGGGTCCTGTTGGTTCCAGACTTGGTGCATCGGTACCGCTTGCCGTGAGGTAGCAGAGAGATCAGTCTATGACTTGGGTGGCTGGAGTCTTTGACAATTTTTAGGGCCTTCCTCTGACACCGCCCGGTATAGAGGTCCTGGGTGTCAGAGAGCTCGGCCCCAGTGATGTACTGGGCCGTACGCATTACCTCTAGCGCCTTGTGGTCGGAGGCCAAGCAGTTGCCATACCAGGCGGTGATGCAGCCATTCAAGATGCTCTCAATGTTGCAGCTGTAGAACGTTTTTAGGATCTAAGGGCCCATGCCAAATCTTTCTTAGCCTCCTGAGGGGGAAGAGGCGTTGTAGTGCTCTTTTCACAATTGTGTTGGTGTGTGTGGACAAGGGCTGTTGCGGTGACCGTATTACCGCCACACCGGTAGTCATGAATCATGACCTCAGTCAAATTCTACATGACCGTTGAGTCACAGTGATCTCCTCTTATACACTCTGGACATGCGTTAGTAGTACCCAACTCGTTAAGGATCATCAGGCCACTAATGGCCTGGTACTCAGGGCTCTATTGTCCCTCACTGACATCAATGCAAATGAGATGCAATATCACAACAAACAGTTGTCATCAAAACAGTAAGTGCTTTTAAAACTCACCTCACTGTGATTGATCAATTTGAAGAAAGAAGTTCAACAACAGGTTGAAACTGAGTGGAAAAGATGGTTGTTGTGGGTGTCGTTTCAAAGCCTAATACAAAGAAAGGGACAGTGCTTTCTAAGGTGATTATTCATTCAAAAACCATATACATATTAGAGCTTATGCATGGGCATAGGCCTATACATGAGCCCAAGCCAGAAAAAAATACATCCACAGGTACACCTCCAATTGACTGAAATTATGTCAATTAGCCTATCAGAAGCTTCTAAAGCCATGTCATAATTTTCTGGAATTTTCCAAGCTGTTTAAAGGCACAGTCAACTTTGCGTATATAAACTTCTGACCCACTGGAATTGTGATACAGTGATTATAAGTGAAATAATCTGTCTGTTAAAAATTGTTGGAAAAATTACTTATGTCATGCACAAAGTAGATGTCCTAACCAACTTGCCAAAACTATAGTTTGTTAATAAGAAATTTGTGGAGTAGTTGAAAAATGAGTTTTAATGATTCCAACCTAAGTGTATGTAAACTTCCAACTTCAACTGTATCTCTGATCAAACTTCTAAAGTATTTGATCAAGGCTTCTGGTTAAGGCTTTAAATGTATAACACATCCCACTGGGGTAGTTGAAGGATGGTCATAGAAGTCTATTAATGGGCACTGGGTCATCAAGCCAACTTCTGTGGGTCCTAATGGATTAGTATTTTCCACACATAGTGATTTAAGCGCGCCTGAAGTTCCTTGCAACCTCTGAGTGGATGAAAGACTGAAAGATATGTGCATCAAAGTAGAACGGCAAAGTCTACAAGGAGACTTTTGGTCTGGATGAAGTCCCTGATCACTACCCTGGCCTGCAATGATCATAGCATGGCACAGAAAACTAGGTCAGTTGTCAGACGCCCCTCTGATGTCTCCTCGTTTCACACCTGATACAGATTTTCTTTCCCTTTTGAAACCACACATCTTATCATTAATGAAAATGAAAGCAGAACAAATATGAATACTGAAAATGCCTGTACCTGTCCATTGAAACTATCAAGAGGCCACGTTTCTCAGAACCTCAGATGATTTTAATGAGGTACAGTGCAACCGTGATGTACAGTACTGTATCCAATGCTCTCTGCTCTTGCACAGTAGTCATCCTCACTGTTTACTATTTAATTTTTAAATTTTTTATTTTATTTCACCTTTATTTAACCAGGTAGGCAAGTTGAGAACAAGTTCTCATTTACAATTGCGACCTGACCAAGATAAAGCAAATCAGTTCGACACATACAACAACACAGAGTTACACATGGAGTAAAACAAACATACAGTCAATAATACAGTAGAAAAATAAGTCTATATACAATGTGAGCAAATGAGGTGAGATAAGGGAGGTAAAGGCAAAAAAGGCCATGGTGGCAAAGTAAATACAATATAGCAAGTAAAACCCTGGAATGGTAGATTTGTAGTGGAAGAAAGTGCAAAGTACAAATAGAAAGAATGGGGTGCAAAGGAGCAAAATAAATAAATAAATAATGCAGTAGGGGAAGAGGTAGTTGTTTGGGCTAAATTATAGATGGGCTATGTACAGGTGCAGTGATCTGTGAGCTGCTCTGACAGCTGGTGATAAAAGCTAGTGAGGGAGATAAGTGTTTCCAGTTTCAGAGATTTTTGTAGTTCGTTGCAGTCATTGGCAGCAGAGAACTGGAAGAAGAGACGGCCAAAGGAGGATTTTGGCTTTGGGGGTGACCAGAGAGATATACCTGCTGGAGCGAGTGCTACAGGTGGGTGCTGCTATGGTGACCAGTGAGCGGAGATAAGGGGGGACTTTACCTAGCAGGGTCTTGTAGATGACCTGGAGACAGTGGGTTTGGCGACGAGTATGAAGCGAGGGCCAGCCAACGAGAGCGTACAGGTCGCAGTGGTGGGTAGTATATGGGGCTTTGGTGACAAAACAGATGGCACTGTGATAGACTGCATCCAGTTTATTGAGTAGGGTATTGGAGGCTATTTTGTAAATGACATCGCCGAAGTCGAGGATCGGTAGGATGGTCAGATTTACGAGGGTATGTTTGGCAGCATGAGTGAAGGATGCTTTGTTGCGAAATAGGAAGCCAATTCTAGATTTAACTTTGGATTGGAGATGTTTGATGTGAGTCTGGAAGGAGAGCTTACAGTCTAACCAGACGCCTAGGTATTTGTAGTTGTCCACATATTCTAAGTCAGAACCATCCAGAGTAGTGATGCTGGATGGGCGGGCAGCGATCGGTGGAAGAGCATGCATTTAGTTTTACTTGTATTTAAGAGCAGTTGGAGGCCACGGAAGGAGAGTTGTATGGCATTGAAGCTCGTCTGGAGGGTTGTTAACACAGTGTCCAAAGAAGGGCCAGAAGTATACAGAATGATGTCGTCTGCAAAGAGGTGGATCAGAGACTCACCAGCAGCAAGGGCGACATCATTGATGTATACAGAGAAAAGAGTTGGCCCAAGAATTGAACCCTGTGGCACCCCCATAGAGACGACCAGAGGCCTTGACAACAGGCCATCCGATTTGACACATTGAACTCTATCAGAGAAGTAGTTGATGAACCAGGCGAGGCAATCATTTGAGAAACCAAGGTTATTGAGTCTGCCGATGAGGATGTGGTGATTGACAGAGTCGAAAGCCTTGGCCAGGTCAATGAATACGGCAGCACAGTATTGTTTCTTATAGATGGCGGTTACGATATCGTTTAGGACCTTGAGCGTGACTGAGGTGCACCCATGACCAGCTCTGATCAGCTCGGCTGATTTGTAGGGGTCCAGATTTTGCAGCTCTTTCAGAACATCAGCTGACTGGATTTGGGAGAAGGAGAAATGGGGAAGGCTTGGGCGAGTAGCTGTGGGGGGTGCAGTGCTGTTGACCGCGGTAGGGGTAGCCAGGTGGAAAGCATGGCCAGCCGTAGAAAAATGCTTATTGAAATTCTCAATTATAGTGGATTTATCGGAGGTGACAGAGTTTCCTATCCTCAGTGCAGTGGGCAGCTGGAAGGAGGTGTTCTTATTCTTACCAAAGCCAGCAGCATACCACCCTGCATCCCACTGCTGGCTTGCTTCTGAAGCTAAGCAGGGTTGGTCCTGGTCAGTCCCTGGATGGGAGACCAGATCCTGCTGGAAGTGGTGTTGGAGGGCCAGTAGGAGGCACTCTTTCCTCTGGTCTAAAGAAATATCCCAATCCCCCTGGGCAGTGATTGGGGATGCTGCCCTGTGTAGGGTGCTGTCTTTCAGATGGGATGTTAAATGGGTGTCCTGACTCTCTGAGGTCATTAAAGATCCAATTGCACTTATTGTAGGGGTGTTAACCCTGGTGTCCTGGCTAAATTCCCAATCTGGCCCTCATACCATCATGGCCACCTAATCATCCCCAGCTTACAATTGGCTCATTCATCCCCTGAAACTACTCCCCAGGTTGTTGCTGTAAATGAGAATGTGTTCTCAGTCAACTTACCTGGTAAAATATTGTTAAAAATTCTCCATGGACTTTACAGTGTCCCAGAACTTGTTTGTGTTGCAGGAAGCAAATTTCTGCTTGAAAAAGCTAGCCTTTGCTTTTCTAACTGCCTGTGTATATTGGTTTCTAACTTCCTTGAAAAGTTGCATATCACGGGGACTGTTCGATGCTAATGCAGAACGCCACAGGATGTTTTTGTGTTGGTTAAGGCCAGTCAGGTCTGGAGAGAACCAAGGGCTATATCTGTTCCTGGTTCTACATTTCTTGAATGGGGAATGCTTATTTAAGATGGTGAGGAAGGCATTTAAAAAAAATAACCAGGCATCCTCTACTGACGGGATGAGGTCAATATCCTTCCAGGATACCCGGGCCAGGTCGATTAGAAAGGCTTGCTCACTGAAATGTTTCAGGAAGCGTTTGACAGTGATGAGTGGAGGTCGTTTGACCGCTGACCCATTACGGATGCCAGCAATGAGGCAGTGATCGCTGAGATCTTGGTTGAAAACAGCAGAGGTGTATTTAGAGGGCAAGTTGGTTAGGATGATATCAATGAGGGTGCCCATGTTTACGGCTTTGGGGTGGTACCTGGTAGGTTCATTGATAATTTGTGTGAGATTGAGGGCATCAAGCTTAGATTGTAGGATGGCTGGGGTGTTAAGCATGTCCCAGTTTAGGTCACCTAGCAGCACGAGCTCTGAAGATAGATGGGAGGCAATCAGTTCACATATGGTGTCCAGAGCACAGCTGGGGGCAGAGGGTATAGCAGGCGGCAACGGTGAGAGACTTGTTTTTAGAGAGATGGATTTTTACATTTACATTTACGTCATTTAGCAGACGCTCTTATCCAGAGCGACTTACAAATTGGTGCAATCACTTTATGATATCCAGTGGAACAACCACTTTACAATAGTACATCTATATATTTTTTGGGGGGGAGGGTGGGGGGGAGGGTTAGAAGGATTACTTTATCCTATCCCAGGTATTCCTTAAAGAGGTGGGGTTTCAGGTGTCTCCGGAAGGTGGTGATTGACTCCGCTGTCCTGGTGTCGTGTGGGAGCTTGTTCCTCCATTTGGGTGCCAGAGCAGCGAACAGTTTTGACTGGGCTGAGCGGGAACTGTGCTTCCGCAGAGGTAGGGAGGCGAGCAGGCCAGAGGTGGATGAACGCAGTGCCCTTGTTTGGGTGTAGGGACTGATCAGAGCCTGAAGGTACGGAGGTGCCATTCCCCTCACAGCTCCGTAGGCAAGCACCATAGTCTTGTAGCGAGCTTCAACTGGAAGCCAGTGGAGTGTGCGGAGGAGCGGGGTGACGTGAGAGAACTTGGGAAGGTTGAACACCAGACGGGCTGTGGCGTTCTGGATGAGTTGTAAGGGTTTAATGGCACAGGCAGGGAGCCCCGCCAACAGCGAGTTGCAGTAATCCAGACGGGAGATGACAAGTGCCTGGATTAAGACCTGCGCCGCTTCCTGTGTAAGGCAGGGTCGTACTCTGCGAATGTTGTAGAGCATGAACCTACAGGATCGGGTCACCGCCTTGATGTTAGCGGAGAACGACAGGGTGTTGTCCAGGGTCACGCCAAGGCTCTTAGCACTCTGGGAGGAGGACACAATGGAGTTGTCAACCGTGATGGCAAGATCATGGAACGTGCAGTCCTTCCCCGGGAGGAAGAGCAGCTCCATCTTGCCGAGGTTCAGCTTGAGGTGGTGATCCGTCATCCACACTGATATGTCTGCCAGACATGCAGAGATGCGATTCGCCACCTGGTTATCAGAAGGGGAAAGGAGAAGATTAATTGTGTGTCGTCTGCGTAGCAACAGAACTCTGCAGGCTATCTCTGCAGTAGATTGCAACACCGCCCCCTTTGGCCGTTCTATCTTGTCTGAAAATGTTGTAGTTAGGGATGAAGATTTCAGAGTTTTTGGTGGACTTCCTAAGCCAGGATTCAGACATGGCTAGGACATCCGGGTTGGCAGTGTGCTAAAGCAGTGACTAAAACAAACTTAGGGAGAAGGCTTCTAATGTTAACATGCATGAAACCAAGGTTATTACGGTTACAGAAGTCATCAAAAGAGAGCGCCTGGGGAATAGGAGTGGAGCTAGGCACTGCAGGGCCTGGATTCACCTCTACATCACCAGAGGATCCGAGGATTTCTGTTGTGGATTTCAGAATTGAGGTAAATAATTAAAAAAAAATTAATTGGTGAGGCGGGTTGCAGGAGAGTGTTTTGAGGTTGAGTTTTTAGAAAAAAATATCTAAAAAGATATGCGAAGAAAAGATGTAAATATATATATACACGGGACACGACAAGAGGAGGACAAAGGATGTCTGACTGCTACGCCATCTTGGACGAAGAGAGTCTAGTCAGAAGGAAGTTTCAAAGTTATTCACTGGTTAAAAATCCTTTTGAACCATTAAATCAAAGTAAATGGAATAAATACTTGATGTGACTGTAATATTCTCTTATAATATGTGGTCTCTCATTAGTCATTCAAAAATGGTATGAAGGTGAAATACATTAACCTATCATGGTTATGCTACAGTGGGGGTAAAAAGTATTTGATCCCCTGCTGATTTTGTACGTTTGCCCACTGACAAAGAAAGGATCAGTCTATAATTTTAATGGTAGGTTTATTTGAACAGTGAGAGACAGAATAACAACAAAAATATCCAGAAAAACGCATGTCAGAAATGTTATAAATTTATTTGCATTTTAATGAGGGAAATAAGTATTTGACCCCCTCTCAGTCAGAAAGATTTCTGGCTCCCAGGTGTCTTTTATACAGGTAACGAGCTGGGATTAGGAGCACACTCTTAACCTGTTAGGGCTAGGGGGCAGTATAGACACGGCCGGATATAAAACGTACCCGATTTAATCTGGTTACTACTCCTGCCCAGTAACTAGAATATGCATATAATTATTGGCTTTGGATAGAAAACACCCTAATGTTTCTAAAACTGTTTGAATGGTGTCTGTGAGTATAACAGAACTCATATGGCAGGCCAAAACCTGAGAAGATTCCATGCAGGAAGTGGCCTGTCTGAAAAGTTGTGTTTCATCTTGGCTCTTTTTATTGAAGACTGAGGATCTTTGCAATAACGTGACACTTCCTACGGCTCCCATAGGCTCTCAGAGCCCGGGAAAAAGCTGAACGATATCGAGGCAGGCTCTGGCTGAAACACTTTATCGCGTTTGGCAAGTGGCCGATCAGAGTACTATGAGCTTAGGCGCGTGCCCGAGTCGACCGAATGCTTTATTTTCTTTCGTCTGTTTACCTAAACGCAGATTCCCGGTCGGAATATTATCGCTTTTTTATGAGAAAATATGGCATAAAAATTGATTTTAAACAGCGGTTGACATGCTTCGAAGTACGGTAATGGAATATTTAGAATTTTTTTGTCATGAATTGCGCCATGCTCGTCACCTTTATTTACCATTTCGGATAGTGTCTTGAACGCACGAACAAAACGCCGCTGTTTGGATATAACTATGGATTATTTTGAACCAAACCAACATTTGTTATTGAAGTAGAAGTCCTGGGAGTGCATTTTGACGAAGACAGCAAAGGTAATAACATTTTTCTTATAGTAAATCTGACTTTGATGAGTGCTAAACTTGCTGGGTGTCTAAATAGCTAGCCCTGTGATGCCGGGCTATCTACTGAGAATATTGCAAAATGTGCTTTCACCGAAAAGCTATTTTAAAATCGGACATATGGAGTGCATAGAGGAGTTCTGTATCTATAATTCTTAAAATATTTGTTATGCTTTTTGTGAACGTTTAACGTGAGTAATTTAGTAAATTCACCGGCAGTGTTCGGTGGGAATGCTAGTCACATGCTAGTCACATGCTAATGTAAAAAGCTGGTTTTTGATATAAATATGAACTTGATTGAACAAAACATGCATGTATTGTATAACATAATGTCCTAGGGTTGACATCTGATGAAGATCATCAAAGGTTAGTGCTACATTTAGCTGTGGTTTGGGTTTATGTGACATTATATGCTAGCTTGAAAAATGGGTGTCTGATTATTTCTGGCTGGGTACTCTGCTGACATAATCTAATGTTTTGCTTTCGTTGTAAAGCCTTTTTGAAATCGGACAGTGTGGTTAGATTAACGAGAGTCTTATCTTTAAAATGGTGTAAAATAGTCATATGTTTGAAAAATTGAAGTTTTTGCATTTTTGAGGAATTTGAATAACGCGCCACGGGATTACACTGGCTGTTGAGTAGGTCAAGCGTCCCACCTAGCCCATAGAGGTTAAAGGGAGCGCTTCTAACCGCAGCTTGTTACCTGTAAAAAAGACACATGTCCACAGAAGCAATCAATCAATCAGATTCCAAACTCTCCACCATGGCCAAGACCAAAGAGCTCTCCAAGGATGTCAGGGACAAAATTGTAGACCTACACAAGGCTGGAATGGGCTACAAGACCATCGCCAAGCAGCTTGGTGAGAAGGTGACAACATTTGGTGCGATTATTCGCAAATGGAAGAAACACAAAAGAACTGTCAATATCTCTCGGCCTGGGGCTCCATGCAAGATCTCACCTCGTGGAGTTGCAATGATCATGAGAACGGTGAGGAATCAGCCCAGAACTACACGGGAGGATCTTGTCAATGATCTCAAGGCAGCTGGGACCATAGTCACCAAGAAAACAATTGGTAACACACTACACCGTGAAGGACTGAAATCCTGCAGCGCCCGCAAGGTCCCCCTGCTCAAGAATACATATACATGCCCGTCTGAAGTTTGCCAATGAACATCTGAATGACTCAGATGACAACTGGTGAAAGTGTTGTGGTCAGATGAGACCAAAATGGAGCTCTTTGACATCAACTCAACTCGCCGTGTTTGGAGGAGGAGGAATGCTGCCTATGACCCCAAGAACACCATCTCCACCGTCAAACATGGAGGTGGAAACATTATGCTTTGGGGGTGTTTTTCTGCTCTAGGGACAGGACAACTTCACTGCATCAAAGGGACGATGGACGGGGCCATGTACCGTCAAATCTTGGGTGAGAACCTCCTTCCCTCAGTCAGGGCATTGAAAATGGGTCGTGGATGGGTATTCCAGCATGACAATGACCCAAAACACACGGCCAAGGCAACAAAGGAGTGGCTCAAGAAGAAGCACATTAAGGTCCTGGAGTGGCCTAGCCAGTCTCCAGACCTTAATCCCATAGAAAATCTGTGGAGGGAGCTGAAGGTTTGAGTTGTCAAACGTCAGCCTCGAAACCTTAATGACTTGGAGAAGATCTGCAAAGAGGAGTGGGACAAAATCCCTCCTGAGATGTGTGCAAACCTGGTGGCCAACTACAAGAAACGTCTGACCTCTGTGATTGCCAACAAGGGTTTTGCCACCAAGTACTAAGTCATGTTTTGCAGAGGGGTCAAATACTTATTTCCCTCATTAAAATGCAAATCATTTTATAACATTTTTGACATCCATTTTTCAGGATTTTTTTTGTTGTTTTTCTGTCTCTCACTGTTCAAATAAACCTACTATTAAAATTATAGACTGATCATTTCTTTGTAAGTGGGCAAACGTACAAAATCAGCAGGGGATCAAATACTTTTTTCCCCCACTGTACATAAAAGTAGCAATGGTCATCAAAATTGTTAAAAGATTTTAAAAACAATTTTAATAAATGCAACAGTTGGACAATGGACAAAGATACTCCAAACTTTTAGAATTTTTAGAATCCATCAGATATTTACTGAATTATATCATATAAAACATTTTACTGGCACGGACAGTCATTTTGGTGGGAATTAAAGTATTCAATTTATTGTCAAATGTCACTTTTTTTCTTAAAATGCACTCCTATATACATTTTCTTATTGCATAAGGTATTTTATAAAAATGTTGTGTCAAATAAAATAAATGATATGTAGCTCATTTGCATAAACACAAGAGGCAAATTTGCATACGTGATACATTAACATAAAGGGTAGGAACAGCACTGCAACCACCAAACACTTTCTCTGTCAACCCTACCTGCACTCACCAGGGCTGTCTACCCTACCTGCACTCACCTGCTCTGTCTACCCTACCTGCACTCACCAGGGCTGTCGACCCTACCTGCACTCACCAGGGCTGTCGACCCTACCTGCACTCACCAGGGCTGTCGACCCTACCTGCACTCACCAGGGCTGTCGACCCTACCTGCACTCACCAGGGCTGTCGACCCTACCTGCACTCACCAGGGCTGTCGACCCTACCTGCACTCACCAGGGCTGTCGACCCTACCTGCACTCACCAGGGCTGTCGACCCTACCTGCACTCACCAGGGCTGTCGACCCTACCTGCACTCACCAGGGCTGTCGACCCTACCTGCACTCACCAGGGCTATCTACCCTACCTGCTCTGTATACCCTACCTGCACTCACCTGCTCTGTCTTCCCTACCTGCTCTCACGAGGGCTGTCTACCCTACCTGCACTCACCTGCTCTGTCTACCCTACCTGCACTCACCAGGGCTATCTACCCTACCTGCTCTGTATACCCTACCTGCACTCACCTGCTCTGTCTTCCCTACCTGCACTCACCAGGGCTGTCTCCAATTCAAAATCAGCACACTAAACATACTATACATTGTTTGCGAGATCAAACATAATATCACTATAATCCAAGTGTTTATTTTTGGAAGTTGCTTTCATTTCAGCGCATCTAATTTGTAAACAATTCAACTCTATTAAATTATTACTTTTTTCAATTCATCAAAAAATGAACACCCATCAAAATAAAGTTATCTTTCTTCTTTCTTGTGATGTAAGTGTTGAGATGATGTGTTAAATCCCAGACCAAGCTTTTGCATTCTTATAGATTCAATGGAAAGCCAATGTATCCCATTGAGCCCATTTCAGCCATTACCAGGGTGTGTTTGACAGGTCATTACAAACATTTCCGCGGTCGTAGTGTTAACATAAAAAATCGAAAGGCACAAGCAAGCGTATGAAAGAGTTGCAAGAGTAAAATGAAAGCAATCAATCCAGCGAGATTTAAGTAACAACGGGATTTTGCACCCCTCAAACACAGGAAATAGATGGCTGGAAAATACAGATCCTCAGGTGGGCGGGGCATACACGTTGCTAATAAAAGGGTAGAAAACGTTTTGCAGTGGTGGAAAAAGTGCCAAATTGTCATACTTGAGTAAAAGTTAAGATACCTTTTATAGAAAATGACTCAAGTAAAAATGAAAGTCACCCAGTAAAATTCTACTTGAGTAAAAGTCTAAAAGTATTTGGTTTTAAATATACTTAAGTATAAAAAGTAAATGTAATTGCTAAAATATACTTAAGTATCAAAAGTAAAAGTATAAATCATTTCAAATTCTTTATACTAAGCAAACCAGACAATTAAAAAAAAAAAAACTTTTACGGATAGCCAGGGGCACTCTCCAACACTCAGATATAATTTACAAACAAAATGTGTTTAGTGAGTCCGCCAGATCAGAGGCACTAGGGATGACCAGGGATGTTCTCTTGATAAGTGTGTGAATTAGACCATTTTCCTGTCCTGCTAAGCATTCAAAATGTAAAGAGTACTTTTGGGTGTCAGGGAAAATGTACGGAGTAAAAAGTATAAATTTTCTTTAAGAATGTAGTGAAGTAAAAATAAAAGTTGTCAAAAATATAAATAGTGAAGTATAGATATCCCCAAAAACTACTTAAGTAGTACTTTCAAGTATTTTTTACTTAAAAGTACTTTACACCACTGACGTTTAGTACAGTCCAAAAAAATTACACAAGCCCACATGCTGGGATGGATCTGAGGTACGGCAGACAAAAAGGCTGTCGTAAGCAGGTACTGTACAGTCTTATGTGCTTGGTCCTGCTTATGAACTCTAGCAATGAGAGGCTGCAAAGAGACAGCTGACTAAGAGAACCAAGTCATGCTGAGAAAAACACACGCACACACACAGCACAGCTCCAGCACGGCTCACTGTAATCCTAATGTACCGTGTCTCAAGATGCTCGGATAACACACACAATGCCATGCTGTGTTTGAGGCTTACTAAGGTCCTTACGGGGTTGTAAATGTAATTTCCCAGATCGAAGTTCATGATATATCCCTGTAACGTTGAAGAAGTTGAGCGGTACCATTGATCTGAATACAATGGGCTCCTTTAGAAGCCGGGCCCTGCTCTAAGGCCCATCCTCTGGTTGTGTGGGGCTGGCCACATGGAGGCTGTAAAAGACACATGACAGTGCATGGTCTCTCATTACAGCAACGAGGGAGACAACTCACTATTAATCAAACAAGTTTAAATCACACACGCACAAGTGCACATACGCACACACACACCTTTAAAAATGTGTGTTACCCGATGCAGTGGATTGAGCAGCAGCGGCTGGAACAGAAGACCTGGTGAACTCAGGAGAATCAGACATACGGTCTCCACAAAGACAAGGCCAGTGGGTCCATCAGCCCTCACTCACCCAGTATCCCCATCACAAGCTCACAGCCCCACCGCACATAGTGCAGTTCACCACCAAACTAGGCTACTGCACTCAGAATGCACTCACACTGCACTCAGTCTCTAACCCATCAACAAACCCCACAGAGAAATCCCACAGAGAGGGGCCAGCTACCAAACAACGGCTCAAACAACTAGAAACACTCTCCATGACCATGTTTTCAACATGACCTTGTCAGACCTCAGACTTCTTCAAATTGACATTCTTTTTAGAAACAAAATCATGGTGTGCAGAGTACACCATTTGGGTCCTGATGCCCTTTCACAGACCCATGCTGTCCTGGAACACATTCATATCCACCTGTTGATCAACATTGATTCCTTAGGTATTGAAACTGTCATAACACAGCTCCAACATATTCCAACGCTGCAAGGACATTGCTAATTGATGGACCAATATTTAAGAGGAAGGGCTCAAGGAAAAAAACGAAGAAAACAATGTTGTTTAACACAAATGAATCACCCTGTTAGAGAGCATTACTTAAGGCTGTGTTCAGGAGTTATCTGGAGCACGGATAATGTGTTAACACGCATTTATCCGTCTTACTAAGTTCAATTACATAATGTCCAACTCTGCTCTGATGTCACGCATATGTACTATAGCAACAATACCTAAGGACAGAGTCTGTTACCTGTCTTCGTTCAAATCCACTTGAACAAACCAATTTGTTTCAGTTGCTGTCAAATAGTAGTCTATATAGTTACTATTTTCTCTAAACAGTCACATCGGTGACATCAGTGGTAGCCTGATAGAAAACACAGTCTGATACTGTACATAAAGGCATGGTTTATAAAAGTAAATATATGACTGCTTTTATTATGCTCATAGCCATGGCAAAGTACAGGGAGTAGTGAAGCGCAGTTCCCACAGTCACAGAACTAGGGCATTTTAAACCATAGAGATATAGATCTATATGTGTTCTGAACTCATAAAACCCATCATAACACTGTCTCTCATTATTCACAGTGAGAGGTGGCCAGATCTCCACTGGGGATTTCTGGGTATTCAGGGACTACTGATCGGGTGGCTCTGCTTAGTGATGCATGTTTTGGCCCTGCTGATACTCAACGTTTCGTCTATCCCGTCTGCAGCACTAAATGGACGCCTACGGACAGAGGCTGGCAGACTGACTGCATGTTAATATGGCCTGCTGTCCTACCTATCCTAATACAGTTCACTCAGGTTCACAAACCAGATGAAACTGTTTTGCCATTCACTTTACAAAAGTACATGCTGTCTGTTTAACCCTAAAAGCGCCAACAGGGATACATTTTGACCAAAATGTTATTAAAAATGTCTAACCTTTTTTTGATCCTTCTGAAAAATTGGGACTTTGTCAATCATCTAGTTACTGACAAATATGGAGAACTGAAAAAAAGAATCAATATTTTGTATACTAGTGGTGCTAAGATGAAAATGTAAACTCGACAGTACACTTTGTGATAAAAGCACCAACTTTGGCACAGAGGTACCGTACATGTACAGTGCATTCAAAGTATTCAGACCCCTTCCTTTTTTCCACATTTTGTTACGTTGCAGCCTTGTTCTAAAATTGGTTAACCTCTCTAGGGGGTGTGGGACGCTACTGTCCCAACTGGCCAACATCCGGTGAAATTGCAGAGCGCCAAATTCAAAAACAGAAATACTCATTATAAAATTCATAAAACATACAAGTGTTATACATCGGCTTAAAGATTAACTTCTTGTTAATCCAACCACGGTGTCAGATTTCAAAAAGGCTTTACGGAGAAAGCATACCATGCGATTATCTGAGGACAGCGCTCAGCACACAAAACATTACATACAGTTACCAGCCAAGTAGAGGAGTAACAAAAGTCAGAAATAGCGATAAAATTAATCACTTACCTTTGATGATCTTTTTTTTTTTTATTAAACATACAAAGGACATCAAGGACAACTAAAATCATAACAGCAATGCCAACTGTAAATGTTTGTGTGCATGTCTGGCACTATTACATGTATGTGTGTGTTCTTGTATGCGTTTATTTGAATGAGAGTGTGTGTATATGCATGTGTACAAACACCTGCACGGCATCAGCCTCAGGCAAACCAGCATTAGCTGTAAAAACACTGCCCCTCAGTGTCATTCAAACATACTTTTGATTATGTTTTATTTTGACTTTATTTATTTTTTTCTTTGACCATCATTCTATCTCCCACACAGCAACTCCACTCCCACTTGTCTCCAATTCCACATCCCAACCCTCAGCTTCCCTCAGCCCATATCTCTGCTGGCCACTCTCTTCGGATTTCTATGCAACATATATCTTTCAACTATGCTGTGATGTTTAACGTACAATTTCAATCTATCTAATCGAATAGAATCCACAGATTGCGAGTTGAAGAAAAATACTTTTACTAAGAGTATTAGTATATTAGTAATTGACTGACCCGGTCTCTCTAGATCTCCTAACAGTACTATTTCTAGGGTCAATTTTAGATCAATGCTGTGCATTTTCAGCCATTTCTGTACTTGAGACCAGAAACTGGCTACCTGAGGGCAATACCAAAATAAATGGTCTATTGAATCTGGATCCTCACAACAAAATCTGCAGAGCTTTGATGATTTTATGCCCCAAATATTCAACATTTTGTTGGTGGCAAGAATTCTATATAATAATTTTAGCTGAAAAGCACGAAGTCTTGAATCTTGCATTGTTTTACATATCAACTCATATACCCTGTAGCATGGAATCGGTACATCAAAAATCTCTTCCCAACTATTTTGCAATCTGTATGGCACAGTTGTCAACATCCTGGTCCTAAAATGATACTGGTATACTTTCCTATTTATGCTATTTTTATTCCTCCGCCAGTTTTGATCATTTATGTTGGGCAGACAGACCAGTTCCCTACCTCCCCCCGCTGCCACCTGCCTCCTCCATTTTTCAGGTAATGCTGTAATCAATTGGTTGTACTCTTGGATTGAGCAGACCTCCCCGTACAATTCCGATAACTCCATGAAGGACATAACTCTAAAATTCCAATTTACAATATAATTTAAGAACAAAATACCCTTTTCAAACATCTTTCCCATAAATACAGGTATTTTATGAACTAGCACATTTGAGATCAGCCATAATGTTTGTTGTAATATTTGTTGTAATATTTGTTCTATCTTTTCAGGGGGATGACATTCAAATTGCAGCCAGCTCTGCAATGCTTGTTTGAAAAAGAGAGATAGTTTGAAAAAAGTATCATTTTCAATTAATCGAAAATGAGACATGGCAATCTGCACAAAGGCAAAAAGTCAATTTAAATAAAATGGATGAGCTTTTCTTAGTTAGCTACTTGAGAACCAACAGATAAATGAAGCTTATAGAGAGAGTTTTAGTGCTTTTATATTTAATAATCTCAACCCACCCAATTCAAATTCATTATATAGATAGGCACGCTTTATTTTGTCTGGTTTAGCGTCCCAGATAAAGCGAAAAATGGCAGCACCATATGCAAGTGACTACACTGAAATATGACGAAGGAGTTAATCAGGGCAATTTTTCCATAAATAGACAGGTATTTACCTCTACATGGTTGCAGAATGTTGTCTATTTTTACAAGTTTTCAATTGAAATTCATTGTGGAGAGCATATTTATATATTCTGTGATATGAATACCAAGTATGTCTACAGTCGTGGCCAAAAGTTTTGAGAATGACACGAATATTAATTTTCACAAAGTCTGCTGCCTCAGTTTGTATGATGGCAATTTGCATATACTCCAGGATGTTATGAAGAGTGATCAGATGAATTGCAATTAATTGCAAAGTCCCTCTTTGCCATGCAAATGAACTGAATCCCCCAAAAACATTTCCACTGTATTTCAGCCCTGCCACAAAAGGACAAGCTGACATCATGTCAGTGATTCTCTCATTAACACAGGTGTGAGTGTTGACGAGGACAAGGCTGGAGATCACTCTGTCATGCTGATTGAGTTCGAATAACAGACTGGAAGCTTCAAAAGGAGGGTGGTGCTTGGAATCATTGTTCTTCCTCTGTCAATCACACGTACCGTCATCATTGCTTTGCACAAAAAGGGCTTCACAGGCAAGGATATTGCTGCCAGTAAGATTGCACCTAAATCAACCATTTATCGGATCATCAAGAACTTCAAGGAGAGCGGTTCAATTGTTGTGAAGAAGGCTTCAGGGTGCCCAAGAAAGTCCAGCAAGCACCAGGACCGTCTCCTAAAGTTGATTCAGCTGCGGGATCGGGGCACCACCAGTACAGAGCTTGCTCAGGAATGGCAGCAGGCAGATGCGAGTGCATCTGCACGCACAGTGAGGTGAAGACTTTTGGAGGATGGCCTGGTGTCAAGAAGGGCAGCAAAGAAGCCACTTCTCTCCAGGAAAAACATCAGGGACAGACTGATATTCTGCAAAAGGTACAGGGCTGACTGCTGAGGATTGGGGTAAAGTAATTTACTCTGATGAATCCCCTTTCCGATTGTTTGGGGCATCCGGAAGAAAGCTTGTCCGGAGAAGACAATGTGAGCGCTACCATCAGTCCTGTGTTATGCCAACAGTAAAGCATCCTGAGACCATTCATGTGTGGGGTTGCTTCTCAACCAAGGGAGTGGGCTCACTCACAATTTTGCCTAAGAACACAGCCATGAATAAAGAATGGTACCAACACATCCTCCGAGAGCATCTTCTCCCAACCATCCAGGAACAGTTTGGTGATGAACAATGCCTTTTCCAGCATGATGGAGCACCTTGCCATAAGGCAAAAGTGATAACTAAGTGGCTCGGGGAACAAAACATCGATATTTTGGGTCCATGGCCAGGAAACTCCCCAGACATTTGTGGTCAATCCTCAAGAGGCGGGTGGACAAACAAAAACCCACAAATTCTGACAAACTCCAAGCATTGATTATGCAAGAATGGGCTGCCATCAGTCAGGATGTGGCCCAGAAGTTAATTGACAGCATGCCAGGGTGGATTGCAGAGGTCTTGAAAAAGAAGGGTCAACACTGCAAATATTGACTCTTTGCATCAACTTCATGTAATTGTCAATAAAAGCCTTTGACACTTATGAAATGCTTGTAATTATACTTCAGTATTCCATAGTAACATCTGACAAAAATATCTAAAGACACTGAGGCAGCAGACTTAGTGAAAATTAATATTTGTGTCATTCTCAAAATTTTTGGCCACGACTGTACTTCACCATCAGCCCATTTTATAGGTAAACTGCAGGGTGATGTAAAAGTTGTATTTTCTATACGTGATATTGTACACTTATCATAATTAGGTTTTAGTCCAGAGAGTACAGAAAAGTTATCTAGATCTTCAATGAGACATTGCAGAGATCTAGCTTGTGGACTTAATATAAAACTTGAGTCATCGCCATACATGGACACCTTTGTTTTTAAGCCTTGGATTTCTAATCCGCTAATGTTGTTATTGGATCTGATTTTAATAGGTAGCATTTCAATGGTCATAACAAATAGATATGGGGACAGCGGACACCCTTGTTTAACTCCTCTTGACAATTCAAAACTCTGAGAAGTAGCCATTGATTTACTATTTTACACCTGGGGTTGCTATACATTATTTTTACCCATTTTATAAGAGAATCACCAAAATTGAAAATATCCAGGCATTTATAAATAAAATACAATCTTTATCAAATGCCTTTTCAAAATCCTCTATAAATACCAGGCCTGGCTTCTTAGATGTTTCATGTTCTATTATTTCTAGTAGTTGTCGTATATTATCTCCAATGTATTGTCCATGTAAAAAACCTGTCTGATCAGGATGAACAATACCTGGTAAAACCCTTTTAATTCTGAGTGCTATGCATTTCGCATCACAACATTTACGTTTTTTAGATAAACTGGGTCTTTATATTTGCCATCTGGGTCTTGTTTTAATAATAAAAATCAGACCTTCCGTCTGAGTACCTGACAGACAACCATTTCTATAGGAGTAGTTAAAACAATCTAACAATGGAGCTTTAAGTATATCAAAAAAGGCTTGATATACTGCACCTCTACCGATATGTCATCAAGCCCTGGGTTTTTCCAGACTGAAAGGATTTAATAGCCTCAAAAAGGTATTCCTCTGTAATTTGGCCTTCGCACTGATCTTTCTGTACATTTATTAATTTTCAATTTTTTATATTATTTGGAAAGAATTCCTTACCGTAATCTTCATTCAGTGGGAGAGGATGAGACGGAAAAGAGAACATCTGCCTAAAATATTTAGCTTCCTCTTTTAAAATATCATTCGGAGAATCATAGATGACTCCGTCTTCAGTAACGAGTTTCTGCAAATTCTTTTTGTTAGTGTTCCTGTATTGGAGATTCAGGAAGAATTTTGTGCATTTTTCTCCATATTCCATCCAGTTTGCTTTACTTTTTGTAATATATTACATTAGATCGTTCTTGAATAAGTTCCTCAAGATCTTTTTGTTTTTCCTCTAACTTATTTTGCATCTCTGTAGTATTGTTTTTCTTTATGTTCCGCAACTCCAATTTGAGCAGCAGCAGCTGAAAAATGAGCTCCTACAAATATTGAAATTACATGGTTTTTAGAGTGAAGTACATCGGAAAAAGCAAAAGAAAACTGCAAGACTGAATAGGAGAAAAAACAAGCAACAAACAAAGAAGATAGGCTTTTGAAAAATAACTATTTTTCATAAAATTGTAGTTATCTTAGCTAGCTGAATTGTTTACCAGTTGCTAAGCAGTTGCTAGGGACTCTTTTGGAAGAAGCTAGCTAGCTAACGAAGAACAACAAAGAATATCTAGTTAACCTGTTAGGGCTAGGGGGCAGTATTTGCACGGCTGGATAAAAAAATGTACCCGATTTAATCTGGTTACTAATCCTACCCAGTAACTAGAATATGCATATACTTAATATATATGGATAGAAAACACTCTAAAGTTTCTAAAACTGTTTGAATGGTGTCTGTGAGTATAACAGAACTCATTTGGCAGGCAAAACCCTGAGACATTTTCTGACAGGAAGTGGATACCTGATGTGTTGTATTACCTTTAAACCTATGCCATTGAAAAACACAGGGGCTGAGGAATATTTTGGCACTTCCTATTGCTTCCACTAGATGTCACCAGCCTTTACAAAGTGTTTTGAGTCTTCTGGAGGGAGATCTGACCGAACAAGAGCCATGGAACGATGATGGCCCATTAGACACCTGGCGCGCGAGTTCATGTTGGGTACCCTCGTTCCAATACGTTATAAAAGAGAATGCATTCGTCCACCTTGAATATTATTCATGTTCTGGTTAAAAAAGGCCCTAATGATTTATGCTATACAACGTTTGACATGTTTGAACGAACGTAAATATATTTTTCCCCCTCGTTCATGAAGTGAAGTCCGGCGGGCTTAGATCATGTGCTAACAAGACGGAGATTTTTGGACATAAATGATGAGCTTTTTTGAACAAAACTACATTCGTTATGGACCTGTGATACCTGGAAGTGACATCTGATGAAGAGAATCAAAGGTAATGGATTATTTACATAGTATTTTCGATTTTAGATCTCCCCAACATGACGGCTAGTCTGTATCGCAACGCGTATTTTTCTGGGCGCAGTGCTCAGATTATTGCAAAGTGTGATTTCCCAGTAAGGTTATTTTTAAATCTGGCAAGTTGATTGCGTTCAAGAGATGTAAATCTATAATTCTTTAAATGACAATATAATATTTTACCAATGTTTTCTAATTTTAATTATTTAATTTGTGGTGCTGACTTGACTGCCGGTTATTGGAGGGAAACGATTTCCTCAACATCAATGCCATAGTAAAACGCTGTTTTTGGATATAAATATGAACTTGATAGAACTAAAAATGCATGCATTGTCTAACATAATGTCCTAGGAGTGTCATCTGATGGAGATTGTAAAAGGTTAGTGCATCATTTTAGCTGGTTTTATGGTTTTGGTGACCCTGTCTTTCAATTGACAAAACATTACACACAACTCTTGTAAATGTACTGTCCTAACATACTCTAAATTTATGCTTTCGCCGTAAAACCTTTTTGAAATCGTAAAACGTGGTTAGATTAAGGAGATGTTTATCTTTCAAAGGGTGTAAAATAGTTGTATGTTTGAAAAATTTGAATTTTGACATTTATTTGGATTCAAATTTGCCGCTCTTGAAATGCACCTGCTGTTGATGGAGTGCACCACGGGTGGGACGCTTGCGTCCCACCTAGCCCATAGAGGTTAACAGAAGAAAAGAAAGAGAAAATCAGGACAGAAGAAAAAGGATATCAAAGTGAAACAGTTCTCTAAAGACACAAGAGACAATAATACAAGAAACAACACTTCTGTAGCTTGTCAACTATGTGTCTGTCTATCCCTGTTCTCTCCTCTCTGCACAGGCCATACAAACGCTTCACACCGCGTGGCCGCTGCCACTCTAACCTGGTGGTCCCAGCGCGCACGACCCACGTGGAGTTCCAGGTCTCCGGCAGCCTCTGGAACTGCCGGTCTGCAGCCAACAAGGCTGAGTTCATCTCAGCCTATGCTACCCTCCAGTCCCTAGACATCCTGGCGCTGACGGAAACATGGATTACCACAGATAACACTGCTACTCCTACTGCTCTCTCTTCGTCTGCTCACGTGTTCTCGCATACCCTTAGAGCATCGAGCCAGCGGGGTGGTGGCACTGGAATCCTCATCTCTCCCAAGTGGACATTCTCTCTTTCTCCCCTGACCCATCTGTCGATCTCCTCATTTGAATTCCATGCTGTCACAGTTACCAGCCCTTTCAAGCTTAACATCCTTATAATTTATCGCCCTCCAGGTTCCCTTGGAGAGTTCATCAATGAGCTTGACGCCTTGATAAGTTCCTTTCCTGAGGATGGCTCACCTCTCACAGTTCTGGGTGACTTTAACCTCCCCACGTCTACCTTTGACTCATTCCTCTCTGCCTCCTTCTTTCCACTCCTCTCCTCTTTTGACCTCACCCTCTCACCTTCCCCCCCTACTCACAAGGCAGGCAATACGCTTGACCTCATCTTCACTAGATGCTTTTCTTCCACTAATCTCATTGCAACTCCCCTCCAAATCTCCGACCACTACCTTGTATCCTTTTCCCTCTTGCTCTCATCCAACACTTCTCACTCTGCTCCTACTCGGATGGTATTGCGCCGTCCCAACCTTCGCTCTCTCTCTCCCGCTACTCTCTCCTCTTCCATCCTATCATCTCTTCCCTCTGCTCAAACCTTCTCCAACCTATCTCCTGATTCTGCCTCCTCAACCCTCCTCTCCTCCCTTTCTGCATCCTTTGATTTTCTCTGTCCCCTATCCTCCAGGCCGGCTCGGTCCTCCCCTCCTGCTCCGTGGCTCGACGACTCACTACGAGCTCACAGAACAGGGCTCCGGGCAGCCGAGCGGAAATGGAGGAAAACTCGCCTCCCTGCGGACCTGGCATCCTTTCACTCCCTCCTCTCTACATTCTCCTCTTCTGTCTCTGCTGCTAAAGCCACTTTCTACCACTCTAAATTCCAAGCATCTGCCTCTAACCCTAGGAAGCTCTTTGCTACCTTCTCCTCCCTCCTGAATCCTCCTCCCTCTCTGCGGATGACTTCGTCAACCATTTTGAAAAGAAGGTTGACGATATCCGATCCTCGTTTGCTAAGTCAAACGACACCGCTGGTCCTGCTCACACTGCCCTACCCTGTGCTTTGACCTCTTTCTCCCCTCTCTCTCCAGATGAAATCTCGCGTCTTGTGACGGCCGGCCGCCAAACAACCTGCCCACTTGACCCTATCCCCTCCTCTCTTCTCCAGACCATTTCCGGAGACCTTCTCCCCTTCCTCACCTCGCTCATGAACTCATCCTTGACCGCTGGCTACGTCACTTCCGTCTTCAAGAGAGCGAGAGTTGCACCCCTTCTGAAAAAACCTACACTCGATCCCTCCGATGTCAACAACTACAGACCAGTATCCCTTCTTTCTTTTCTCTCCAAAACTCATGAACGTGCCGTCCTTGGCCAGCTCTCCTGCTATCTCTCTCAGAATGACCTTCTTGATCCTAATCAGTCAGGTTTCAAGACTGGGCATTCAACTGAGACTGCTCTTCTCTGTGTCACGGAGGCTCTCCGCACTGCTAAAGCTAACTCTCTCTCCTCTGCTCTCATCCTTCTAGACCTATCTGCTGCCTTTGATACTGTGAACCATCAGATCCTCCTCTCCACCCTCTCCGAGTTGGGCATCTCCGGCGCGGCCCACGCTTGGATTGCGTCCTACCTGACAGGTCGCTCCTACCAGGTGGCGTGGCGAGAATCTGTCTCCGCACCATGCGCTCTCACCACTGGTGTTCCCCAGGGCTCTGTTCTAGGCCCTCTCCTATTCTTGCTATACACCAAGTCACTTGGCTCTGTCATATCCTCACATGGTCTCTCCTATCATTGCTATGCAGACGACACACAATTAATCTTCTCCTTTCCCCCTTCTGATAACCAGGCGGCGAATCGCATCTCTGCATGTCTGTCAGACATATCAGTGTAGTATGACGGATCACCACCTCAAGCTGAACCTCGGCAAGACGGAGCTGCTCTTCCTCCCGGGGAAGGACTGCCCGTTCCATGATCTCGCCATCACGGTTGACAACTCCCTTGTGTCCTCCTCCCAGAGTGCTAAGAACCTTGGCGTGATCCTGGACAACACCCTGTCGTTCTCCACTAACATCAAGGCGGTGACCCGATCCTGTAGGTTCATGCTCTACAACATTCGCAGAGTACGACCCTGCCTCACACAGGAAGTGGCGCAGGTCCTAATCCAGGCACTTGTCATCTCCCGTCTGGATTACTGCAACTCGCTGTTGGCTGGGCTCCCTGCCTGTGCCATTAAACCCCTACAACTCATCCAGAACGCCGCAGCCCGTCTGGTGTTCAACCTTCCCAAGTTCTCTCACGTCACCCCGCTCCTCCGCACACTCCACTGGCTTCCAGTTGAAGCTCGCATCCGCTACAAGACCATGGTGATTGCCTACGGAGCTGTGAAGGGAACGGCACCTCCATACCTTCAGGCTCTCATCAGGCCCTACACCCAAACAAGGGCACTGCGTTCATCCACCTCTGGCCTGCTGGCCCCCCTACCTCTGAGGAAGCACAGTTCCCGCTCAGCCCAGTCAAAACTGTTCGCTGCTCTGGCACCCCAATGGTGGAACAAGCTCCCTCACGACGCCAGGACAGCGGAGTCAATCACCACCTTCCGGAGACACCTGAAACCCCACCTCTTTAAGGAATACCTAGGATAGGATAAAGACCTTCTAACCCCCCCCCCCCTTAAAAGATTTAGATGCACTATTGTAAAGTGGTTGTTCCACTGGATATCATAAGGTGAATGCACCAATTTGTAAGTCGCTCTGGATAAGAGCGTCTGCTAAATTACTTAAATGTAAATGTTTTTATTGCTATCTACATGTACTATTAGTTCATGGATTTCCCTTGTTAGTCTTGTCTCTTTAGCCAGAAACTGCTTTTTTATTATTGATGTATATGGAATTGAATGACCTCTGAAGGTACATTTAACCTGTTTGGGATAGGGGGCAGTATTTTCACGGCTGGATAAAAAACATACCGATTTAATCTGGTTACTACTCCTGCCCAGAAACTAGAATATGCATATAATTAGTAGATTTGGATAGAAAACACTCTAAAGTTTCTAAAACTGTTTGAATGGTGTCTGTGAGTATAACATAACTCATATGGCAGGCCAAAACCTGAGAAGATTCCATACAGGAAGTGCCCTGTCTGACAATTTGTTCTCCTTCTGTGGCATCTCTATCGAAAATACAGCATCTGTGCTGTAACGTGACATTTTCTAAGGCTTCCATTGGCTCTCAGAAGGCGCCAGAAAGTGTAATGGGGTGTCTGCAGTCTCTGGGCGAAAAACAGCAGGAGTTTTTGTGAGTGGTCAGGCTGGGAACAGTGACACTGGAGATGCGCGTCCACGAGACGACTTTTTCTTTCAGCCTTTGAATGAATACAACATCGCCCGGTTGGAATATTATCGCTATTTGACAAGACAAATAGCATAAAATTGATTTTAAACAGCGTTTGACATGCTTCTAAGTACAGTAATGGAATATTTTGACATTTTTTGTCACGAAATGCGCTCGCGCGTCACCCTTCGGATTGTGACCTGAACGCACGAACAAAACGGAGGTATTTGAATATAACTATGGATTGTTTGGAACCAAAACAACATTTGTTGTTTAAGTAGAAGTCCTGGGAGTGCATTCTGACGAAGAACAGCAATTCCTGTATGGAATCTTCTCAGGTTTTGGCCTGCCATATGAGTTATGTTATACTCACAGACACCATTCAAACAGTTTTAGAAACTTTAGAGTGTTTTCTATCCAAATCTACTAATTATATGCATATTCTAGTTTCTGGGCAGGAGTAGTAACCAGATTAAATCGGGTACGTTTTTTATCCGGCCGTGAAAATACTGCCCCCTATCCCAAACAGGTTAAGAGAGAGAGAGTAGAGAAATTTCATGTAGGTGTGTTCTGTACGGCATTCGACCTGAAGAGCCTGTCAGCAGTCTGGTGAGTCCTGTGCCAGCTCCCCGCACCCTTCCTGAAGTGCGTGTCAACAGTCCGGTGCCACCTGTGCCGGCTCCACGCACCAGGCCTCCAGTGCGCCTCCCCAGCCCGGTACGTCCTGTGCCTGCTCACCGCACTCCCCCTGAAGTGCGTGTCACCAGTCCGGTGCCACCTGTGCCGGCTCCACGCACCAGGCCTCCAGTGCGCCTCCCCAGCCTGGTACGTCCTTCTTCCCAGGGAAGACCTGGCCGCTCCAAGACCTCTCCATCATGGTTGACAACTCCATGGTGTCCCCCTCCCAGAGTGCAAAGAACCTTGGTGTGAACTTGGACAACAACCTGTCGTTCTCTGCAAACATCAAAGCAGTGATTCGCTCCTGCAGCTTTATGCTCTACAAAATCCTTAGAGTACGACCCTACCTCACACAGGAAGTGGCGCAGGTCCTAATCCAGGCACTTGCCATCTCCGGTCTGGATTACTGCAACTCGCTGTTGACTGGGCTCCCCGCTTGTGCCATCAAACCCCTGCAACTTATCCTGAACGCTGCAGCCCCGCCTGGTGTTTAACCTTCCCAAGTTCTCCCATGTCACCCCACTCCTCCATACACTCCACTGGCTTCCAGTCGAAGCTCACATCTACTACAAGACCATGGTAACTGCCTACCGAACAGAAAGAGGAACTGCCCCTCCCTACCTTCAGGCTATGCTCAAACCCTACACCCCAACCTGAGCACTCCGTTCTGTCGGCTCTGGTGTCTTGGCCCTCCTGTTATTCTCTGTCCTGGCACCCCAATGGTGGAATCAGCTTCCCCCTGAAGCTAGGACAGCAGAGTCCCTGCCCATCTTCCGAAAACATCTGAAACCATACCTCTTCAAAGAGTATCTTAAATAATCCTACAGCAACCCCATCCCCCGCCCCCCCTCCCACTTGCACCCCCTCCTCACCCCGGCACACACTCAAATGTTAACTTTTCCCCCCTTACTAGCTCTGACTTTGATAATAGCTACTTTATCGAGAAAACATTTACTTACAATGACTGTGATATGCGGTTTCCTCAATGATCTTAAGATGAATGCACTAACTGTAAGTCACTCTAGATAAGAGCGTCTGCTAAATGACTAAAATGTAAATGTTCCTCGAGCTGTAGGCCATCATGTGTGAGGGCCCACACTGTTATGCCCACATCAATTCAGAGGGCATCTTGACCTGACTCAAGGACATCCAGTAGTTAGGGGCTGTTATCAAATTGGTGCAGCCAGCCTGCAGGAGTGGCTTCAGAAGAGCAGAGGTTACATTATAGCAGGCTGTTGGTTAATTGCAAATGAGAACTGGTTCTCAATGGACCAATCTGGTAAAATAAAGGTGTCCTGCCCTTATACAGTGTACTATGATAAAGTATGTGCAGGGATACAGCTCTATCCAGAAGGGCAGAGGGCACTGAGTTCCATCCCACCATTTATCATTTAAAGTGCTTTAGTTCAGGTGACTACAAATGAGTTATTATTGTGTCCATGGCAATTTTGAATAAACAGTTGGTTCTGCATAGAGGGGCTCATAGCGACCTTGTCAAAACAGACAACATTCATTGCCCACATTATCAAAATATGCTTCACTCCTGTGTTTGCTTTTCTTTGCTCTCAAGATTGCTTGTCCTCAGATGAACGAAGGCTTTCTGTCTTTCATAATGTAATACGTACAGCATCCTATCCATAAAATCTGGCCTCCTGGGTTGAGAGTACATTGTACCTCACCCAACCTCCTTCCCTGCTCCACCTCAGACAGACAGTCCAAATTCTCTGAAGGTTACATGCTGATTCTATTATGAAAACCTTTCGTGGAACAATAATGGCAGTTCAGACAGGAGGCATGCAAAGAAAGAGGTCAAAAAAGCAATTAAATGCGAGAGGGGGGATTAGGGGAAAGAGAGAGATAGAGAGACACATGCTCATCCACATGCAGACACATACACTCACTCAATTACTCACTCACACACTCACACACACAGAGGGTGAGAGAAAGGGGGGGAATGATTAATTATGAATGAAAGCAGTATTCATTCCGTATTAAACTAAAACTGACATAATAAACATTTTTTTTAAACTGTTAAAAAGCATGCCTCTTTTATTCTGTGACCATGAAACGTACATTTCACCTATGACGATACAGTAGATTCAACGGTTGAAAGGCTTGATTGATCTTCATTACATTGTACCATTATTCTGTAATATTTTGAGTGGTGTGTGTAGAGGAGAAACAAAAGGGGAAGACAAGGCCAGGGAAGTGCTCATTGCTTCAATGGGAATAGAATGACCTTTGTTCTCAATCAAGGTTGTTTCAGAAACATATTTTTCATATTCACATTGTTAATTGAACCACGTTCACCACATTAATACAGCATGCCTCTTCTGTAACCTCAGCAAAAGCACTTCAAACTAAATTGCATTGGAATCAAATTGCTGTGAGGTAGGCTAATTACATGAATCCCACAGTAATTGATTTTGGCATCACTGGGAATTCAGTGTGTTAGAAGGTAATATTATACCGTATGCTTTCGAAAAACAGTGAGTATGTTTAGATGCACACTAATAATTCGATATTAAACTGATTATGGCAGCAGGCCGAGTATGAAAATAGTCATGTAAACACCTTACTCTGCTTATCTTAATCGGCGTAAGGTAAAAATCGAAGTAAGCATACGCAGATGAAAACACCTGGTTTGCTAAGCAATGTTTCAAATGATTAGGACATGTTAACAGCTTAATCGGCAAACCAGCCGTGTATTTGATCTGCGCACCAGCCGAGTGATCCTCCCTCTTATTGTGAGTGGAGTTCGGGAAAAACTCTTAGAAATGCATCTTAGAAAGAGTTGTCGCATACAAACTTTACATGTCCGAACTCAGAATCAAAAAGGTTTCTCAAAAATAACATGGTCGGTGCGGTAGAACGTTTATTTTTGATAGGCGATTTTCTGCATTTATAAAAATACCCATTATGTAGCCTGATTTCAGATTTGTCCATGTAAACAGGATTATTAGGGAAATCGTTCTTCTTGCAAAGCATGTACACATTTTAAACAAGCTATTATATTAATCTGAATATTCACAATAATCATATTATTGTGTGCATGTAACCGTGCTCAGTGAGTAGAAGTCTGAGAGATATGGGATCTCAGCACTGTTGGTTAATTACCGGTAGCTACTATAATAAACAGTCATAGAGTAATTGCCACTTCATCATTGCCCTGGCAACTACAGGAATGCAACTGTGAGTGAGTCTACATCTCTTTCTTTCGTTCACTCTCTCTCTCTATCACACACACACACACACACACACAATGTCAAATTGAGTCTGGCTGTGTGAAGCTCTGGCCGAGCAAAAGTTAATTACTGGGTTAGCGGAGTGCAGGCGGCCCGGTCCTCTAACCCTTCCAATTATCTGCCATCTCAAAGAGCAGACCCTCTGGCTGCAAAGCCAATTAACAAGAGTGCTGGAGCTACCCTGAAGCCAGGACACACTGAATTATGTCTTAAAAAATTATGAGGTTGAAGTGACCGGTGTTATGAGGATTTATAAGGTACTGTACACTCACGTCAATTTAATAGTGAACTGGAGGGCATTGCAACATTTGAGCATTGTTAAACTCTGCTTTTGATGAAAAGATCAATGCCTGTACTCTAGGGAAAGACAAAGAGAGAATCCCCCTCTCTCTCTCTCTCTCTCGCTCCGTATCTCAAAGCACTTTTATCCCCATTAAGCGATTGAAATTGAATCTTAGGCAAAGCCCCTGTCTAATCCCAGATTCAAGGGGTCCACTCTTCAATTAAGATCAGCCTAACTTCGCTGGCCATGCTGCCCTGGCCCTTTCATCTCTCCCTGTTCCAGCTCCCTTCCCTTTCCTCTGACAGGATGCAGGTTTCAAAGGCAATTACTGTACTTTTGAACGCTAGCACTTATTTTCCCTTCCTGAGTGTGTCACGGAAATGCAGGCCAAAAAACAAAAGCGATGGCGACTGGTAACGTGCTGGTAACACGTTGTTGACGGGTGGTGGTGGGCATGCTGGAAGAGAATTTTGTTGGTACTGCAGAGCACTTTATTATACAACTGCAATCAAAGGTTTATCTGAGAGAGTTAATCCGAAATGGGTCGTTGGCACACACACATACTATAGTATATTGTATGCCAAGTTACCTAAAAGTATTTTGTTGCAGTTCACAGAACTTTCCATTGAAACGCATGCACACAATGTCTTAGAACTTGACACTTAATTGCCCTATTGGTCTATTTCAGAATAGTCAGGCAGGTTAACTCCAAGGCCTTTAAGGCAGTGACTGAACAAAATAGATAAGGGTAGAACCAAAATGGCTGTTGTCCACTGTGTATTGGGTTTCAGAGGGTTAAGAAATCCAGTGTTAAATTATTCAATTACAGGCTTCCTTGCATCCAACGTTGAGGTATCAGGCCTGTAACTGCTGGGCTTGGGCAGTATACCGTATACTGGGGTATTTGGAAACAGCCACAGAAACTATTTATTTGAAGTTTGTTTTATTAATTTCAATATTTGTGGCTACTTTTTAGGTATATACTGATCCTGCAGTCAACTTGCGCAATACGTTAGGTGATAAAGCAGATTGAGTTCATCATTTCACCTGTCACATTATTTTTCATTATAAAGATTACCGGTAGTCCCCAGTCAAATGGCGTTTGTTCACAAGCACAATACAAAGAAAGACAGGAGACTTGTGCAGCACACCCCAGGTGATCTAGTTACAGTTTGGAAATCACAACTAAAAGTTTTCCATCTAGATATCTTATAACTATCAAGTTAACTATCTAAAATATGCTAAACGCTTTGCAGTTGTGTATTTGGTGTGTTAACTTAGTAGTTATCTATCAAATAGTTTATATCAGAGACTGTATAAAAGGTTTGCAATGTGCTCGTTAGCATTTAGCTAGCATTTACCTTGGGATTTTACATGTACTTGTTAGCATTGCTAACCTTTGGATTACATAGGCTCAGTGGGGTTTGAAAATAGTGCCCCTTGTGTTTAGTGACGGTATTTTATAAATATTTTTATTTATTTTACCTTTATTTAATAGGCAAGTCAGTTAAGAACATATTCTTATTTTCAATGACAGCCTAGGAACAGTGGGTTAACTGCCTTGTTCAGGGGCAGAATGACAGATTTTTACCTTGTCAGCTCGTGGATTCGATCTTGCAACCTTATTATTGAATGTCCCGGGATGGCACAAGGTCGGAATGAAGGTAGGACAATCTGGATACCGCCCAAGCCTAGTATCTGAATGTATTAGCTTCACCACCAACTGACCATGGTCTTACAGCTTGTGTTCTCACACCCAGGAGAAACCATTCTGACCAAAATAGTCTACATGTATCTCCAACATTATGCCAGATGATATAAACATCAAAGTAACTAGATGAACCTTTTTCAATCAGTACTCCTGTCATCTTTCTTTCATTTAAGAGTTGATCAAGAGCATGCAGAAAATAAGAAAATAATTTACTTTTTACTCCATACATTTTCTCTGACACCCAAACGTATTTGTTACATTTTGAATGCTTAACAGGACAGGAAAATTGTCTAATTTACATACTTATCAAGAGAACATCCTTGGTGATCCCTAGTGCCTCTGATCTGGCGGACTCACTAAACACATGCTTCGTTTCTAAATAATGTCTGAGTGTTGGAGAGTGCCGTAAAAAAACTAGAAAATGGTGCAGTCTAGTTTGCTTAATATAAGGAATTTCAAATTATTTATACTTTAACTTTTACTTTTGATACTTAAGTATATTTAAAACAAAATACTTTTAGACTTTTACTCAAGTATAATTTTACTGGGTGACTTTCACTTTTACTTCTGTCATTTTCTATGAAGGTATCTTTACTTTCACTCAAGTTTGACATTTGGGTACTTTTTCCACAACTAAGAGCATGTATCCAAAAGGAATGAAGAGAGGAACTGTGTAATGCTGTAATTTTAGCTCCATACACAGAACATGAGAATGTAGAATGTTGTCTCAGAACTCAAGCACTCCTCCAGGACACAGAGAGGTGGTGAAGCTGTGGGAAATTCAACAGTACACCACCCAGAAAACCTCAAGTAACAAGTATGGGAGAGGCAGAACAAATCTCTGAAGCAAATCTTTTTATTTATTTTTGCGAAAAGAGAAGCACTCCTAGCAATTTGTTTTGGTTTTTGTAACAGGTCACCTCACTCAGCTCAAGTGAGACTGCTGGTTCCAGCCAGACCTCCAAAAGAGCTGTTAGATAAAGTCTTGTCTCTGTGTCTACTGAAGCAAGAGGTGTTGGGTTCCATAGGGAGGATGCATGTCCCTTGTGTAGGGGCCTGGGGAAACATTAGCCACCCAGAGAGAGAGAGAGAGAGAGAGAGAGGGTGAGTCTGGCGTCAGTCCCCACTGGAACATGACTGGGGGCCTTATTCAATCAAAACAGTAACCAGGTATCCATGTATCTGTCTGTCCATCTGACAATTTGTACATCTGTTTATCTGTCCGTATGGTTGTCTGCCCATCTGTCCACCTGTCTAGTTTCATGTTTCAAGTTTGAAGTTCTAATCTCACATGCACAAGTACAGCGAAATACCTTTCTTGCAAACTCAAAACCCAACAATGCAATAATCAATAACAATGTTTTAAAAAAAATGTTTACTTAACCTTTATTTAACTAGGCAAGTCAATGTAATACTAAAAAAAGATGAGAAATAATATGAATAACACAATAAGTAAGTACGTAAGCATACTATATACGGGGTCATTTCCAATATCATATTTACAACTTGCAGGGATACTGGAGTGATGGAGGTAGATATTTATAGGGGTAAAGTGACTATGCATCAGGGTATAGGATAGAGAGTAGCAGCAGCTTGTATGTGAGTGGGTGTGTGCGTGTGAAGAGTCAGTATAAATGTACGTGCATATTATGTGTGAGTGAGCAGATGATGGAGTTAGTGTGTGTGTGAGAGTGTAGGGCCCTGTGAGTGTGCATAGATACAGAAATAAAAAGGTCAATGAGGATACAAGGTTAACTCAGATAGTCCGTGTAGCTATTTTATTAGCTATTTATCAGTCTTATTGCTTGGGGACAAAAGCTGTTCAAGAGCCTGTTGGTGCCAGACTTGATGCACCGGTACCGCTTGCGGTGTGGAAGCAGAGAGAATAGTCTATGGCTTGAGTGGTTGGAGTCTTTAACGGGTCTTCCTACCACACCGCCTGATATAGATGACCTCGGCCCCAGTGATGTACTGGGCTGTCCGCACCACTCTCTGTAGCGCCATGAGATTGAGGGAGGTGCTATTGCCATACCAGGCAGTGATGCAGCCAGTCAAAATGCTCTCAATGGTACACTTCTAGGATTTGAAGGCCCATGCCAAACTGTTTCAACCTCATGACTGTGCGTGTGTGTTTGGACCATTTAAAATCTTTAGTGATTTGGACACCGAGGAACTTGAAGCTCTCAACCTGTTCCATTGCGTCCCTGTCGATGTGAATGGGGGTGTGCTCGCCCCCAGTTTCCTGTAGTCCACAATCAGCCCCTTGGTCTTACTGACATTGAGGAAGTGGTTGTTCTTCTGGCACCACACTGCCAGGTCACTTTAGGCTGACTTATCGTTGCCGGTGATCAGGCCTACCACCGTCGTGTAGTCAGAAAACTTGATGGTGTTGGAATCGTGCGTGGTCATGCAGTCGTGGGTGAACAGGGAGTGCAGGAGGGTACTAAGCACACCCTGTGGGGCCCCTGTGTTGAGGGTCAGCGCGGTGGAGGTGATGTTGCCTACCCTCATCACCTGGGGTCGGCTGGTCAAGAAGTCCAGGATCCAGTTACAGAGGGAGGTGTTCAGACACAGAGTCCTAAGCTTGGTGACGAGCTTGAAGGGGACAATGGTGTTGAACGCTGAGCTGTAGTCAATGAATAGCATTCTCACATAGGTATTCCTCTCATCTACAGTAGGTGGGTGAGGGCAGTGTGGAGAGCAATTGAGATTGCGTCAACTATGGATCTGTTGGGGTGGTATGCAAATTGGAGTGGGCCTATGGTGTCTGGGATTGTGGAGTTGATGTGTGCCATAACCAGCCTCTCAAAGAACTTCATGATTAAAGAAGTGAGTGCTACAGTGCAGTAGTCATTGTGGCATGAAGCCTTAGAGTTCTTGGGGACAGGAATGACGTTGGTCATCTTAAAACGTGGGGATTACAGACTGGGACTAGGAGAGGTTGAAAATTAGTCTTCAAGACATGTAACTTTCAAAATACAGAAATCCAAATGCTTCATAGGGGATGATTTCAGAGACACAAGCTCCCCTACATGGGATGCTGGCCTTCTAGGCATTGGAACACAGGAGTGATGGTTGCTGATAATGGGCCTCTGTACGCCTATGTAGATATTCCATTTAAAAAACAGCTGTTTCCAGCTACAATAGTCATTTACAACATTAACAATGTCTACACTGTATTTCTGATCAATTTGATGTTATTTTAATGGACAATTTTTTTAGCTTTTCTTTCAAAAACAAGGAAATTTCAAAGTGACCCCAAAATTTTGAACGGTAGCGTTTGTTTTTTAAAAAGGCAGTAAATGAGGCTGAATGAACTGTTTCGCTGCCAGACAAGGCTCCGCTGATAGCCAGGTGTAACAGTGGTAAGGACTCACACCATGGTGCTGAAAAGAAAGCTCTGCTGTTGGGACAGCTTTATGAAGGCCCTAACAGTTTGTGGGCACCGTTTGTCACCGTCATAGTGCAATAAATGTATTGTTTTGTGTTGTGTAGTGGCTTTGCTGGCATGCATCCCCCAAAAACATCTTTAGTTGGCCCCAACAAGATGTACATACTCAAATTGCCACTGCTTATGTTCATCCTACAAAAAGGTAATGCATGTTTACCTTTAAAATACATGCCCCTACTATTAGGCCCATAAATAAAATGTGTGCAAGGAAGTCCCATGAAATAAAGAGACCCCTGAATGTCACAGTCTAATTCGTACTCGGAACATATCAATACTAAAAGAATAAGCACACAACTAGTGGTATAAAAAGCACCCAATTGTCATACTTAAGTAAAGGTAAAGATACCTTAATAGAAAAGGACTCAAGTACAAGTGAAAGTCACCTAGTAAAATACTAATTGAGTAAAAGTAAAAAAATATTTGGTTTCTAACACGTATGGACCCAGAACTTAATCACGCAGCTGACCAAATTACGTGAGATTTTAGTTCTGGGTTAACCGACATTAGACTGCTTTAAGGAATGACTGCAATACACACTTTGGATTTGGTAGAAAAGTCACTGCCAAGAAACGCTTTTGTTAGCATTTTTGGATTACAAATTTTATTTTACTCGGCAGAGTGTGTCTGAAGTTACACATCACACTATTACGACAGTGTGACCTTCTTAAACATCCTCCGTATGATGTACTTATTGTTTAACCATTGATATGTTCCAAGGCTAAACCAAACAGGCTTGTAATTGAACAATTTTATTCGTATTTACAGATGGCATTCACGTTTGTTATTAAGGCACATGAAAGTTCACATGTCAAGAAGACATTTCTGCCAAAAAAAACGCATTTTGATTTTTAAAAATTGTTTACTTTCAAATGGCGCTCCTAGTTTCCTGAAAAAAGTCACATTTATACAAAATAAACAACATAAATATCTTATTTACATAAGTATTCAGACCCTTTGCTATGAGACTTGAAATTGAGCTCAGGTGCATCCTGTTTCCATTGATCATCCTTGAGATGTTTCTACAACTCAATCTGAGTCCACCTGTGATAAATTCAATTGATTGGACACAATTTGGAAAGGCACACACCTGTCTATATAAGGTCTCACAGTTGACAGTGCATGTCAGGGCAAAAACCAAGCCATGAGGTCGGAGGAATTGTCCGTAGAGCTCCAAGACAGGATTGTGTCGAGACACAGATCTGGGGAAGGGTACCAAAAATGTTCTGTAGCATTAACCTCTATGGGCTAGGTGGGACGCAAGCGTCCCACCCGTGGTGCACTCCATCAACAGCAGGTGCATTTCAAGAGCGGCAAATTTGAATCCAAATAAATGTAAAATTCAAATTTTTCAAACATACAACTATTTTACACCCTTTGAAAGATAAACATCTCCTTAATCTAACCACGTTTTACGATTTCAAAAAGGTTTTACGGCGAAAGCATAAATTTAGAGTATGTTAGGACAGTACATTTACAAGAGTTGTGTGTAATGTTTTGTCAAGTCAAAGACAGGGTCACCAAAACCATAAAACCAGCTAAAATGATGCACTAACCTTTTACAATCTCCATCAGATGACACTCCTAGGACATTATGTTAGACAATGCATGCATTTTTAGTTCTATCAAGTTCATATTTATATCCAAAAACAGCGTTTTACTATGGCATTGATGTTGAGGAAATCGTTTCCCTCCAATAACCGGCAGTCAAGTCAGCGTCACAAATTAAATAATTAAAATTAGAAAACATTGGTAAAATATTATATTGTCATTTAAAGAATTATAGATTTACATCTCTTGAACGCAATCAACTTGCCAGATTTAAAAATAACCTTACTGGGAAATCACACTTTGCAATAATCTGAGCACTGCGCCCAGAAAAATACGCGTTGCGATACAGACTAGACGTCATGTTGGGGAGATCTAAAATCGAAAATACTATGTAAATAATCCATTACCTTTGATTCTCTTCATCAGATGTCACTTCCAGGTATCACAGGTCCATAACGAATGTAGTTTTGTTCAAAAAAGCTCATCATTTATGTCCAAAAATCTCCGTCTTGTTAGCACATGATCTAAGCCAGCCGGACTTCTCGTCATGAACGAGGGGAAAAAATATATTTACGTTCGTTCAAACATGTCAAACGTTGTATAGCATAAATCATTAGGGCCTTTTTTAACCAGAACATGAATAATATTCAAGGTGGACGAATGCATACTCTTTTATAACGTATTGGAACGAGGGTACCCAACATGAACTCGCGCGCCAGGTGTCTAATGGGACATCATCGTTCCATGGCTCTTGTTCGGTCAGATCTCCCTCCAGAAGACTCAAAACACTTTGTAAAGGCTGGTGACATCTAGTGGAAGCAATAGGAAGTGCCAAAATATTCCTCAGCCCCTGTGTTTTTCAATGGGATAGGTTTAAAGTCAATACAACACATCAGGTATCCACTTCCTGTCAGAAAATGTCTCAGGGTTTTGCCTGCCAAATGAGTTCTGTTATACTCACAGACACCATTCAAACAGTTTTAGAAACTTTAGAGTGTTTTCTATCCATATATAATAAGTATATGCATATTCTAGTTACTGGGTAGGATTAGTAACCAGATTAAATCGGGTACATTTTTTTATCCAGACGTGCAAATGCTGCCCCCTAGCCCTAACAGGTTTTAAAGGTCCCCAAGAACACAGTGGCCTCCATCATTCTTAAATGGAAGACGTTTGGAGCCACCAAGACTCTTCCTAGAGCTGGCCATCCGGCCAAACTGATCACTCGGGGGAGAAGGGCCTTGGTCAGGGAGGTGACTAAGAACCCCATGGTCACTCTGATAGAGCTCCAGAGTTCCTCTGTGGAGAAGGGAGAACCTTCCAGAAGGACAGCCATCTCTGCAGCACTCCACCAATCAGGCCTTTATGGTAGAGTGGCCAGACGGAAGCCACTCCTCAGTAAAAGGCACATGACAGACCTCTTGGAGTTAACCAAAAGGCACCTAAAGGACTCTCCGACCATGAGAAACAAGATTCTCTGGTCTGATGAAACCATTATTGAAGTCTTTGGCCTGAATGCCAAGCGTCACGTCTGGAGGAAACCTGGCACCATCTCTACAGCGATGCATGGTGGTGACAGCATCATGCTGTGGGAATGTTTTTCAGCGGCAGTGACTGGGAGACTAGTCAGGATCGAGGGAAAGATGAACGGAGCAAAGTACAGCGAGATCCTTGATGAAAACCTGCTCCAGACTGCTCAGGACCTCAGACTGGGGCGAAGGTTCACCTTCCAACAGGATAACGACCTTAAGCATATAGCCAAGACAACGCAGGAGTAGCTTCAGGACAAGTCTCTGAATGTCCTTGAGTGGCCAGCCAGAGTCCGGACTTGAACCCAATCGAACATCTCTGGAGAGACATGAAAATAACTGTGCAGTGATGCTCCCCATCCAACCTGACAGAGCTTGAAAGGATCTGCAGAGAAGAATGGGAGAAACTCCTCAAATACAGGAGTGCCAAGCGTGTAGTGTCATACCCAAGAAGACTTGAGGCTGTAATCGCTGCCAAAGGTGCTTCAACAAAGTACTGAGGAAAGGGTCTGAATACTTATGTGAATGTGATATTTCAGTCGAAATATTTTATACATTTGCAAAAATGTATTAAAACCTGTTTTTGCTTTGTCATTATGGGGTATTGTGAGTTGATTGATGAGGGGGGAAAAAAACTATTTAATCCATTTTAGAGTAAGGTTGTAACATTTTTTTTTTATATACTTTCCAAAAGCACTGTAGTCTGTTATAGTGGGGTGTTGACGAAAAGGAGTGGAAGAGACAAAGAGAGAGACACACAGAGATAGAATTGAATTGAGAGGTAGATAAAGAGACAGAGTGAGGTAGATAGATAAAGAAAGAGAGGTAGTGTGTGAAAGGTAGAAACAGAGGTACTGAAGAATGAACGAGAGAGAGACAGAGCGAGAAGAGTGTGAGAGAGTGAGTGCCTGTGAAGACAGAGGCCCAAGGAGCATAACACATGAGTTTCCTGAATGTAGGTCATCGATTCACAAATGTATGTCAGTGTGTAAAGAACAGCAAAGCACACCTTCGAAGATCAGAGGAGAAATAGGGGGAAGGAGGAGAATAAGAGGGAGAAAACAACACAGTGAGGCAGAGAGGGAAATACAGCAACAGAGAAAGACAGAGATACGTGAGAGACATGGGACAAAGACAGAGAAAGAAGTGAAGAATGGTTTGACAGATCGATTGGCCTTTTACTATTTATAGACTTGTATTTCTCTGTAGTGTACAGTATACTTGAGTACAGTGTAGCTCATATGACCCTCACAGTAACCTAGCTCAACATAGAAACGCTATCAGCTCATATGTGAAGAAAAGCAATAGTATTGGTATTATCTAAGTGGAAGGGTATGTGCATGCTACAGTGACTGCTCTCAGCTCTTATCTGGCAATGCATTTGCAGCAGATTTGAAGTGATGTGGTACTATGAAAAGCAAGAAGGAAAAAGTTTTGCCACATGTGGGACTAAAATTGGCGAAGGGTAAGTTTAAAGATTCTCACATGAGAAAAGCTGAGACCAAATCTGAGGAATAAAACTCACACTCTTTCCTAGGAATTCCCAAGACTAAAGCTATATACTGTGATAAAGACCAGTTCAGTAAAACTAAAGTGCTCAGTCTCACACTCCATCCACTGCACCAGAGCTGGGTCTCTCTCTCTCTCTCTCATTCCCTTCTCTCTTCTTTTCCCTTGATCTCTCCCTGACTATCCCCTCTTTCCCTCCACCCTCCCTGTGCATTCTGTCTTCCTCATCTCTCACACTCTCTCTCTTTCCCAATTTGCAAGCATGCCCTCCTTTCTCTCCCTCAGTGTCTATCCCCCTCTCTTTCTCTGGGGTTGGCAGATGGGACAGCAGCACCTGGTCCAGACTAATCCCCAGTGGGATGAGGGAGGGAGACAGAGAGAGAGAGAGAAATAGAGGGCTGCACTTTTCAAGCTGCTTAGACTCACTAGCAATCTGTTGGGGATACAAATAAACACCCCCATAAACAAATTCATAAAAATTTCAGATTAGACTAAAGTGTGTGCATGCACATTTATTGTGAGTGGTTCAAGCAACTGTAAAGCAGTCTTCTAAAGAGAATGTAGGTGGCCCCTACAGGCAGTGAAGGGAAGTCACGGCTAATGACTGTATGTCCCACCTGGAGGGCGTGAATGTCACTCAGCTGGTTTAGTGCTCCCTGCAACCCTCTCTCTGATCTCAGTTTGTGTGTTTGTATTTACTGGTTGTCTGATCACTCTCCTCAGTCTCTCCTGAGATCACAACATATGTGAATACCCCATTATCAGGGGCGGCATGTAGCCTAGTGGTTAAACCGTTGGGCCAGTAACTAAAATATTGCTAGATCGAAACCCCGAGCTGAAAAGGTAAAAATCTGTCATTCTGCCCCTGAACACAAGGCACTGTTCCTAGGCCGCCATTGTAAATAAGAATTTGTTCTTAACTGAGGTGCCTAGTTAAATAAATACATATATTATTGATCCATGCTGCTGTGAAATTACCTGCACCGAAACCCAGAGGAAATACATCCAACCATACTAACACGGTAAGAGAAAATGAAATCCTAACGATGTAGATGAACTGCAGTGTGTCTTTAAAAGCAGCATAGTCACACAGAGCCAACGGACCCTAAATAATAAGCCGTGACCAATGTTACAAGAGCGATAAGATGGAGGCACAGCATCTGCTCCAGTTCTAGGAATGAATATCAGCCTGGCAGCACATCTGAGTGGGGGCGCTCATCTCATTGTCCCTCTCGGCAGCCACACTGCGTAAGAGCTATCAGCGGTGCCATGTATAAAGCGGCTCCATAACCAAACGCCTGCCATGGGTGAGTGGCACAGGTTGGTGCCAAGGCTGGCCTGGCAGAGGCCACTGGGCCAGAGCGGTGAAGTGGAAGTGGCACTGCCAAGGAGGAGTATTAGAGACCATATGGGCAGTGAGTGGCCCTCGGTCTACTGTAAATCTAGCCCAAACCATTGAAATTCATCTAAAATACATTTGTTCTCTTCATCAAAAACAACAGTTCATACAACTTCAAATCACTTACGCATTTTGTGTGAACCTCATATTTTCCAAGTTGCAACCATCAACAAAAATATAGCCTACTCGGCTATATGACGGAATTGCATCATAAGGTCACATTCTCCACTAACCCTCCATCACTCTCTGAGGAGCTGTACAGCATGCATCATTAGAAAAAAGTATTTCCAGGAGAAAAGCATGGCACCACCTACGTACAGTTCCTTCAGACCCCTTGATTGAGTATTCACACCCCTTGACTAAGTATTCACACCCCTTGACTTTTCCACATTTTGTTGTGTTACAGCCTGCATTTAAAATTAGATTTTGTATTTCTGGCCTGCACACAATTTCCCCATAATGTAAAAGTGGAATTAGGTTTTTACACATTTTTACGAATTAATTAAAAATGAAAAGTTGAAATGAAATTGAAAGTGGAATTTTTTTGTAATTAAAAATGAAAAGCTGAAATGTCTTGAGCCAATAAGTATTCAACCCCTTTGTTATGGCAAGCTTAAATAAATTCAGGAGTAAAAATGTGCTTGGCCTTCCGAGTGGCGCAGTGGTCTAAGGCTGTGCCACTAGAGATTCTGGGTTCGAGTCCAGGCTCTGATGTGCCCAGCTGCGACCAGGAGACCCATGGGGTGGTGCACAATTGGCCCAGCGTTGTCCGGGTTAGGGGAGGGTTTGGCTGGCAGGGATGTCCTTGTCCCATCGCCCACTAGTGACACCTGTGGTGGGCCAGGCACAGTACATGCTGAAACGGTCGCCAAGTGTACGGTGTTACCTCCGACACATTGGCACGGCTGGCTTCCGGGTTAAGTGGGAAGTGTGGCTTGGTTGGGTTGTGTTTCAGAGGACGCACGGCTCTTGACCTTCGCCTCTCCCGAGTCCATACAGGAGTTGCAGCAATGAGACAAGACTAACTACGAATTGGGGTAAAAAAATATATAATATATTTGCTTCACAGTTCACATAATAAGTTGCATGGACTCTCTGTGTGTAATAATAGTGTTTAACATGATTTTTGAACGACTACCTCATCTCTGTACTACAATTATCTGTCTCGTCTGGTAGGCTCTCATCACTGGAAGGTTCCCGGCAGGGTTTCACTTTGTAATAGTTTGCAAGCCCTGCCCCATCCGACGAGTGTCAGAACTGGTGTAGTAGGATGTGATCTTAGTCCTGTATTGACCCTTTGCCTGTTTGATGGCTCGTCTGAGATCGTAGCGGGATTTCTTATAAGTGTCCAGATTTGTGTCCCGCTCCTTAAAAGTGGCAGCTCTAGCCTTTAGCTCAATGCGGATGTTGCTTGTAATCCATAGATTCTGGTTGGGATATGTACGCATGGTCACTGTGGGGACAACATTGTCGATGTACTTATTAATGAAGCCGGTGACTGATGTTTGTAAGCTCCTCAACGTTATCGGATGAATCCCAGGAACATATTCCAGTCTGTGCTAGCGAAACAGTCCTGTAGCTTAGCATCCACTCATCGGACCAGATCTGTATTGAGTGCGTCACTGGTACCTCTTGTTTAAGTTTTTGCTTGTAAACAGGAATCAGGAGAATAGAGTTATGGTCAGATTTGCCAAAGAGAAGGGAAAGGGAATACCTAGTCAGTTGCACAACTGAATGCATTCAAACGAAATGTGTCTTCTACATTTAACCCAACCCCTCAAAATCAGAGAGGTGCGGGTGGCTGCCTTGTATGCATTTCTCTGTGTGCAGTAAAGGTGATTTAAAGTTTTGTCGCCTTTAATTGTACAGGTGATATGCTAGTAAAAATATGTTAAAATTGATTTCAGTTTACTTGCATTAAAATCACCGGCCACGAGAAGCACCACCACCTCTGGATGTGTATTTTTCTTGTTTGTCTATGGCCCTATACAGCTCATTGAGTGAGGTCTTCGTGCCAGCATCGGTTTGTGGTGGTAAATAGACAGCTACGAAAAATACAGATGAAAACGCTCTTGGTAAATAGTATGGTCTACAGCTTAACATGAGGTATTCTAACTCAGGCGAGCAAAAACCAGACTTCTTTAACATTAAAGATTGTGCACCAGCAGTTGCTAAAAAAGAGACACACCCCTCCCCCCTTCGTTTTACCTGACGCTGCCGACAGGCCTTGATGATCAACAGAAAAAACAGCTTCCTCTTTCAAGTCCCAGGGATTAAGGCCTAGTCCAGAGTTGCCAACTCGTTGAAGTAGAAATTGTGGACATCAGGACAGTGATTGCTATCCTGATCAGTGTCCTGATGTCCAGAAGCTGTTTTTGGTCAAAAAACAGGATGGCGGAGACATTATGTACAAAAAAAGTTAAGGTAGGTGTAAAAAAAAAAAAAACACTAAATAGCAGCATTGGTCAGTAGACCGTAAAACGGCTGCTATCCACTGCAGTGCCGTCTTTACATCTTAATAACTGTGTGGGGGGTGTGTGTACCATGTTCATTCCTTGGATGATTGGAATCACCGAGAAACTTGAAGCTCTCAACCCGCTTCACTACAGGGCCATCGATGTGGATGGGGCGTGCCTGCCCCCCTTTTCCTGTAGTCCACGATCAGCTCCTTTGTCTTGCTGACATTGAGGGAGAGGTTGTTGTCCTGGCCCCACAGTGCTAGGTCTCTGACATCCTTCCTATATGCTGCCTCATCGTCGTCAGTGATCAGTCCTACTACCATCGTGTGGTCAACAAACTTGATGATAGTGTTGCAGTCGTTCGTGGCCACACAGTCATGGATGAACAGGGATTACAGGAGGGGACTAAGCACACAATCCTGAGGGGGGTCCCGTGTTAATGGTCAGGGTGGCAGATTTATTGTTATCTACCCTCACAGCCTGGGGGCGGCCCATCAGGAAGTCCAGGATACCGTTGCAGAGGGAGGTGTTCAGTCCCAGGGTCCTGAGCTTGGTGATGAGTTTGGAGGGGACTATGGTGTTGAATGCTGAGCTGTAGGCAATTAACATCATTCTTACATACATCTTCCTTTTGTCCAGGTGGGTGAGGGCAGTGTGGAGTGGAATAGAGATTGCGTCATCTGGATCTGTTATGGGGGGTCATGCGAATTGGAGTGGGCCTCGGTGTCTGGGATGATGGTGTTGATGTGAGCCATGACCAGCCTTTCTATCACCATGAGAGCAATACGCCTTTATATTGCCCATTAGCTACCATAATAGCCAGGCTAAAACAGTCATGATGAGCACATTAGGGGCAATTGTTGCATGGAATGTCTGTAAACATGAAGTGACTGCTATATCTGGTGAGAATATCTGGAGAGAATGTGCGACTATGACACAGAGTCAGGTGCAGTCTCCATGGTAACATGGCATCCACACGCACATGCACGCACTTTGTTATCCAACTCCATCATCCCATTATCCACCTGTGGAGGGGCATGATAAAATAATTTGATACAATTCTGTTCCATTTCCATTTGAGATTGAAATGTTATTTTTGGCTTCAGTGTTGTCTGGATACTCGGATCTTCAAAAATGACATTTAATTCCACTACACTTTACACTGTGTACCCACCACGGTAACAGTAGATCACGATGGAACGGATGAAATCCTCAAAATGCTTTCATCTCTTCTGCCAAGTTCCAATCATACACACAACTACATGTTTTATAACAACCTAGCTTGAAAACAGCATCCTAGTCTTCTTGTTCCCAATCCAAAGAATCACAGATAACTAGATCCTGCTCTGTGTGAGAGTCAAGAGGAGTGCTATGGCTCTCCGACTCCGACAGATTGACATCAGAGACAAGGCTAAAGTGCTACAGCGGCAGAGAAGTTACTTCACTAGTCTATTGTTTGTTGACTCACTCAGCTAGTTCGCAGCATGTGAGTATCCTTAGATTATCTCTACATACATAGGCCTACATGTACAAACACACACATATACACATACAGTAGGCCTACACACACACACACACACACACACACACACACACACACACACACACACACACAAGCAAGCTTGACTGAGGGACCTTACAGATAATCGTATGTGTGGCCAGAGATTAAGTAGTCATTCAAAAATCATGTTAAACACTATTATTGCACACAGTCCATGCAACTTATTATGTGGCTTGTTAAGCACATTGTTACTCCTGAACTTGTTTAGGCTTTCCATAACAAAGGGGTTGAATAATTATTGACTCAAGAAATGTCAGCTTATTTGTAATTCATTTGTATATTATTGGGTATTGTGTGTAGGACAAAATGCAAAATCTCAATTCAATCAATTTTAAATTCTGGCTGTAACACAACAAAATGTGGAAAAAGTCAAGGGGTGTGAATACTTTCTGAAGGACTGTACAGTATGCCGGGCTATTTGGAAATAGCCACAGGATGGTTTTTCAATACCGTTTATACCATTTAAACTACTTATTTTAATTATTTTTTAAAAATCTGTTCAACTTTTTAAATAAATACCTGCAGTCATCTTGTGCAATACGTTGGGAGATAAAGCAGATTTCGTTTTCACTTCACTTATTTTTCATTATGAAGCTTACCAGTAGTCCCCAGTCACATGGTGTTTGTTTACAAGCACACAGCGACAAGAGACTGGAGCCTTGTGAGTCATCGACTGTTGTGCAGCACGTGGCAGGTGATCTAGTTACAATATGGAATTCACAACTAAATGTTTGCCAGCTAGATATCTTCTGACTATTAAGTTAACTATCTAAAATGTGCTTTGCAGTTGTGCATTTGGTTTGTTAACTTATTAGTTATCTAGCTGGTTAGCTTCTTGCAAAATCAAGCTCGTCTTGGTAACAGCAGAGAATCCCCTCCTGGATCAAGAGCCTTGCTGTCTAATTTTTGTTTTGTGCGTGCAGCAAACTGTGAGTAATACTTTTGTGTTTCATCTATAACTTTATTAGCTGGGATGTCTGTCCTACAAATAGTTTATGTCGAAGACTGTAGAAAATGTTTGCAATGAGCTTGTTAGCATTTAGCTAGCACTCGCAATGGGACTTTACATGTACTTGTTAGCATTGGTAACCTTCGGATGACAGAGGCTAAGTGGGGTTTGAAAATAGCACCCCTTGTGTTCAGTGCCGGTATTACCAACAATACCTGGATGGCACAAGGTCGGTAGGAAGGTATGACAATCTGGCTACCGCCCAAGCCTAACATCAAATGTTCAAACATCTTTCATGTAGCATGCAAACAACTTGGAGGCTTGTAGGCATGTGCAGAATATTTTGCTGGTCCTATCCATCGCACAGTTTTGGCCTTGTCACCATGGCAATTACAGCGAGAAAGCTTGCAGGGGAAAAAAAAACCATCAAGTCTTCAAAATAGACTGAGTCTCTTAAGTGAACACACACAATTCTATTATACACACATCATGTCAATAGAAGGATGTAATAGAAAACCAGATAAATGCTGAGAGAGAATCTATGATGGGGGAAAAAGATGCAGGCAGGAGAGACAGAAAACTGATCTAACATAATACAGGAAATAATCAATAAAAAAACACAGACTCCACTGGCAGTAATGACTTTATATAACTGTCTACTGGACATCTCAGGCCATGTCAAATCCAAAACTGGTGATGTCTTCTCTCCCCATTGACGCCAAAACAGACATAAACACATATTTCCTGTGCACAAACACAAATGCACGCACACACTCACTCACACACACAACCCTAGAGTGAGTAAGCTTTGCAATTGCTTGACCTGTCAGGACAATGTATTTCCAGACTGGCGGCAGAAGCTGCTGAAGGAACATCAAAGAGACATGATTGTGTGTGTGTGTATGTTTACCTACAGTATGTGTCTGCTTGAGTGTATGTGTGGTTGGGTGCCAGTGTGTGTGCTGCACTTCCCGTGTGCTCTCTGGGTCTGTCCCCAGCCAGCCAGCCAGGCCAGGAAGGAGCTTCTGTGCTGCCCAGTTTCATGTCTGACAATGGACCACCTTCATCCATCTGCACACATCCACCCCCAGTCTGTGCCTGTGTGTGTGAGTGTGTGTGAGAGAGAAAGAGAGAGAGAGAGAGAGAGGTGTGTCTGGGTGCAAAAGGTACCTCAGTCTGCAACATAAATCAATCCCGACATCACATTGACTGTCAGATTAAAGGCTATATTTCTATGTTTTCATATATCAATGTTAATTTAGCCATTTCCGTATATTGATCATTTCTGTTTTGAAATCCATTTGCTGTCTTTATTCTGTTTGCTGAAAGCAAAGCCACCAGAATAAGTACATTTAGCCTCATTATTCATTTCCATCCTATGATGGTGCTTTTCTTCTAGACAGAACCAGGTTCGCCTGAGCTTGCCTTAACATATTATTATTCCCCCTAAAAACTGTTAAAAAAAAAGCCTTCCATTCACTCACAGGCTCAGAGGTAAAATCAGTTTTTCTCAGACCTTTCTGCCTGTTTTGTTGAGCAGCCTAAAAGCAAGCAGGCACATTTTTCCATCTTCTCTTGACATCTCTATGAATAGTTTGGCAAAATGCTGCCCGATCTCAAGGAGAGGGCCAACGCTGCACAACGCCTGATGTGTGGGAAGACTTCATGTGTCAGACTGAAAATTCAGGAGGATGTTTGCGAAATTACTCTCGGTTGGGTATTTAGTGCAAGTTGGTGTTTCTGTTGACATTATCTGTTAAAATGTTAGTTTTCTGTTAACAATTTTCAATCCCATTCTATATTGTGCGGGGGAAAAACGATGTATTTACATGCTGATTATATGCATCACTGGAAAGTTGGTAGTCTACACATTACTACATGATCCTCCATACACGTTACAACCGTTATAGCAGTTGACTAGTTGTTTACCAATTTAATAACAGCTGAACCTTAATGAAGCATCACCAGTTAGAGAACTAGCACGCACCTTTCTTCCTCCAGATACAGGTCAGTCGTTCAGTCGATCTGAAGTTCTGCGTCACCACGGACAGTGTGTTGACATTATAGCGTGTTTGCCACAAGTACGAACTGAGTCACAACAGGATGTGGACCTTGGGGGGACTCCTGTAGGGATATCACTTACTGGTCTGGACCAGATATCCCAAGCTTTGGTTCACTTTGTTGGATATCTCGGACAGACAGGCTGGCAGAAAGACAGAGAGAGCACATAGACAGATGGACGGAAACACAGACAGGCAGTGTGTTCTGCAGCTCTTGTGTCTGTCCATCCCTTGGGGGTCTGGCTGACGTTATGATGTTATTATCTGCTATCAGGACAGGTCTCTGGTGGGGAGGAAGTGCCACTAATCAGCTGAAGCGAGGATGATGAGGTCAGGACGGATGCAAGTAAAGGGAGAACGCCGTCGCCTGCAGCAGGATCATTGTCCGGGGGGCTTTCCCTCTTCTTTCTCACACCCACACATACACCATAATTTATACAAATTAGAGGGAAATGGTTCCTGAGCATTGCTGTATGGCTCAGTGGGTAGAGAGCCAGTGTGCAGGAAACCAGGTCAGCACGCCACTGATTACTACTGTGCCACAGAATACCAATACCATCCCTGAGAACCCAGAAAACACAGGAACACACTGTTCAATTGCTGTTATCAATATGGGAGCTTAGGGCCAAATCCTTGACAGACATGCACATTCAGTCGCTAATGAAAGTCTACTCACTCCATTTCACATTTTGCTGCCTTAAAATGTGATCTAGGGATTACACTTGTTTTCCTACCAATCTACACAACCTACTCCACATTTTCAAAGTCAGAATTGTTTTCTCCAAATTAATAAAAAATGAATGATGTATTGATTGTGTATGTCTGCACACCCCAGAGTTAACACTTGATGAAAGCACCTTTGGCAGCCATTACAGCTGTGAATCATTTTGAACAAGATTCTATCAACCTTGCACAACTCTTAAGATGACATATCCATTATTTTTGTAAAAATCGCTCAAGCTCAGTAAATTTGGTTGGGAATCATTGATGGACAGCAATATTCAAACCTTCTCTGATTTCAAGCAGATTTAAGACTATCCCAGAGTTAGATTTTCAGAAGATTGAGGTTATCTAACTTTTTTCCTGGGCTTTGCTCCTTCATCTTTAATTTGATCCTGACAAACTCGCCAGTCCCTGCGAATGACAAGCATACCCATAACATCATGCTGCCACCACAATACTTGAAAATACAGAGTATCCACAACATTGCATTCACTTCACATTACTGGCCTATATGACAAAGTGAAATGAAGGAAGCCTGTGGTAAAAAAATATCCACTCCAAATAATCCATTCGGCTTGCAACAGGCCGTTAAATAATAGTGCAAGACAACACGGCAAATAAATGTACTTTTTGGCCTAAATTAGAAACTACAGATTTGGGTCAATTCCAATCCAACACAACACAGAGTGAAACCCTTTGTATTTTCAAATATTGTGGTGGAAGCATCATGTTATGGGTATGCTTGTCAACGGCAGGGACTTGGGAGTTGGTCAGGATCAAAAGAAATATGAAAGGAGAAAAGCCCAGGTAAAAAGTTAGAGGAACATTTTCTGTTTCTATAATTTTTGGTAAAACTTTACTTGACACCCAGCATCATAACACATTATGACATGGACAGAACAATGTCATAATGTCATAACAGCTGACATAACTTGTCATAGCATGGTCATAACACTGTCATAGACCTGCTGTGACATATATTGCGTTCTTTTTATGACTGGTTATAACACATACATAAGAGTGTAAAAACCAACAAAACCTACCACAGTAGTTATTTTATGGCTGGTTATAACACATACATAAGAGTGTCAAAACGCACAAAACCTTCCATACAAGGAAAAACATTCCATTAGACCATAGCCTACTTATCAACAACAGTATGTTTATGCTATATATATATATATATATATAAAAAAAAAAAAAATTAATTGACCATATTAAATGATCATTGTAATTGTGTACATATTAATGTCAGACATACACTTACCCCAATGCTCTGTTGCTGATGACTGGGAGCAGGACAAGACACCCTCTTTTTTACTGATGACTGATTTAAGGGCAAGTACATGATATGCCTATCTGGCTTATATGATTATGATGGTGATAATGCTTCTTGACAGTGTTATAAAGTGTATTTTCTTAGTCCAAGTAAAGTGACACAGGATGGTCATAATGCTTTTTGACAGTGTCAAGTTATTTAAAATATAATGAAAAAAAAAACGACTGTAAAGAAATCATTACAACAACAACAACGGATTTAAGAAACAAACTTTGAACTGAAAGGAAACTTCTCGAAAAAAATAATTTGAAGAAAAGACTTATGTAGGTGTCATAACCAGCCATAAAATAATGCAAAATATAACAGAACGTGTAAATATATATATATATATATATATTTTATTTATTTATTTAACCTTTATTTAACTAGGCAAGTCAGTTAAGAACAAATTCTTATTTACAATAACGGCCTAGGAACAGTGGGTTAACTGCCTTGTTCAGGGGCAGAACGACAGATTTTTACCTTGTCAGCTCGGGGATTCGATCTAGCAACCTTTTAGTTACTGGCCCAACGCTCTAACCACTATGCTACCTGCCGCCCCATATATGAGTCATGACAGTGTTATGACAAGTTATGTCAGCTGTTATGACATACTATGACTTGTTTATGACCGTGTCATAACATGTTATGACACTGGGTGTTAAGTAAAGTATTACCGAGTTAGGACATCTTGACCTGTTTTTCCTGTGCATACGCCACATTTTATTTTCCATCATGTGAGTGATGCAAGACTGCCAGGGTTGAGAAGGACTGATGGAAATAGAAATAGAGAGTGCATTGAGAAGTCCTGGTCACCAGCCACAGGGGATCCCTATTGGTCATAATGAACAGTGTGATACAGGAAAAAGCTGTCTCAAGAGCTAAACCAGGCCTGTTTAAGCCGTCTATTCACAGGACACAACTACAAAGGCGGTATGAGTAACCAGACCATGAGACTGACCCATTTTGATACTGATCCATATAATGTTTTATCCTGAGATGAGGTCTCAAAATAGACAAACTTCAAAGGTTTCCTAGTGCTCTTTTGTAACATAACCATTGAATAATAGGCTAAGAAATGAATGATTCAAAGATTTTCGGGGGAAACAGCCTCCACTGATGCGCACACACACAAAGACACCAGTCGCCTGACAGCACATTTTCAATCACAGGTAATACGCAGCACCTGATGATACTCTACATGTGAGTTTGCGCCGTAATACTGCACACCTGATCCCCTGAAACCAATTCAGGGTGGTAGTGCATCTCAGAAGGTGGCAATTTCTTTCAAAACTAGTTCAACGTCACCACACACTGTAGAAGCACCAATCTGTGTCGTCAGTGTGTGAAGCTCAATTACTCTGCCCTCATCCCTCCACAGAAGGACTATAATCACTACCTGCAAAGAACTAATTCAGACCGCCAACATTATCATCATCCGTCACACCCGACTTGACCGGCAGCTCCTATAGAGCTCAACTTTGTGGAAACTGAAATCAGTCAACTTCCTTCAAAACACCCACTGAGGATGAATTGAGGTGGGAGGGACCAGAAATGGATGCCATTAATGTTTAGACTTATAGGGGTATAAGTGACAGCTGGTCATAACTAATAAGAAAAGGCAACAGTATATGGGGAACCGGAGAGACATCGCGCTGGGCAAAAAAACTTGTTGAAATCAACGTTGCTTCCACATCATTGTAATAAAAAATAAATAATCTATGTGAAGACATTGAATCAATGTGGGAAAAATTATTGGATTTCGCATTAGTTGACAACTCAACCAAATATAAATGAAAACTAGATGTTGAACTGACGTCTGCCCGGTGGGATCCCTGGCTACGGTCTTTCAATACTGTATATTATTGTCCTTGAACCCTTCCTTTGATATGACCCTGGTAGGTGTTAGTAATATGACGGAAACTATCCAGTCCAAAATTGTGTAGTTAGTCCGCACTCAAAAAGGAGATTCAAGGTTTCTTTTTAGTATTTATTACATTCAGGAGTGAGTAGATAGACAAACTTTTTGGCCTAAGCCTTCATCAGTGTCATTCAGCGATTCGGCGGCAGTGCACGCCCCTCCTCCTCCTCCTATCCCCCTGTGTGTATGTTTACTCACTTTTCCATGATTCAATTTGAGGACCTTTGGAGTGGGTGCCGTCCTCTGGTTTTCCTGTTTCCCCAAAAATCTCTCCTGGGTGCAGTTGATCGAACTATTCAGTCCTTTCATAAATCAGTAATCATGAATGACCTGACCAGGAAAAAGAACAGGCCCAAGTTATATCCTCTGTGGGACCAATAGTTTTTCCCGGACAGATCAGATAGTCAGTAAAATCTCCAGGCTCTAGTCCTGAAGGAAAGGAGATGTGTGAAGGAGGCAATATTACTGGTACTGACTCAGGCTTTCCTGGGTTCAGAGGGAGAACTATAGTGTGCTGTGATGCCTCTGTGAATCTGTTACTGCTGTTCTCATCCCCCTGCAGTTCCTCTTACATAAAGCCTCTGACGAGGACCAGGATGTCAAATGGCCTAATTAAGACTAAGATAACTGCTGCCGCTTGGCAAATGGAAACTTGCTGCAGCCAGCAGAACTCTCTTTCAAAGAGCAGTGTCACGTGTCATCACTGTTGGAGCTATTGATTGGTGAGTTTAGTCTCCTAATTTAAGGACACCAGGAATAGAAAACCACTAATGGAAAAACATGCTGTCCAACTTATTTTGTTGTGAGGCTCATCATTCTCTGACGTATACCTATTTATTTTCCTCAAACTACACATTTATACGGGCAAATATCAGCAAAACAATTTTCCATCATTACTGGGAAGCACTGGGGTGACGTCTTTGTCCCTTAAATGGTGAGGTAGAGAAGAGAATAGAGATTTACAATCATTGGAGTACAATCTTAGGGATATGGTTCAGTATGTTGCAGGCCATATCTGTCACCTGTTCACCTCCGTCACTACAAGACAAACCAATCCCACTGTCTTAAAGGCCAGATGTGTAACAGAGACAGGACACAGGGGCCTGTGTGTGTGTGAGTGAGACCATGTCTGGTCCTCAACAGCCTAATGAGTCTGATGTGTCGTTTGCATGATTGAATTGGTATTTTAGTCACGGTGCGGGTTACTTCCTTCCGCCTTGACTAACCTGTACCCCGGCACATTGACTCGGAACCGATACCCCCTGGATACAGCCCTGTTATTGTTATGTACATTTCTTGTGTTACTTCTTGATTTGATTTTTTAAACGTAGTTTTAGTAAATATTTTCTTAACCAATAATGCAGTTCAAGAAATAGAGTTAAGGGCTTGTAAGTAAGCATTTCATTGTAAGGTCTACACCGGTTGTATTCAGCGCATGTGACAAACACAATTTGATTTGATTTACTAGAGCAGCCATGTCCACCTCTAGTTTGACCCACATTCTGACGAAGATGAAAGTCAAGAACTTACTCTCTGTTGCTCTTTCACTCTCTCTCTTGCCCTCTCTCTTCCTCTGCCTTTCAGAAGAACAGAAGCAGGGCTGGCAGGCAGAGTGGGAACAGAAAGTGTAATTGGAGAGGTGTGCATTACCACAGCTCTTTCAAGTGAAGGGGGACTATCAAACAGTGGCATCCAATTGCAGGAGTAAATTCCGCTCAATGGAACTGATTTCGCAACATGAATATGCAGACAATGTTGATAAGGTATAAACATTTTACTCTTCAAATTAATTAACTTCCAATTTATTCCACAAACCTATGCATGCACAACGTTAATGATAGACAATCTCTGTGTGTAGCCTAGACGGTAAGAATAAGAGGCCATTCCATTGTCTATCTGGCTGAATTCTGTGAAAAATGCAAGCTTGTCATATAGGAATAATGTACCGTAAAACTTCTAATAGCCTGGGCATTTATTTGCTTCAATCACTGAACACAACTGGCGCTTCTATTTGAGCCTGGCGTCTATTTCCTTCATGCACACAACTTTTGCTCAATAAAATGTTGAAAAGACTACCAAACTGTTTATTATGACCAGTAAAAACACAACAAATCTATCGTAGATCAGACTAGGCGGCCTATCATACAGCACCCAATTTCGCGCTTCAGCAGCAATCTCACTCATTGCCCCTCTTATATGCACCACAGTTGAGCCAACCATGTCAAACCACACCGATGTCTCATCCAAGCAATGATGTTGCTCTCCATCTTCTTTTGCGCAATCTTTACGGTAGCCTACTCAGAAGCAATTCATTAAGACCCAGCGTTTATTTGAAACAGGTGTTTATTGGCTGAAATGTGTGCCGATGCCTTCCTATTAAAAGGGACAGGCAGCTATTTGACACAGCATTTAAATTGACGTTTTACAGTACGTGACTCAAGTCATGACTACTACCTAGTGTAGAATAAGTGGCAAGAGCCGAGAGACAATGACAGGTCCCTTGAAGACACACAGGTGAAGTATCTCTAATGAATGTCCTTGCAGAGTGCTGTTCCAGCTTGAAATTACTATGGCTACCAATTACAAGTAGGAGGAAAATGACACTTTTTATCCAAGCATTAATTACTACATGGATGCGTCTATCTTAATGTAGGAAACGGCTTGTGAAATTCACCTTACTCTACACGTTGGGAGGCAAGGTCGTTGCTCTGTGTGGAATGGCCGTACAGTGATGCTACCAAGCGACTAGCACCTTGGGATGAAAGAATGGCATGTGTGGGAGGAAAGGGACAGAAATAGGTATTGTCTCTCTCTCTCTCAAACAAAAACACTCTGTCATCTTCAGATAATCTGTGTAGTGCCTGACATGAGGCAACAGAGAGGTATGAAAAGTGACACTAGTGATTTAGAACTAGCATAGGGCGTCCCTGCAAGAGCCAATGTATTTTTTAAGAGTGGTGCGATGTACTGGCTGGTTGACAAAACTCATATACACCGAACAAAAAATATAAAAACGCAACATGCAACAATTTCAAAGATTTTACTGAGTTACAGTTCATAAAAGAAATAAGTCAATTGAAATAAATTAGGCCCTAATCTATGGATTTCACATGACTGGGAATACAGATATGCATCCGTTGGTCATGGATACTTTAAAGGTAGGGGAGTGGATCAGAAAACCAGTCAGTATCTGGTGTGACCACCATTCGCCGCAACTCCTTTGAGTTGATCAGGCTGTTGATTGTGTCATGTGGAATGTTGTCCCACTCCTCTTCAATGGCTGTGCGAAGTTGCTGGATATTGGCGGGAACTGGAACACGCTGTCATTGATCCAGAGCATCGCAAACATGCTCAATGAGTGACATGTCTGGTGAGTATGGGACATTTTCAGCCTCCAGGAATTGTGTACAGATCCTTGCAACATGAGGCCGTGGAACATGAGTTGATGGCAGCGGATGAATGGCAGGACAATGAGCCTCAGAAACTCATCTAATCTCTGTGCATCAAAATCGCCATTGATAAAATGCAATTGTGTTTGTTGTCTGTAGCTTATGCCTGCCCATACCACAACCCCACCATGGGGCACTCTACTCACAATGTTGACATCAGCAAAACGTTCGCCCACGACCCCATACACGCCGTCTGCCATCTGACCGGTACAGTTGAAACAGGAATTCATCTGTGAAGAGCACACTTCTCCAGCGTGACAGTGGCCATTGAAGGTGAGCATTTGCGCACTAAAGTTGGTTACGATGACAAACTGCAGTCAGGTCAAGACCCTGGTGAGGACGACAAGCACGCAGATGAGCATCCCTGAGACGCTTTCTGACAGTTTGTGTAGAAATTCTTCAGTTGTGCAAACCCACAGTTTCATCACCCAGTGTTTCTAATGTTTTGTACATTCATAGTACAAACTACCAAAAATATTTAACAAAATCAACCTACTTTTCTGTAAAAATATAAATGAATCTAATCATATTCCGCCAAATTGGGAGTTTTAGCTGCCTGGCGAAAGATACTGTACATTGAATGTTGACTACAAAATCGCTCTTGAAAACACACTTTGTTCTTGCCTTGTCTATTGGGACACACACAGCCATTGTCAGAATTTCACATGAAACAGATGATCTACTCTATTCATGTTACTTCCATCTACCATTATCAGAGGTCCCACAAGCTAGTCTGAAACAAAAATATCCAAAATGTTTTCATTTATTTAACAAATATGATAAAAACCAGGGTACGTCAATGACTGATTAGGGATCCTTTCACGATGCCAAAGGTAAATGTTACAGAAAAGTATGAGAAGTGCCATCAGTGAGTGGTTTCCCATTTAATGTAGAGCATAATACTGAATACAAATGACAGGTACTCCTTTTCAGTCAATGTTAAAGTGATATCTTCGAGGAGACAGAGGTTACAAAAAAGCCATAAAAAAAATGCTACAGACTGCAAAGACACACAAGGACCTGAGATTTTTTACAAATATAATACATGTGTTTCACTGTGTTGACTTCACTTGTTTGCTGAATATGCCCTTGTAGAAAACACAACACTTACATTCAATACAGGAGCATTTGAGTCCAGTCTATGCAGTGGTTTGGAATGCAGACAGGTAATTTAAAAGATACATGCGAGAAAGTATAGTTGGGGTCTTTTGAACCCTAGTTGCCCTTTAAAATGACACAAACAAGTGGCACTGACTACAATAATACAACTCATCACATGAACATCCACAGCACCAAAATAAGACGTTTTTAAATAATAAGTACAGTACAAAAGCAGTAACACAAAAACATGTAAATGTCATAACCAACAGAGCCCAAAATAGACAACAATTAACTTGACAAGCTTTTAAAGAAAAAAAAGAAAAAAAAGACAAGTGATTCTGTTTCACTCGACAAATGAAAAGAAAATGCATGACTTTGGCTCCATCACACAACAACAGCAGCAGATGACCTCTCCTATTGCATTTTGTTTTATATGGTCTGGAGTGCATCGACAAGTCTGGAGTGGCATATCCTTATTCTTGGCTTCACAACACAGTGTACTCAGGTTGATGTGTTAGAGCAGTGGATTCCTTGCAGGAAGTGGAAATCTGATTTGTGGAATCACCTTCAACACTTTGCCTATGAAACACACCGTGAGTTAGGATTCATTTAGCACTTCCTAAGGCTTCCACTAGATGTCAACAGTCTTTACAAAGTGGTTTGAGTCTTCTCCGGTAGAAACTGACCGAAAGAGAGGCTTGGAAAGTTGGTCATAGGGGGAGTGCCATTACTACTATGACGCGGGCGCCCATGGGTAGCCTTTTGTTCCGAAACATTTAGTAAGACAATGCAATCGTCCGCCTTGAATATTATTGAAGCTCTGATTGAAAAAGGCCCTAAAGATTTATGTTATACAATGTTTGACATGTTTGAACGAACGTAAATATATATTTTTTGCACATTCGTGACGACAAGTCCCGCCGCGCTTCAGTACATTATGAGTAGCCTTCGAAACGCGCTAACAAGAAGGAGCTATTGGGACATAAATTATTAACTTTTTCGAACAAAGCTACATTTGTTGTGGACCTGGGATGCCTGGAAGTGCCTTCTGATGAAGATAATCAAAGGTAAGGGAATATTTACAATACTATATTTGATTTTAGATGGTTCCAAGATGGCGCTAACATGTATCGCCTAGCCTATTTTTCTGAGCATAGCACCTCGTTTATTGCAAAGTGTGATTTCCCAGTAAAGTTATTTTTAAATCTGGCAATGCGGTTGCATTCACGAGATGTTAATCTATAATTCTTTGAATGACAATATTACATTTGAACAATGTTTTCGAATAGTAATTTTGTAAATTGTACCGCTGATTCACCGGAAGCATTTGAGGGAAAATATTTTCTGAACGTCACGCGCCGATGTAAAATACTGTTTTTATATATAAATATGAACTTTATCGAACAAAAAATGCATGTATTGTGTAACATGATGTCCTAGGAGTGTCATCTGATGAAGATTGTCAAAGGTTAGTGCTGCATTTAGCTGTGTTTTGGGTATTTGTGATGCATCTAGTTGCTTTGAAAATGGCAGTGTGATTTTTTTTGGCAGGGTACTCTCCTAACATAATCTAATGTTTTGCTTTTGCTGTAAAGCCTTTTTGAAATCGGACAACGTGGTTCGATTCAGGAGAGGTGTATCTATAAAATGGTGTAGAATAGTCATATGTTTGAGAAATTGACGCGATTCCACTGGCTGTTGACTAGGGTGGTTCCCAGACAGGTTAAAAGCTTCCTCTTTTTTGATGAAATAGGGAACAAAAGTGGGTCAGTGTGTACAGTCACTATGGTGTCTGCGTCTCACTTGAAAAAAACCTTGTGTGTGATTGGGTCAAGTATCTGTAGGTGTAGCCTATCAGCAGTCTCATCATCCCTCACCTCTACCCTCTCCCTCTTTTCTCTCCATTAGGCACTCAGTGGGATGTCCTAGTGGGTGCCAGTGTGTCTTGCCTCCTGCCCACTCAGCCTGCCAGAGAGTCCAGAATTGGCAAACAAAAGCTCCCTCAGATTGTCACCGGGACGTGAAGTGAATGGGCACTGATTATTAACCCTGACCTAGTCTCAAACCGGAGGGTGATAAAAAGGGAGTCACTAAAAGTCTAAGCCGTTGGGGAATTGTTTTATGATGGTCATACCATGGATCATTTAGCTATATGATATTGCATTTTAGGACCTTTAGATATAAAAAATATATATACTTTTTGGGGGGATAAAATATTGAATTTGGCCTTTACTACTATAGCCCATAGAAACGCATCAAATAATAACATTCATATATGGCAAAAAAGACAGTAAAAAAACTATATAATAAGGTTTTGAAGTGTCTGTCCTATATGTAGGAGATATATGAAAACTCAGGAAATATTTTTTTTGTTGTTGACACATTTAACCCCTTATTGTTATTGGCACAAAACTACCTCCATACTTCCATTCATTTGTATGAGTTACCTTCAGATGAGTCCTGTGACACTTGTGGGGGTCGTAGAGTAAAACATATTAGTTTCTAGGCACTACAGACTTCTTCGTGAGAAGACCGATTTTCAGGATGTCTTATGGTCTGACAAACACCGCTGTAGTTCGGCCACCTTCCACTGCAGATACGGAAGGCCAACATAGACAGATGCAGTGGATCGAGACGCAGCACATGCAAAAAACATATCTCTATGTTACTTAGATTGACGCTTAAAGGATTAATGGTCCACATTGGTTATTAGCTACCCACTTGACATTAGTGGAGTGAGTGAGACGCCTTGTACTATCTGTATTGCAAACCAGCCCAGCATGGGGCTGGAGTGGGAGCGGCGTTTACAGTAGCAGTGGCACAGTACCAAAGTGGTTCTGGTTCCAAAACGTTTGTTGCCAAACTAAAGCCTTTTTGGAGTTTTGTTGTGACCCAGAAAGTTGTATAGCAAATATCTTATTTCTCTCCAGAACCAAGTCTTGAACCAAGACTTACAATGAGTTCACCACACCCCACCAGTTGGTCTAGGTCCACCATTTTGGAAAACACCTTAAGAGGTATCAACTAAGTCATCGGGTATGGGCGTATTACAGTTTCCATGGTAGATACACCGGCCCGTCACAGTGGTAATAGAGCTGGAACACGCCCCCATATCCGTGCTCCCTCCACCAGGTGCACAGTTGGCGGTTCCAGCCACAAGCCAGTGAATGGAACAACCCTGGGTGTTCCATGCTGATCATGGTGAAAAAGTCCAGGTCGCCCCTGAAGTGGTACTGGTCAGCCAGCAGGGACACGTTTCTGGGCTCCAGGAGCTAGTTGTAGAGGGCCGAGGTCCGCATGGCCCCCAGGTCCAGCAGCATCACGCCACTGTTGAAGCCCGGCAAGCCGTCCGGAGTAAGCTCACCCACATGGGACTGAGGGTTCTCTTTACGGTACTGCCAGAAGGTGTGTCTGAAGGGGACACAAAGGAAAGTTTAGAGAAATAACCATTGGTTGTTCAGTAAAGCAGGATGTTTAGAACAAGGTAGATAAAGCAATGTAGAGGTAGATCGAGAGGTAGTGTAGAGAATATGTATTTTCCTTGTGTGGGAGACCGAGAGATGGCACTGATGGAAAATTGGGAGCAAAAAGTTTGGCACAATTGCACCTGCACTTTAAGTCAATTAAAATATTAAAACTTATGGACCTCCGTCTCCACAAAGATATATGGTTTTGAGGGAGTAAAGTCTTGTTGACTGTTCCCCTTGTCCCCTGTGCTGGCTCTGGATTATTACCTCTGGAATCCATCTACTTTTGATTTACATCGCTATTTGATTACCCTCACTGATTCTCCCTCTGCCCAATGAAAATCGATCCCACCTCCCCCTCCTTGTTTGCTGGCTAGCTATAACTACTAGGTCCTCTCCCCTCTCTCGGATGGGGCCCAGCCATCAATCTGTAAGTCTCCGCTCTCGCTTTGCTTTTGATCTGCTGGCAAGGGCTTTGTTTAAGTTTTGTTCTGTGGGTTCCTGCCGGTGCTGGCTAGTCTCGAGTTGACAGGCTCTGGCTTGGTGCTTATGCCGACCGTGGTGGTTGGCTAGGGCCTAGGCTAGCTAGCGTGTTAAAAAAACAAATGTTAGCTGGCTGGATAGCTTGCCGGGTTAGGATAACTAGAGAACATTCTTTGATAACTGGTTAGATGGCATTAAATAAAAGTTTAAATAAAATGATGTGGACTATATACACAACAATATGTGGACACCCCTTCAAATTAGTGGATTCGGCTATTTGAGCCAAACCCGTGGCTGACAGGTGAATAAAAGTGAGCACAAAGCCATGCAATCTCCATAAACAAACATTGGCAGTAGAATGGCCTTATTGAAGATCTCAGTGACTTTCATCGGATGCCACCTTTCCAACAAGTCAGTTTGTCAAATTTCTGCCCTGGTCAACTGTAAATTATGTTATTGTGAAGTGGAAACATCTTAAGCACGTAGCGCGTAAAAATTGCATGTCCTCGGTTGCAAAAATCACTACAGAGTTCCAAACTTCCTCTGGAAGCAATGTCAGCACAATAACTGTTTGTCGAGAGCTTAAAGAAATGGGTTTCCATGGCCGAGCAGCCGCAAATTGACTAAAATCACCATGCGCAAGGCCTAACAATTGCTGGAGGGGTGTAAAGCTCGCCGCCATTGGACTCTGCAGACCTCATCCTCACATACAACACCCGTTCTGCCAGTCACATTCTGTTAAAGGTCCCCAAAGCACACACATCCCTGTGTCGCTCGTCTTTTCAATTCGCTGTAACAAGCTGCAACAATCACTCAAACTGGACAGTTTTATCTCAATCTCTTCATTCAAAGACTCATTCATGGACACTAACAGTTGTGGCTGCTTCGCGTGATGTATTGTATCTACCTTCTTGCCCTTTGCGATGTGGTCTGTGCCCAATAATGTTTGTGCTATGTTTTGTGCTGCTACCATGCTGTGTTGTCATGTGTTGCTGCCTTAGGTCACTCTTTATGTAGTGTTGTCTCTCGTCGTGAATTGTGTATGGTCCTATATTTTTTATTTTTAATCCCAGCCCCCGTCCCTGCAGGAGGCCTTTGCCCTTTGTGGTAGGCCGTCATTGTAAATAAGAATTTGTCCTTAACTGACTTGCCTAGTTAAATAAAGGTTAAATAGAAATAAAATAAAAACTAGTTCTCTGGAGGGATGAATCATGCTTCACCATCTGACCATCCAATGGCCGAATCTGGGTTTGGCGGATACCAGGAGAACGCTACCTGCCCCAATGCTTAGTGCCAACTGTAGGTGGAGGACAAATAATGGTCTGGGGCTGTTTTTCATGGTTCAGGCTAGACCCCTTAGTTCCAGTGAAAGGAAATCTTAACGCTACAGCATACAATGACATTCTATACGATTCTGTGCTTCCAACTTTGTGGCAACAGTTTGGGGAAGGCCCTTTCCTGTTTCAGCATGGCAATGCCACCCAGCTGGACTCACCTGTTCCCGCTTTCTCCCATTGTGCTACTTACAAAATAAAATCATGGGAATCAGTAACAGACACTTTGTTGATCACTATGGGGAACTACGCTAAGCTTCAATGTAAAATTATGTGACCAGTGAAATGAAGCCTACTTTTGATGCGTATAATAATGCAAATCAATATGTTACAAATAGTTACATCCCCACCCCCCCCCCCCCCCTTAAAAGCCCAGTGCAGTCAACATTCTGTTGTTCCTGTGTTTTGTATCATATTGTACAAAAGCTGATGAAACTAAAACAGTAAGTTTTTTTTTTTTTTAAGTGTTTTTTCAAGATAATTGCTTGGTGAAAATACAATCTACACAGGACCTTCTACTTATGGCACCATACTGTATGGCTGCCGTCTTGTGAGCTTTGTCATTTTGTGATTCTTTTGGTGTTTATCTTTAGTTTTTTGGCAGTAAAATGTATCCGCTATAATTTCTTATGATCAACAATAATTTTTGAACATCAGATCGTCAGTTACAAACCTCAATTTCGGCTTCAACTTTAACTCATCTACCTTGGGCTACCCAAGAGAAAATGCTGCTGAAAAAGAGGCATTAGAGGGGGAGTCTTGGCGAGAGTAAGGCAAAGGGAAAACCTGCCACCACTTCCCTCCATTCTATTGGCTTGATAATAAAGATGGATGACCTATTGTGGATTTGCCAGCAACGGTAATCTCATAACTTCAACATTCTCTGTTTTTCCGAAACATGGCTTTTGGACAAGATACCCCCTATGGCTATCCAACTCGATGGCTTCTCCATTCACCTTGCGGACAGGAAATTGGATTCAGGAAAATCGAGAGGGGGAGGGGTAGGCCTCTTTATTAACAGCAAATGGTGCACTGACTGTAGCGCAGTGGAAGTCTCAACCCATTGTTCACCCGTTTTGGAATACCCGATAGTCAAATGCGACCCTTATACCTTCCCGAGAGAGTTTTCAGCCGTTATTGTGACTGCTGTATATATTCCACCTAAGGACAAGAAAAACAACAAGCTGGCACTTAACGAACTGTACGAGGCTATGAACAAGCAGGAAACCATGCACCCGGAGGATGCTTCCCTTGTTGCCAGTGATTTTAATTCCGCGTCAAGACATGTAATGTCCAACTTCCGTCAACACGTCTCCTTTGCCACTAGGGGCGATAAAGTCCTAGACCATTGTTACTATACCCACAAGCAAGCATAGAAGGCTTCAGCAAATCAGATCATGTCTTTATAGCTATGCTACAGGACTGCTTTGCTAGTGATCACTGGAATATGTTCCGCTACTCCGCTGATAGCGTCGATGAGCTAACCACCTCTTTCACTGACTTCATTAGGAAATGCATCGGCGACATTGGCCCAAAGTGAAGGTTTGCTGCATCCCCAATCAAAAGCCCTGGATTAACAGAGTTTTTGGCGCTAAACTAGAAGGACAGGGCTACTGCACACAAGGCTATGGCTACGAACATGTACAAGAAGTCACAGGGGTGTGTCCTTGGTCCCCTTCTTTACACCCTCTTCACCCACGACTGTGTGGCCATGCATGACTCCAACACCATCATCAAGTTTGCTGATGACAACGGTGGAAGGCCTGATCACCGGCGATGATGAGACAGCCAACAAGAAGGTGGTCAGTGACCTGGCAGTGTGGTGCCAGGACACAAACCTCTCCCTCAACATCAGTAAAACAAGGGAGCTGATCGTGGACTACAGGAAACGGAGGGGGCGAGCACACCCCCATCCACATCACACCGCTATAGAGGGTGGTGCGGACAGCACAGCACATCACTGGGGCCAAACTCCCTGCCATCCAGGACCTCTACACAGGCGGTGTGAAAGGATGTCCGGAAAATTGTTAAAGAATCCAGCCACCCAAGACAGACAGTTCTCTCTGCTTCCTCACGGCAAGCGCTACTGGCGCAACAAGTCTGACACCAACAGGCTCCTCAACAACTTCTACCCCCAAGCCATAAGACTGCTAAATAGCTAACGAATTGGCTACACAGACTATCTGCATTGACCCTTCCATTTTATTTATATTTTTGCACTGACTACAGATCTTGGTTTGAGCGGTGCACAATTGGCCCAGCGTCGTCCGAGTTAGGGGAGGGTTTGGCCGGCCGGGATGTCCTTGTTTCATCACGCTCTAGCGACTCCTGTGGTGGGCCGGGAGCATGCACGCTGACATGGTCGCCAGTTGGACGGTGTTTCCTCCGACACATTGGTGCGTCTGGCTTCCGGGTTAAGCGAGCAGCGTGTCAAGAAGCAGTGCGGCTTGGCAGGGTCGTGTTTCGGAGGACGCATGGCTCTCGACCTTCGCCTCTCCCGAGTCTGTACGGGAGTTGCAGCCAGGGGACAAGACTAACTATCAATTGGATATCATGAAATTGGGGATAAAAACAACTAGTTTTAAGTTTTCCCCTTCCCACCCAGACAGTCCTATCAACATTTTTGCTTGAGAAATAGTTTTTGGCTAAAAAAGCCAAATTTGGTCAATTTTAATTGAAAACTATTACAGTAAGTTAGTTAAATTTTAACCCAGACATGATTTAATATTGAGACACAAAAATGGCTGCATTGGGACATTAAGGACATTTTAACTAAATAAATACTTTGTCATGACGATTTGTTCCAGATAGGTATACCATCTACTGGCTGATTTTGCGATCTGGAGTGCAGGTAATTGTTTTAACCTGTTAGGGCTAAGGGGCAGTATTGACACGGCCGGATAAAAAACGTACCCGATTTAATCTGGTTACTACTCCTGCCCAGAAACTAGAATATGCATATAATTATTAGCTTTGGATAGAAAACACTCCAACGTTTCTAAAACTGTTTGAATGGTGTCTGTGAGTATAACAGAACTCATTTGGCAGGCCAAAACCTGAGAAGATTCCATGCAGGAAGTGCCCTGTCTGACAATTTCTTGCCCTTCTTGATTATCTCTATCCATTACAGAGGATCTCTGCTGTTACGTGACACTTCCTACGGCTCCCATGGGCTCTCAGAAGGCGGCAAAAAGCTGAATCGTGGCTTTGCAGGCTCTGGCTGAAAAAAAGTAGCGCGTTTGGGTAGTGGCTGGTTACAGTACTGTGAGACTCAGGCGCGTGCCCGAGTCGACCTCATGCTTTGTTTTCTTTCGTCTGTTTACTTAAACGCAGATTCCCGGTCGGAATATTATCGCTTTTTTACGAGAAAAATTGCATAAAAATGGATTTTAAACAGGGGTTGACATGCTTCGAAGTACGGTAATGGAATATTTTGAAATGTTTTGTCACGAAATGCGCCATGCTCGTGACCCTTATTTACAATTCGGATAGTGTCTTGAACGCACTAACAAAACGCCGCTATTTGGATATAACGATGGATTATTTTGGACCAAACCAACATTTGTTATTGAAGTAGCAGTCCTGGGAGTGCATTCTGACGAAGAACACCAAAGGTAATCAAACTTTTGTAATAGTAAATCGGAGTTTGGTCAGGGCTAAACTTGGTGGGTGTCTAAATAGCTAGCCGTGATGGCTGGGCTATGTACTCAGAATATTGCAAAATGTGCTTTCCCCGAAAAGCTATTTTAAAATCGGACACCTCGATTGCACAAAGGAGTTCTGTATCTATAATTCTTAAAATAATTGTTATGTTTTTTGTGAACGTTTATCGTGAGTAATTTAGTAAATTCACCGGAGGTTTGCGGGGGGTATGCTAGTTCTGAACGTCACATGCTAATGTAAAAAGCTGGTTTTTGATATAAATATGAACTTGATTGAACAAAACATGCATGTATTGTATAACATAATGTCCTAGGTGTGTCATCTGATGAAGATCAAAGGTTAGTGCTGCATTTAGCTGTCTTCTGGGTTTTTGTGACATTATATGCTAGCTTGAAAAATGGGTGTCTGATTATTTCTGGCTTGGTACTCTGCTGACATAATCTAATGTTTTGCTTTCGCTGTAAAGCCTTTTTGAAATCGGACAGTGTGGTTAGATAAAGGAGAGTCTTGTCTTTAAAATGCTGTGAAATAGTCATATGTTTGAAAAATTGAATTTTTGTATTTTTGAGGAATTTGTAATTCGCGCCACGCCTATCATTGGATATTGGCGCAGGTGTTCCGCTAGCGGAACGTCTAGATGTAAGAGGTTAACTCAGTGTCTACAGTCAGAAAACAATGGCCTCCCAGTAGAGAAGCTCTGCCAAACTCTCCTTGACTGCTGTGGAGAGGCTCAGGCACTGTCAAGGAAGACTTATCCACATCCCTCCAATTCAGAGAAACTCCCTCCTCTACTTTGGAGCTGAAAGCTGTCCAGGTAAACAACCAGGTGATCGCAACCACATCTCAAAGTCCTCCTGGAATTAACTTCTGCTCTTTGAAGCCCCGGGAGGCACCTGCAATGTTACACCTCCTGCTTTTTATCTGTGTAACCTCCACTCAGGACTTTAGCTTGAAAAGCCACAAGAACAAGAAAACTTATAAGAAACAGGGAGAACTGAAAGTCTAACCAATTGTTTTGTCTCCACTACCTGATTTGGTGAACTGAGAGTTTCTGAGTTACTGTACTGCATCTCCATTCCATGGGTTGTCTTTAAAGTGCACCAGGTTAACTTGTGAGCTCTACCATGAAATAGTAATCCCAGTAATACAATGACTGAAACCTTTTAAATCAAAGGATCAAAGTTTTGATGCTTAAGAGGAAGAGGACGATGAATTTGCAGGGCCACCACCTTTGCCTGGCGAAAGTTAAAATACATAATGACCTTGTCAACAATCTTTGCCGCACAAAGCGGCCTTCACTATGAGATGAGGATCTAAAAGCGGAATACGAAAGGTGAACCATCACAATTACCAGCCAAATCACATGAACAAAATCTTTCAGCTCAGAGTTTTCTACTGGCGTCAAATGTCAACCTCCCAATGCAGTGTTTGTCCCTTTTTAAAATGCTTCTTGGAATCATTTATCTTATTGACATCATGTGTCAACAAAACAAGGGAAAGCATAGGTGTTTTGGTGAAAATGTTCTGGCCTGGTGGTTTTCACATCTTATTTATGAGAAGGCACTTGTTGTGCCTCAATCCAGATCTTGGAAACCATCCTTCTTTCCTAAGTCAAGTTAGGCAGAGTGCTACTTACACTCAGCCACATATTTGGGCCCTCTGCAATCGACTAGGGCAACATTGACACAGCCTTTCACATGGCTGTTTGAGACCAGGCTTTACGTTGAATAGGAAGCCATCTTATAAACGGCACTAAGACTGCAGTGGAGGAAAACCCTGGCCTATACCAACTGCTGAGCTAGGGTCAAGGTGAGGAGTGAGCTACGAAGGGGGAAGTACACTCCCCTACATATGTATTCGGACAGTGATGCTAACATTTTAAATTTGGATCTCTACTCCAGCAATTTGGATTTGAGATCAAATGTTTTATGAGGCGACAGTAAAGAATGTAAACTTTTAATTTTAAGATATTTTCATACACCTGTTTGACCGTTTAGAAATGAAAGCAATTTACATGTCTAGTCCCCCCCATTTGAAGATGTTATAAGTATTTGGACAAATTTCACTCAGTGTATTAAAGTAGTCCAAAATGCTGTATTTGGTCTCATTCCTTGCACACAATGACTACATCAAGCTTGTGACTCCACAAACTTGTTGGATGCATTTACAGCTTGTTTTGGTTGTGTTTCGGATAATGTTTTGTCCAATAGGAAGTGAATGGTGAATAATGCATTGTGTCATTTTGGAGTCACTTTTATTGTAAGTAAGAATCATGTTTGAACACTTTGACAAGAATGTGGACACTACCATGATTATGGATAATAATAAATGAATCGTGAATGATGATGAGCGAGGAAGATTGAGGGACAAAGATCACACCCCCCAAAAATGCTCATCTCCTCCACTCTTTGTAATGTTGAGAGGTAGCATGCGTTGTTGAAGCCTCACATCATTATTCATGAGTTTGCTTAAATCATGGAATTATCAGGGTTGACTTTAAGTGTTCAAAAACATCTTTTCTACTCAGAAAGAAAATTACTCCAGTCATCATTAGTCATTGCGTGCTAGGAATGTGGGACCAAATACTAAACTTGACTACTTTTGTACACTATAAGTGGTATTTGTCCAAATACTTGACATCTTCGAAATGGGGGGACTAGATCTATATTTCTAAACGGTAAATCAGGTATGTATACAACATCTAACAAAAGGTGACAAAAAAAGGAGACATTTGATAAAAAATGGTTTTGCGTCAGTGTCCAAATACATACGTAGGGGAGAGTACAGCGTGGGGTTAGGGTTGGAAAAAATTCTATCTTGGTGGCTGACTGAAAATGTCCACAAGGTAACATGCATAAACACACACCCACAAGTATGCAGTACACGCACTTCTGTCCACTTAAGTAATTCCAATCCTCTGATGAGGGAAATTGCAATGTGAAAATGACTCATTTTAAAGTCCTCATGTCCAAGGACGTTAACATCACAGTGACATACAGTACCAGTCAAAAGTTTGCACACACCTACTCAAAAGGTTTTTCTTTATTTTTACTATTTTCTACATTGTAGAATACATATGGAATCATGTAGTAAGCAAAGAAAGTGTTAAACAAATCAAAATATGTTTTATATTTGATATTCTTCAAATTAGCCACCCTTGCCGTGAAAGCTTTACACACTCTTGGCATTCTCCCATCCAGCTTCATTAGGTAGTCACCTGGAATGCATTTCAATTAACTGGTGTGTCTTGTTAAAAGTTAATTTGTGGAATTTCTTTCCTTTTTAATGCGTTTGAGCCAATCAGTTGTGTTGTGACAAGGTAGGGGAGGTATACAGAAGATAGCCCTATTTGGTAGAAGAACAAGTCCATATCATAGCAAGAACAGCTCAAATAAGCAAAGAGAAACAACAGTCCATCCATCGTTAATTTCTTAAAGTAAGTTCAGTCAATCCGGAAAATGTCAAGAACTGAAAGTCGCAAAAATCATCAAGCGCTATGATGAAACTGGTTTTCATGAGGACCGCCACAGGAAAGAAAGACCCAGAGTCACCTCTGCTGCAGAGGATAAGTTCATTAGAGTTACCAGCCCAAATAAATGCTTCACAGAGTTCAAGTACCAGACACATCAACAGTTCAGAGGACACTGCATGAAATCAGGCCTTCATGGTCAAATTGCTGCAACGAAACCACTAAAGGACACCAATAATAAGAAAAGACTTGCTTGGGCCAAGAAACACAAGCAATGGACATTAGACCGGTGAAAATCTGTCCTTTGGTCTGATGAGTCCAAATTTGAGATTTTTGGTTCCAACCGCTGTGTCTTTGTGAGACGCAGAGTAGGTGAACGGATGATTTTCGCATGTGTGGTTCCCACCTTGAAGCATGGAGGAGGTGGTGTGATGTGGGGGTGCTTTGCTGGTGGGCCTTGTCAGTGTGTCGGGGGGCTAGGGTCAGTCTGTTACATCTGGAGTATTTCTCTTGTCTTATCCGGTGTGAATTTAAATATGCTCTCTCTAATTCTCTCTTTCCCTCTTTCTTTCTTTCTCTCTCTCGGAGGACCTGAGCCCTAGGACCATGCCTCAGGACTACCTGGCATGATGACTCCTTGCTGTCCCCAGTCCACCTGGCCGTGCTGCTGCTCCAGTTTCAACTGTTCTGCCTGCGGCTATGGAACCCTGACCTGTTCACCGGACGTGCTTGTTGCACCCTCGACAACTACTATGATTATTATTATTTGACCATGCTGGTTATTTATGAACATTTTAACATCTTGACCATGTTCTGTTATAATATCCACCCGGCACAGCCAGAAGAGGACTGGCCACCCCTCATAGCCTGGTTCCTCTCTAGGTTTCTTCCTAGGTTTTTGGCCTTTCTAGGGAGTTTTTCCTAGGGAGTTTTTCCTAGCCACCGTGCTTCTTTCACATGCATTGCTTGCTGTTTGGGGTTTTAGGCTGGGTTTCTGTACAGCACTTTGAGATATCAGCTGATGTACGAAGGGCTATATAAATACATTTGATTTTGATTTGGTCAGTGATTTAGAATTCAAGGCCCACAACCAGCATGGCTACCACAGCATTCTGCAGCGATACACCATCCCATCTGGTTTGCACTTAGTGGGACAATCATTTGTTTTTCAACAGGACAATGACCCAACACACCTCCAGGCTGTGTAAGGGCTATTTGCGCAAGAAGGAGAGTGATGGAGTGCTGCATCAGATGACCTGGCCTCCACAATCACCTGACCTCAACCCAATTGAGATGGTTTGGGATGAGATGGATTGCAGAGTGTAGGAAAAGCAGCCAACAAATGCTCAGCATATGTGGGAACTCCTTCAAGACTGTTGGAAAAGCATTCCAGGTGAAGCTAGTTGAGAAAATGCCAAGAATGTACAACACTGTCATGAAGGCAAAGGGTGGCTACTTTGAAGAATCTCAAATAAAAAATATATTATGATTTGTTTAACACTTTTTTGGTTCCATTTGTGTTATTTCCTAGTTGTGATGTCCTCACTATTACTCTACAATGTAGAAAATCGTCAAAATAAAGAAAAACCCTTGAATGAATAGGTGTGTCCAACCTTTTGATTGGTACTGTAGACAAATGGTTGAGTTAACATGTTCCCTTATAGGAATGGAACACACACACACACAAAATACTAAAACAAAACAAAAAAATAAATAAACTCTGTTCAGGCCCATCCATCTACATCAATTGAGCGAAATGTGCATGAAACTATTTCCAATAAAAGCTTTACAGAAGAGCCCAGAAGGAACTGTTCAAAAGGGGACAGCATGGTTAATGTGCCAAGACACGCGTTTACAATTACAAGTGTACCAGAACATTTCACCACTCACTTCTCCATGTCAAATAGTTCTCTGCTGTTTTTCAGCCCAAAATCTAAAAGCAACAGAAAAACCAGGATTCAACATTTGATTAAAATGAACTCGATGCATGTAGATGAGGGGGTACAGGCAACGAATATGTAACCAATTCGCATGAGGCCAAAAGGGCCTGGGTGTTGGACTTAATGGCTGAATTGTCATTCTTTGCCTTTGAGACCATAGTACTCTACTTGGTACATGAAGTAGGTCAAGATTCGGAACAGTCCACTGTCGGCGCTCTCATCTGCTGTTTCTTTGTGAGTTCATAGGAAGACACCAGGCTGTGGCGTGAAGCCTCTCAAAAACAGTAGCATGACAGAACGTCAGGGATGATCTGTAACGCTCCTCATTCAAATCTTGCCTCCACATTTTTCAGAGCATGGAACAACCAGATCTCACAGAGCAGATTAAATATGAGTCGGAGATGGGGAATACTGTTTTTACAGAGATAAAAAAAAAAAAAAAACGCTTGTTCTCTGCATTGCATTGCTGTTCGGCAGATTTTGCTATGCCTGCAAAGAGTGTTTCAATAAGGAGAAAGAAATGGGGTTATAACAAGAATATAAAAAGAGTTGGAAATTGGCAGGTGAAAACGTCCACACCTTTAATAAAACATTCACGCTATATTCCCGACCAATTATCCTTTGACAACGTGACGCACGAAAACAGAACCCCCTCTAAAAAAAAAAAAAAAAAGTAATATTTTGATTCATCCAGAAAAAGGCCAAAGGGGTATGTAATAAGAAACTACTTGGCCGGTGGAAACATCAGCCTACACTTCATACGCATTCACATTAAATTATGTACCAACCCCCTCAGAAGGAAATTACACCTTGGTACAAAAATAACCCCTCGACCACAAACACAGCATGAGTCTGTCATCAAATCACATAGGTCTACAGTATGTGTATTCTCTGAAACAACCAGAATTACAGGTAGGTAGGTCTGATTTCTCTGACAGATGGCTCTTTGACAGTGCAGTGAGGAAAATAGTATTAAGACCAATCAGAAGCTAATGATTATAGCACTCACGATGACCTTGGTAGTTAAGTGGATGCTGTGTAGTCATTCTGTGTGTCAAGAACATTCAGGAAATGACACGAGATAAGAATGCTGTTCATTGACTACAGCTCAGCATTCAACACCACAGTACCCTCCAAGCTCATCATTAAGCTTGAGGCCCTGGGTCTCGACCTCGCCCTGTGCAATTGGGTCCTGGACATTGACGGGACGCTCCCTGGTGACGAAGGTAGGAAACAACACCTCCACTTCACTGATCCTCAACACTGGGGCCCCACAAGGGTGCATGCTCAGCCCCCACCTGTACTCCCTGTTCACCCATAACTGCGTGGCCATGTACGCCTCCAACTCAATCATCAAGTTTGCAGACGACACAACAGTAGTGGGCTTGATTACTAACAACAAGACAGCCTACAGGGAGGAAGTGAGGGCACTCGGAGTGTGGTGTCAGGAAAACAACCTCTCACTCAATGTCAACAAAACAAAAGAGATGATTGTGGACTTCAGGAAACAGCAGAGGGAGCACCCCCCTATCCACATCGATGGGGCAGTAGTGGAGAAGGTGGAAAGTTTTAAGTTCCTCGGCATACACGTCACAGACAAACTGAAATGGTCCACCCACACAGACAGTGTGGTGAAGAAGGCACAACAGTGCCTCTAACATCAGGAGGCTGAAGAAATTTAGCTTGTCACCTAAAACCCTGACAAACTTTTACAGATGCACAATTGAGAGCATCCTGTCGGCTGTATCACCGCCTGGTACGGCAACTGCACAGCCCTCAAAAGCAAGGCTCTCCAGAAGGTGGTGTGGTCTGCACAACGCATCACCGGGGGCAAACTACCTGCCCACCAGGACACCTACAGCACCCAATGTCACAGGAAGGACAAAAAGATCCTCAAGGACAACAACCACCCAAGCCACTGCCTGTTCATCCCACTACCATCCAGAAGGCGAGGTCAGTACAGGTGCATCAAAGCTGGGACCGAGTGATAGAAGTTGTTTTTCAATCTCAAGGCCATCAGACTGTTAACCTGTTAGGGCTAGGGGGCAGTATTGACACAGCCGGATAAAAAACGTACCCGATTTAATCTGGTTACTACTCCTGCCCAGTAACTAGAATATGCATATAATTATTGGCTTTGGATAGAAAACACCCTAAAGTTTCTAAAACTGTTTGAATGGTGTCTGTGAGTATAACAGAACTCATATGGCAGGCCAAAACCTGAGAAGATTTCATGCAGGAAGTGGCCTGTCTGAGAAGTAGTGTTTCATCTTGGCTCTTTTTATAGAAAACTGAGGATCTGTGCAATAACGTGACACTTCCTACGGCTTCCATAGGCTCTCAGAGCCCGGGAAAAAGCTGAACGATATCGAGGCAGGCTCTGGCTGAAACACTTTATCGCTTTTGGCAAGTGGCCACTCAGAGTACTATGGGCTTAGGCGCGTGCCCGCGTCGACCGAATGCTTTCTTTTCTTTTGTCTGTTTACCTAAACGCAGATTCCTGGTCGGAATATTATCGCTTTTTTATGAGAAAAATTGCATAAAAATTGATTTTAAACAGCGGTTGACATGCTTCGAAGTACGGTAATGGAATATTTAGAATTTTTTTGTCACGAATTGCACCATGCTCGCCACCCTTATTTACCCTTTAGGATAGTGTCTTGAACGCACGAACAAAACGCCGCTGTTTGGATATAACGATGGATTATTTGGGACCAAACCAACATTTGTTATTGAAGTAGAAGTCCTGGGAGTGCATTCTGACGAAGACAACAAAGGTAATAACATTTTTCTTATAGTAAATCTGACTTTGATGAGTGCTAAACTTGCTGGGTGTCTAAATAGCTAGCCCTGTGATGCCGGGCTATCTACTGAGAATATTGCAAAAATGTGCGTTCACCAAAAAGCTATTTTAAAATCGGACATATCGAGTGCATAGAGGAGTTCTGTATCTATAATTCTTAAAATAATTGTTATGCTTTTTGTGAACGTTTATCGTGAGTAATTTAGTAAATTCACCGGCAGTGTTCGGTGGGAATGCTTGTCACATGCTAGTCACATGCTAATGTAAAAAGCTGGTTTTTGATATAAATATGAACTTGATTGAACAAAACATGCATGTATTGTATAACATAATGTCCTAGGGTTGTCATCTGATGAAGATCATCAAAGGTTAGTGCTACATTTAGCTGTGGTTTGGGTTTATGTGACATTATATGCTAGCTTGAAAAATGGGTGTCTGATTATTTCTGGCTGGGTACTCTGCTGACATAATCTAATGTTTTGCTTTCGTTGTAAAGCCTTTTTGAAATCGGACAGTGTGGTTAGATTAACGAGAGTCTTATCTTTAAAATGGTGTAAAATAGTCATATTTTTGAAAAATTGAAGTAATAGCATTTCTAAGGTATTTGAATAACGCGCCACAGGATTCAACTGGCTGTTGAGTAGGTGGGACGCTCATAGAGGTTAAACAGCAATCACTAACTCAAAGGCTGCTGCCTACATACTCGAAATCATTGTCCACTTTAATAAATGGATCACTAGTCACTTTAAATAATGCCACTTTAATAATGTTTACATATCTTACAGTATATACATATGAGATGAGTAATGTATCTTATACCATCTATTTCATCTTGCCTATGCCGCTCAGCCATCGCTCATCCATATATTATATGCACATATTCTTATTCCATCCCTTTACATTGGTGTGTATTAGGTAGTTGTGGAGGAATTGTTAGATTACTCATTAGATATTACTGCACTGTCAGAACTGAAAGCACAAGCATTTCGCTACACTCGCATTAACATCTGCTAACCATGTGTATGTGACCAATAACATTTTATTTGATAAATGGTCCATAATTGAGCTCAATCAGTATTACTTTCTAATAGGCTTTTACAAGGATGTCTTCTTACTCCAGATCTCCCCTGTCAAACCAAGGTTGTTTTTATAAAGCAGCCGAATTCTGATCTTTTTTTTTCACGAATTGGTCTTTTGACCTATCAGATAAGCTCTGAAAAAATCTGATGTGAAGAGATCCGATGTGATTGGTCAAAAGACCAATTCGTGGAACAAATATCAGAATTGGGCTGTCTGTGTAAACACAGCTTAAGTTGACTATGGACGTGTTGAAGTAAACCAGATCTTATAGTTTATGGCTTATAGTTATTGTCTCTGGTACACAATGGTCTGGCTGTACATCCAGGTGTTACGTAAGCGGGGCTACTGGGCTTTAAAACATTAAGGATGAGACAGGAAGAACATGTTTTCCAGTAATTAACTTTTCATTGGAGGGACGTGTTGTGAATGAGGACGAGGAGGGCTGTGCACTCCTGCATAACACGTTTTCTGTTAGCAACAAACAAGATAAGGAGCAGAGACCCTTCTCAGCCCTCTCACTCATTCGGAGATCACCCGAGGTGGTTACACAAACAAAACAGTATTCATTCACAAATCCCTTTGCATGCATGCACACAAACTATTTATATTTTTGCATGAACATACAAGGTGTATAACAGCAGAAAACGAACTGTAGGAATATGATGCTAATATTCCTAGTGTATCTGTAATACTGGAAAACATCCCACAATCACATCATTAACATTTGCTGCCTACTGTCGTTACTAAGCATTTAAGGGCTGGCGGCAGATAAATCCTACAAAATAGTTGATATTCAACAAGACAAATTGCTTTTGGGATTAAGCAGATTTATTACAATTAAATTCAAGAGTTTTTTTTGCCAAAAAACCTTGGGCCTTTGTCTGACAAACTAAATACACTGCTGTAAAAACATTTTATTTCCCCCCCCCAAAAAGCTGTCACCCATTTTCTTGTCCCCTTTTCTTCCCACAACTTTAGCTGACTTGTTTTACTGATTCTACTTCAGCCTGTTGAGTTATGCTGCCACCACGACTTGGACAAACACATCATCGCTGCCTGGGAACACACACAAATTGGAAAAAATACTGGGTCTTGACGTAGGTCCTCGTGGGATACGGTAAATCCTAGAGGCCAGTACAACTGTGTGCAGTAAGTTATGTGGACACTTGTCCGTTTGTGTACATCCAGGAACAGAGAACATTAATGGGGGGGGGGGGGGGGTTCCCCCAATGAGTGGCAACAGTGGCAGGTCTACGGTGGGAGCAGAGACAGGGATCTGTTTGGAGAAACTGGAGCCCTCTGCGACCTGCCAAGAATGCTGGGGTTCCCCTGAAATATAAACCCTCCCTCTGCTCTGGCCCAGGCAGACAGCATCTCTACTGGAAAAACACTCAGAGACACAGCGTTAGGACGATAACCTCTCTATGTGAACACCAGTGTAACCCGAAAAGAGGACCAGAAAGGCGAGCACAGGATAGACAGGGCTGGAGTCTTCACTTCCATGGGGGACAGACAACAGGAGATATACATGTGAGACAAGGGGACATGAGTGACACAAAAAAACACTTTATACACTATATACAAAAAATCCACCAGAACCGATGTCTTCAACAACAGACTGCTTGAGTACACACAGTGACCATATACAGTTTGGCATGAACTGCCATACAAAGCCTATACAAGTTCTGTTTATTTCACTGGAGACTTGCAGAATCAATTTTTTTCTTTTTGCTGAGGAATGCGGTTTAGTGACTCAGGAGTGAAAAGTGCTCTGTAGTGTAAAATGGTACTTAAACCAGCCAATTTACATTCATGCAAATGTATGGGTAATGGGTTTCTGCTAAGAGTAAAACAATGAGCAGTAAACAAAAAACAATCTAGTCTACACAACCTTCTGGAGAGTGAATATTGAGGAAAAAAGCTTTTCTTTAAAGTGTGTGCAAGATTGATGATATGCAAGTCCAGTTAAATTGGATCCCTTCTCAGTCTTCCTCCTTTCAAAGTCTTGCTGAGATGAATTTGCTCCGGATGTGGTGAAAAGTAGCAACATTTCCTGCTCTAGACAGACTCCCCTCTGACACTTGGGTGAATATGAGCAGAGAGATCCTGTGCACTTCAACTACTCATAAATTGCATAGAATGTTCTATGAAAAGTGATGCATGTAATAGGTACAGCGCACACTGCCCCATCCATCTCCATAGCATTTGTACTCAAAAAAGGTGGGACCTCTACTCAAAAGTGAGAGAGGGGTTAAACAGCAAAACAGGCCTAAGTCTAAAATGCTAGATGCAAACACTTAAACTCACTCCATCTTCATTTCATATACACTTGCAGACACAGACTCGCTCACACACACATTCACACTCCCTCTAAAATCCTAGACTTTTTTGTTTACAGCAGTAAGCAGCTGCTCCACAACCCCTTCCTGTGAGCATGGCCCACACACACACACACACACACACACACACACACACACACACACACACACACACACACACACACACACACACACACACACACACACACACACACACACACACACACACACACACACACACACACACACCTCCCTCCGGCCGTGACGTCCTGTTTTGATGCAGGACCCGGGTGGAAAACAGCGCTGCAGTTTAAACGGACCAGTGGTGTTTCTGTTAGTGGCTGTTAATGGGATGTCACAATCAGGCCAAGAACAAAGGCTGGGGATGACTGAGCCCGGAGCCCGGAGCCCAGGCTCCCTCCCACACAACTCTGGAGCAGGTCCAATACCATGCTGCCTTATCTTACACCCTTTACCTATCTGACCACTGATCAGCTTGGCAGTAAAGTAGAACAAATATTTTTCTGAAAATAGCATGAACATCTATGATAAGTCTCTTGATACAACAATATTGCATCACATCTCTTAAGGAGTACAGCTCACGTGTAAGCATGGCTCTTTTCTCAGAGAATGGAGGGTGATTATTCTTCTTCCTATACTAAAGCGTTCACTCCGTTTAGTCTCCCCCTATAGTACAGTATACAGTGCTTCAGAAAGTATTCATATACCCTAGACTTTTTCCACATTTTGTTGTGATACAGCCGGAATTAAAAATGGATTAAATCCATTTTTTTCCCTCTCACCCAACTACACACAATACCCCATGATGACAAAGTGAAAACATGTTTTTAGAAATGTGCTCAAAATGTATTGAAAAAGAAATACAGAAATCTAACTTACAAAAGTATTCTCACCCCTTTGCTATGACACTCCAAATTTCGCTCGGGTGCATCCATCATCCTTGATGTCACAACAACTTGATTGGCCAATTCAATTATTTGGACATGATTTAGAAAGAAACACACTTGTCTATATAAAGGTCCCACAGTTGACAGTGCATGTCAGAGCAGAAACTATAACATGAAGTCCAAGGAACTGTCCGTAAAGCTCAGAGATAGAATTGTGATGAGGCATATCTCAGCGGAAGGGTAGAAAACTTGAAATACTCTAGAAATTGTTTTCAAGAGCACATTTTTTTAAATGGAAAAAATATGCAAATACCCAGACCTGGCCGTCCAACCAACCTGACCAAGAACCCAATGACCACTCTGACAGAACTACAGAGTCCCTTGGCTAAGATGGGAGAACCTGCCAGAAGGACAACAGTCTCTACAGCACTTCACCAATCTGGGCTTCATGGGAAACAGAAGCCACTCCTGAGAAAAAAGGTACATGACAGCACTACTGGAGTTTGCCAAAAGGCATGTGAAAGACAGATCATAAAGCAAGAGATTCTGATGAGACAACAATTGAACTCGTTGGCCTGAATGCAAAGCGCCATGTCTGGAGAAAACCAGGCACAGCTCATCACCCATCGAACACCATCCCTACCGTGAAGCATGGTGGTGGCAGCATCATGGTATGGGGATGCTTTTTAGCGACAGTACCCGGGGGACTGGTAACGATTGAGGGAACAATGAATGGAGCCAAATACAGGCAAATCCTTGATGAGTACCTTCTTCAGAGTGCAAATGACAGACTGGGAGCGAAGATTTATGTTCCAACAGGACAATGATCCCAAGCATACAGCCAAAGCGACGCTAGAATGGCTTCAGAACAAGAATGTGAAAGTCCTTGAGTGGCCCCAGCCAAAGTCCAGACTTCAAATCACATTGAAAATCTGTGGAAAGACAGGATGATTGCCGTTCACTGCCGCTCCCATCTAACTTAACAAAGCTTGAGAAAATCTGCAAGGAAGGATGGGTGAAAATCACCAAATCCAGATGTGCAAAGTTGATACAAACATACCCAAGATGACTCAAAGCTGTAAACGCCACCAAAAGGTGCTTCTACAAAGTATTAACTCAGGGGTGTGAATACTTATGTAAATGAGATATTTCTTCATTTAAATTGTCAATACATTTCGCAAACATTTCTAAAAACCTGTTTTCACTTTGTCATTATGTGGTATTGCGTATAGATGGGTGACAGAATAAAAAACAAAAAACCTGTAACAAAATGTGGAGTAAATCAAGGGGTATGAATACTTTCTGAAGGCACTGTATATACTATACACAGCATTAGGTACGGTTGAGCCTCTCCCTAATCTGTATTATGTCATCATAGGGTGGCGCACAATTGGCCCATCATTGTCCGTGTTAGGGGAGGGTTTGGCCGGGATAGGCCATCATTGTAAAATAAGAATTTGTTCTTAACTGAGTTGCCTAGTAAAATAAAGGTTAAATAAAATGTATAAATTGTGTGCCTTCCTCCAGCCCAAGCCACAGATGGTGGGAGAGAAGGGGGAATGTGTGTGGTGGGGAATGGGATCACATATTAGATCATCTCATTGGATGAACTTCACAGCACTGTGATTTGGGAGTCTGCTTTTCCTTAGGCAACATCCATCCATGCTTATATCAGTTTGTCTCACACCTGCAAGCAAAAATGTTGACACTATACTCCAATATATTTTTCAAGTCTTACTTCACTCACATAACAGTAAATGAAAATGGGGCCTTATATAGTGAACACTTACTGACTCAACATACACTGACTGAAGTATTATGTTTACAGCTATTTACGGGATGTGCTGGTACGCACATTGCTGCAGCTTGACATCTGTTTTGGAAGGTGTAAAACAATGGGCTGAGTGCTGTGTATTCCGTCTCCGGCTAGGATGGCTGGACAGAGGGGGAGGGAGGGAACAGGAGAAAACAAAACCATGAGCTCAGAATATTAGCTGTCTCTAGTACCACTTAGAGCAGTGTTTACCAACCCTGGTCCTCGGGTACCCCCAACAGTACACATTTTTATTGTAACCTTGGACAAGCACACCTGATTCAACTTGTCAACTAATCATCAATCCCTCAATGAGCTGAATGAGGTGTGTTTATCCAGGGCTACAACAATGTGTACTGTTGGGGGTACTCGAAGACCAAGGTTGGGAAACACTGACGTAGAGGAGGTGGGGTCTATGGCATGTTTACGGTATAGTGCCTTCAGCAAAAAAATCAAAAGTTTAATCCATTTTAAATTCAGGCTGTAAATGTGGAAAAAGCCAAGGTCACTGTAGGTGGGTGATGCTGGCTGGTTTACACTGGTGAACACAGTTAACAGGTTTACTCAAGTCAAGTGTGACTAAGCAACATGAGGCGAGTCTGAATCAGTTGTTATGAGAGAAGTATTCTGGCTAAATCAGAGTTAGTCCAGTAAAAATGCTGCAAATTGTTCGATTTGGTATAGAAGCTTAAATTGGCACACTTGTATAATTTTTATGCTGAACAAAACCTGATATAGCACCATTTCAGCAAAGCTCAGGGGTCGACCTGTAGCGTCCCCTACAGGTCAGTGGTGTAAAAACAATTACTGTAATGACGTTTTAGTTAATGTCCTCCCGTGTTGGGTCCACAGGCCCCAAAATAGCTTAAAATGTTAGCATTGGTTTGGGGAACACATTCAATCAACAGCATAAACCTTATGGCCTGTGTTTTGTCCTAACAATGGCATCAGAAATCACAGTAAAATGTTTATGTTTTTGCTTTCAAACAATATGATTTTAATGTTCTAGACACATTTCATGGGAACGTTGCAAGAACATTCATGTGTCCAGTTCTGTAGGTTAGGAGAATATTCCATCAACGTTACAATAAACATAGTTGCCATGTTCTCAGAATATAAGAATGTTTTAACCTGTTAGGGCTAGGGGGCAGTATTGACACGGCCGGTTAAAAAACGTACCCGATTTAATCTGGTTACTACTCCTGCCCAGTAACTAGAATATGCATATAATTATTGGCTTTGGATAGAAAACACCCTAAAGTTTCTAAAACTGTTTGAATGGTGTCTGTGAGTATAACAGAACTCATATGGCAGGCCAAAACCTGAGAAGATTCCATGCAGGAAGTGGCCTGTCTGACAAGTTGTTGTTCATCTTGGCTCTTTTTATTGAAGACTGAGGATCTTTGCTATAACGTGACACTTCCTACGGCTCCCATAGGCTCTCAGAGCCCAGGAAAAAGCTGAACGATATCGAGGCAGCCTCTGGCTGAAACACATTATCGCGTTTGGCAAGTGGCCGATCAGAGTACTATGGGCTTAGGCGCGTGCCCGAGTCGACCCCATGCTTTATTTTCTTTCGTCTGTTTACCTAAACGCAGATTCCCGGTCGGAATATTATCGCTTTTTTATGAGAAAAATGGCATAAAAATTGATTTTAAACAGCGGTTGACATGCTTCGAAGTACGGTAATGGAATATTTAGAATTTTTTTGTCACGATTTTTGCTCGTCACCCTTATTTACCCTTTCGGATAGTGTCTTGAACGCACAAACAAAACGCCGCTATTTGGATATAACAATGGATTATTTGGGACCAAACCAACATTTGTTATTGAAGTAGAAGTCCTGTGAGTGCATTCTGACGAAGACAGCAAAGGTAATAACATTTTTCTTATAGTAAATCTGACTTTGGTGAGTGCTAAACTTGCTGGGTCTCTAAATAGTTAGCCCTGTGATGCCGGGCTATCTACTCAGAATATTGCAAAATGTGCTTTCACCGAAAAGCTATTTTAAAATCGGACATATCGAGTGCATAGAGGAGTTCTGTATCTATAATTCTTAAAATAATTGTTATGCTTTTTGTGAACGTTTATCGTGAGTAATTTAGTAAATTCACCGGCAGTGTTCGGTGGGAATGCTAGTCACATGCTAGTCACATGCTAATGTAAAAAGCTGGTTTTTGATATAAATATGAACTTGATTGAACAAAACATGCATGTATTGTATAACATAATGTCCTAGGGTTGTCATCTGATGAAGATCATCAAAGGTTAGTGCTGCATTTAGCTGTGGTTTGGGTTTATGTGACATTATATGCTAGCTTGAAAAATGGGTGTCTGATTATTTCTGGCTGGGTACTCTGCTGACATAATCTAATGTTTTGCTTTCGTTGTAAAGCCTTTTTGAAATCGGACAGTGTGGTTAGATTAACGAGAGTCTTGTCTTTAAAATGGTGTAAAATAGTCATATGTTTGAAAAATTGAAGTTTTTGCATTTGAGGTATTTGAATAACGCGCCACGGGATTACAAGCGTCCCACCTAGCCCATAGAGGTTAAACACATTTAATGGCAAAGTGGGTGGGCGTGTAGCCTGCCTGGTTTGCCCTGTCCGGGGGTTTAGTCGGACGGGCTACAGTGTCTCCCAACCTCTGCTATCTCAGCCTCCAGTAATTATGCTGCAATAGTTTGTGTCGGGGGGGATAGGGTCAGTCTGTTATATCTGGAATATTTCTCTTGTCTTATCTGGTGTCCTGTGTGAATTTAAGTATGCTCCCTCTAATATATTCTCTGAGGACCTGAGCCCTAGGACCATGCCTCAGGACTACCTGGCCTGATGACTCCTTGCTGTCGCCAGTTCACCTGGTCGTGCTGCTGCTCCAGTTTCAACTGTTCTGCCTGCGGCTATGGAACCCTGACCTATTCACCGGACATGCTACCTTGTCCCGAACCTGCCGTTTTCGATTCTCTCCCTCTACCGCACCTGCTGTCTAACTCTGAATGATTGGCTATGAAAAGCCAACTGACATTTACTCCTGAGGTGCTGACCTGTTGCACCCTCTACAACCATTGTGATTATTATTATTATTATTATTATTATTATTATTATTATTATTATTATTATTATTATTATTATTATTAGACCCTGCTTGGTCATCTATGAACATCTTGGCTAGCCAGAAGAGGACTGGCACAGCCAGAAGAGGACTGGCCACCCCTCAGAGCCTGGTTCCTCTCTAGGTTTCTTCCTAGGTTCCTGCTTTTCTAGGGAGCTTTTCCTAGCAACCATGCTTCTACATCTGCGTTGCTTGCTGTTTGAGGTTTTAGGCTGGGTTTCTGTACAGCACTTTGTGACATCGTCTGATGTAAAAAGGGATTTCTAAATACATTTGATTGATTGATTAATAATGGGAACGTTGCAGTAATATTTCTGTGTATCAGTTGTCAGGATGTCTTCTGATGGTCCCAAAGAAACGTACTCCCCCAAAAATGTAAAATGTCATTACACATCATGCATTGCTACTGTTGCTAAACCAATCAAGGTCCTGATTGGTGAATCACTGATCCATTCATAGCTCTATCTGTGGGCAAGGTTATGGACACTCTCAAACATACACAGTGCTTTTAACATACATGATTACATTGTGCATTTTCATAATCAGTAGAATTCCATGTTCTCTGAAGTCTACTGATTACAATGATATAGAATATGATATTATATCCTCTGTCACTTAAGAAATGTGATAGGAAACCTGCCCTGTACACGTCACTCTATGCAAAATCCCATAGGAATTGTCATGACTGTCCTGTGAGGATCACAATGAGTCAGATCAGCTTGGCAATGGCCAATAATAACCAGACTTTCTCTCACCCGCAGAGGGGAGGAGGGAACTGGTGTGGAGGTTGACACCTCCACACCCGGTCATAAATTAAGCAGGCGAGGACTCTCTCCCTCTCTACCCTCCAGTATTGGTGAAAGGAATGTGCCTTTGTTTCACAGACTTGTTACCGCCAAAACTAACATCCAAAAAGTGAAAACCAGAAACAGTATTTCTAACGTAACAATGTGGGGAAACTATGAAAAATGAATGTAATATGGGTTTTCATTTTGTGTTGTCATTAAAAATACTGTAACTTGAAAAGTATATCCCCTTTATCTGTCAAACTATCATCCAACATGTTGTGCATATAATATGAACATTAAAGTATTTTTGTTAAGATAGGAATGTGATTTTAGTTTTCTAATTATATTTTTTATAATATACTGCTCAAAAAAATAAAGGGAACACTTAAACAACACAATGTAACTTCAAGTCAATCACACTTCTGTGAAATCAAACTGTCCACTTAGGAAGCAACACTGATTGACAATATATTTCACATGCTGTTGTGCAAATGGAATAGACAACAGGTGGAAATTGTAGGCAATAAGCAAGACACCCCCAATAAAGGAGTGGTTCTGCAGGTGGAGACCACAGACCACTTCTCAGTTCCTATGCTTCCTGGCTGATGTTTTGGTCACTTTTGAATGCTGGCGGTGCTTTCACTCTAGTGGTAGCATGAGACGGAGTCTACAACCCACACAAGTGGCTCAGGTAGTGCAGCTCACCCAGGGTGGCACATCAATGCGAGCTGAGGCAAGATGGTTTGCTGTGTCTGTCAGCGTAGTGTCCAGAGCATGGAGGCGCTACCAGGAGACAGGCCAGTACATCAGGAGACGTGGAGGAGGCCGTAGGAGGCAACAACCCAGCAGCAGGACCGCTACCTCCGCCTTTGTGCAAGGAGGAGCAGGAGAAGCACTGCCAGAGCCCTGCAAAATGACCTCCAGCAGGCCACAAATGTGCATGTGTCTGCTCAAACGGTCAAAAACAGACTCCATGAGGGTGGTATGAGGGCCCGACGTCCACAGGTGGGGGTTGTGCTTACAGCCCAACACCGTGCAGGACGTTTGGCATTTGCCAGAGAACACCAAGATTGGCAAATTCGCCACTGGCGCCCTGTGCTCTTCACAGATGAAAGCAGGTTCACACTGAGCACATGTGACAGACGTGAGAGTCTGGAGACGCCGTGGAGAACGTTCTGCTGCCTGCAACATCCTCCAGCATGACCGGTTTGGCGGTGGGTCAGTCATGGTGTGGGGTGGCATTTCTTTGGGGGGCCGCACAGCCCTCCATGTGCTCGCCAGAGGTAGCCTGACTGCCATTACGTACCGAGATGAGATCCTCAGACCACTTGTGAGACCATATGCTGGTGCGGTTGGCCCTGGGTTCCTCCTAATGCAAGACAATGCTAGACCTCATGTGGCTGGAGTGTGTCAGCAGTTCCTGCAAGAGGAAGGCATTGATGCTATGGACTGGCCCGCCCGCCCGTTCCCCAGACCTGAATCCAATTGAGCACATCTGGGACATCATGTCTCGCTCCATCCACCAACGCCACATTGCACCACAGACTGTCCAGGAGTTGGCGGATGCTTTAGTCCAGGTCTGGGAGGAGATCCCTCAGGAGACCATCCGCCACCTCATCAGGAGCATGCCCAGGCATTGTAGGGAGGTCATACAGGCACGTGGAGGCCACACACACTACTGAGCCTCATTTTGACTTGTTTGAAGGACATTACATCAAAGTTGGATCAGCCTGTAGTGTGGTTTTCCACTTTAATTTTGAGTGTGACTCCAAATCCAGACCTCCATGGGTTGATAAATTGGATTTCCATTGATTATTTTTGTGTGATTTTGTTGTCAGCACATTCAACTATGTAAAGAAAAAAGTATTAATAAGATTATTTATTTCATTCAGATCTAGGATGTGTTGTTTAAGTGTTACCTTTATTTTTTTGAGCAGTGTACTTTGCACAGTAACTAGCCCAACCCAGAGTGAGGTCAGAGAGTTTGTCAGCATGACAGAACTCCCTTTTGATCAAGAGTGCATAAAAGGCTTGGAAGAGAAACCAACCTTAACCTGTTATGGCTAGGGGGCAGTATTTTCACGGACGGATAAAAAACGTACCCGATTTAATCTGATTAGTACTCCTGCCCAGAAACTAGAATATGCATATAATTATTAGCTTTGGATAGAAAACACTCCAAAGTTTCTAAAACTGTTTGAATGGTGTCTGTGAGTATAACAGAACTAATTTGGCAGGCCAAAACCTGAGAAGATTCTGTACAGGAAGTACCCTGTCTGACCATTTCTTGGCCTTGTTGATTATCTCTATCAATTACAGGGGATCTCTGCTCTTACGTGACACTTTCTACGGCTCACATGGGCTCTCAGAAGGCGGCAAAATGCTGAATCGTGGCTTTGCAGGCTCTGGTTGAAACAAAGTAGCGCGTTTGGGTAGTGGCTGGTTACAGTACTGTGAGACTCAGGCTCGTGCCCGAGTCGACCGAAAGCTTTCTTTTCCTTTGTCTGTTTAGCTAAACGGAGATTCCTGGTTGGAATATTATCGCTTTTTTACGAGAAAAATGGCATAAAAATGGATTTTAAACAGCGGTTGACATGCTTCGAAGTACGGTAATGGAATATTTAGAATTTTTTTGTCACGAATTGCGCCATGCTCGCGACCCTGATTTACCATTTCGGATAGTGTCTTGGAACGCACGAACAAAACGCCGCAATTTGGATATAACGATGGATTATTTTGGACCAAACCAACATTTGTTATTGAAGTAGCAGTCCTGGGAGTGCATTATGACGAAGACAACAAAGGTAATGAAACTTTTGTAATAGTAAATCGGAGTTTGATCAGGGTTAAACTTGGTGGGTGTCTAAATGGCTAGCTGTGATGGCTGGGCTATCTACTCAGAATATTGCAAAATGTGCTTTCACCGAAAAGCTATTTTAAAATCGGACATAGAGTGCATAGAGGAGTTCTGTATCTATAAATCTTAAAATAAATGTTATGTTTTTTGTGAACCTTTATCGTGAGTAATTTAGTAAATTAACCGGAGGTTTGCGGGGGGTATGCTAGTTCTGAACGTCACATGCTAATGTAAAAAAGCTGGTTTGTGATATAAATATGAACTTGATTGAACAAAACATGCATGTATTGTATAACATAATGTCCTAGGGTTGTCATCTGATGAAGATCATCAAAGGTTAGTGCTGCATTTAGCTGTGTTTTTTTTTTTTGTGACATTATATGCTAGCTTGAAAAATGGGTGTCTGATTATTTCTGGCTGGGTACTCTGCTGACATAATCTAATGTTTTGCTTTCGCTGTAAAGCCTTTTTGAAATCGGACAGTGTGGTTAGATTAACGAGAGTCTTGTCTTTAAAATGCTGTAAAATAGTCATATGTTTGAAAAATGGAAGTTTTCGGATTTTAGAGGAATTTGTAATTCGCGCCACGCCCATCATTGGATATTGGAGCAGGTGTTCCGCTAGCGGAACGTCTAGATGTAAGAGGTTAAACCTCTCTGGGCTAGGCGGGACGAAATCGTCCCACCTACGCAACAGCCAGTGTAATCCCGTGGCGCGATTTTCAAATACCTTAGAAATGCTATTACTTCAATTTCTCAAACATATGACTATTTTACACCATTTTAAAGACAAGACTCTCGTTAATCTAACCACACTGTCCGATTTCAAAAAGGCTTTACAACGAACCAGCCACTACCCAAACGCGCTACTTTTTTTCAGCCAGAGCCTGCAAAGCCACGATTGAGCTTTTTGCCGCCTTCTGAGAGCCCATGGGAGCCGTAGGAAGTGTCACGTAACAGCAGAGATCCTTTGTAATGGATAGAGATAATCAAGAAGGGGAAGAAATTGTCAGACAGGCCACTTCCTGCATGGAATCTTCTCAGGTTTTGGCCTGCCATATGAGTTCTGTTATACTCACAGACACCATTCAAACAGTTTTAGAAACTTTAGGGTGTTTTCTATCCAAAGCCAATAATTATATGCATATTCTAGTTACTGGGCAGGAGTAGAAACCAGATTAAATCGGGTACGTTTTTTATCCAGCCGTGTCAATACTGCCCCCTAGCCCTAACAGGTTAAACCAGGAAACATGAGGTGTTAGCTACATGTTTGTAATGGTTGAAACTTTGAACCTCAACATGAGGTGAAGAAAAACTCATCTTCCTTTAGACCAGAGAGACAAAGAGCAGCAGCTCATGTCCATAGTGGTCTGAATCCTGAACTCTGAATAATCAACACGAGGAGGAAGAGGCAAAAAACTCCCCTCTCAGACAATAACTCGTACAGCTGATTAGCGGTCCTGGGTCAAATATCTCAAACTCTTCAAACCATCCCATCCTACTACGATTCTCAAATCACCGTACTCTACTCTCATCACCCCACTGGAACCATCGGCACGGCCGGCTTATCGTCAAATTAGCAGCTTTAGGAGCAAATGGAAGAGTGAACTCTGTAGTTCTGTTCAGGACTACATGACGGACAAGGACAGCCATACGTAAATACATTCATGATGTCTTATTCCAAACGGGTGGCAGTTTGTGTGCAAAGTACATGATTAATGGGAGAATAGTTATATAATGTATCGACGATAAGTGTCTTTCTATTTATGTTGTTGGGTAAAATGCCATATTGTGGAAGTCCGCTAGGGACCTTTGTCTCATGAAGTAAGTGTGTGTGTGTGTGTGTGTGTGTGTGTGTGTGTGTGTATATTATTTAGTTAGCTAGTAAATAAATAATTAAACCAATTTGTGTAGTACTGAATAATGAACAAGGCTGGGGTTTTTGTAGATCCAAGAAGGTTATGACTGTTCAGAATGATGATATGATAAGAGGTAATGATTAATAAGATGTCTGTTTATTGATCAAATAGATATACCTTAGAGTTTAATTTGGGAGATGGTAACTCCTTAAACAACTTCTTCCGTGGTGCCCCAAATCCTAATGAGTTAATTGTTACATGATTATAATGTAATTGGGTAACAATTAAACAAACATAGTTAGTGGATTCAATAAATAAGTCATAAGATTAATGAAAGGAAAGTCATGACAGAATGTATTATGTCCAGCAGGGACAGAGGTAACCCATTTAAACAAAATCCCTTGATGAGACCACAGAACGTTTACAAAAAGCTAGGATGTCTCAAAGATGTCCAGCTATAATGCCATTGCAGATTTAACCTATTACACTCTAAGGCAGCAGTTTCCCAAAATGGCCACCAACCAACTCCATGGGGTCAAATAGGACAGGTTTAACATGACAGTATTTCAATACATAATTGCTATATAATGCCCAATGATGGCTTAAAATGTTTGAGTTGGTGTTGCGAACACAATAAAATGGCCCAAATATGCCATGTACCCTGAGTGTACAAAACATTAAGTACACCTGCTCTTTCCATGACAGACTGACCAAGTGAATACAGGTGAAAGCTATAATCCCTTATTGATGTCACTTATTAAATCCACTTCAATCAGTGCAGATGAAGGGGAGAAGACAGGTTCAAGTATGTTTAAGCCTTGAGACAATTGAGACATGGATTGTGTATGTGTGCTATTCAGAGGGTGAATGGGCAAAACCAAATATTTAAGTGCCTTTGAACGGGGTATGGTGCCAGGCGCACCGGTTTGTGTCAAGAACTGCAACGCTGCTGGGTTTTTCCACACTCAACAGTTTCCTGTGTGTATCAAGAATGGTCCACCACCCAAAGACATCCAGCCAACTTAACACAACTGTGTGAAGCATTGTAGTCAACATGGGCCAGCATCCCTGTGGAATGCTTTCGACACCTTGGAGAGGCAACTCAATATAAGGAAGGGGGCCTTAATGTTTTGTACACTTGCAGAAAGCTGGAAAGAAAACTGCCCCAAAATAAACTCGGGTTACTAGTTTTTGAAAATGTTTTCACCCTAGTTTAAACAAACATTTTCTTTAAGTGTAACCTGAAGTCTACTGGTTACAATGATACATAATGATATTATACAGTGCCTTTAGAAAGTATTCACACCCCTTGACATCTTCCACATCACCTCATAAGATGAGGAAGCACATTGCTTATGAGGATTGCCTGCTGCAGTTGTTCGAGAGATGTCCAGTTTTGCAACCAAACAAGCAACATAGAAAATACCAGCAAGTGGACTCTCAGCATCACACAGACATGCCCTCGCTGTGAACATTCCTATAAATGAAATAGGGAGGACACTTGAAATCAGGTTGGGGAGATTTGACCTGGTCAAAAGGTCAAAACCGTTTGGAGTTTTGTCCCAATTCACCTTCATAACCTAGCCTGCGTTTACTATTCTACTTCACTTCACATATCATGATCTCTGAAGTGAAATAGAAAGGTGAATGCAGCAATCAGGTTGGTTCCACCATGCTAATCATAACCACCATTGACAATGTAATCAGTGCTCGGTGTGTGACTGACCAGTATCTTTGATGAGGGCCCAAGAGCTGATCTGCCCTGCCATGGCCATCAATGGGGCACTGGCAAAGACCTTACCTCCAGCCTCACCTCTTGCCTGCTCACCACCGGTCGTCGATGGGGAGTTGGGTAAGCTTAGTCTGACCTGTTAAAAGAATGTGTTTGTCAGATATCACCTATCCTTACTGCTATTGGTAATATAATATAAGTTCACAGATGCATCTATGGAGCCAGCACTTGGAGACTTGCAAGATGATGTGATGGGAGTCCTGACCGACAGACAGGCTCAATACGGACGTCTATTAATAACGGAGAGAGACCTGGCACTGAAGGTGATTACTAATAATACAATACAGCAGAAATGTTCAGTATTTGCAATACCCTTTTCCTTCCTTGTGTCACTGATGAACTCTGCCTCAACTCTGCCTATTTCTACAGATGGAGGACTGTAGATGCTTTTGCCAGATGCCAGCCTCGGTCGTTTGATGGGGAAACCATCATTTGGTAGGTTTTATCTGACCTGTTAAAACTTCAACATAGGATAGTATCTGTTTGTGGGTCAGATATTACTTAACTGCCAATGATAATAGAACAATGACAATAGCTGTGTTCGAATACTCATACTAACTGCACTAACCCTACCATTTGCGATGTAAATTGAGTATGCAGTATGCTTATTGGTCCTAGTATGGATATAGTTAGTATGCCAAATGTTCCCGGATGTTGTACTACATTTGCCAAAATACGAAGTATACAAGCAATGGACACTATTTCCGTGCTTTTAGGGCCCATAATGCAATTCTTCCAAAAATGGATGTGAACGTTTTCAGAATTGAAGAAAATTGCGGAAAATATGCAGCCGAAGTCTGACGCGAGCGGATACAAATTCGTTGCTTTAAATAATTATCACAAATACTAAGAAAATGTTGAGCAATGTAATAAAGTAATAACTTTTCTAATAAATTACATTGCGTTGGCTGACAATGTTAGCTATGCTATCCTTTTGAAACGCATAGCATTACAGCAGTACCGGGTATGTTAGCTACCTACTGTAACGTTAGTTGGTTACTAGTACATCGAATTTGCCAGTATATTTACTTTATGCTATCTAACTACCCAAAGCTTATTTACTTGATTATTCACATTATTTATAGCTTAGCTAAGTGGTATAGTCGTTCAGGTCCGTTCGTAAATTCACTCTAGCTATCTACTCTGATTTCAGAGCAGTCTAATCTGACTGCCAGAGGCAGAGCGCAGAATAACTGATGAATTTACGAACTATCAACACCGGTTGAATGTGGCAGGTGTCAGTAAACATTGGCAAAAAAACGTAATTAAATTGAAGCCAGCAGCAGTTAGTCACTAACGCTCTGGATAACCAGCTCTGCTAGGGTGAGTAAAATGGTCAGAGTGAGGTGTGGTCCCATGTGACTCAGTTGGTAGAGCATGGTGTTTGCAACGCCAGGGTTGTGGGTTTGTTTCCCACGGGGGACCAGTATGGGAAAAAAAAAATAAATGAAATGTATGCATTCACTACTGTAAGTCGCTCTGGATAAGAGCGTCTGCTAAATGATTAAAATGTAAATGTAAGATGTGTTCTCTCATTTGTGTCTGGAAGTAGCTAGCAAGTTAGCTAGGGTGCTTGACTGCTGTTGAGGTCAGAACGCTTAGATCAATCCTACTCCTCAGCCAGAGTGTCCAGTGTGCGCTCTGGAAGCTCCGAGAGTGAAACGCTCTCAATTTATGAACGGACAATCTGACAACGCCCTGAATTTACAAACACCCAGAGCGCACTCTGGCACACCAGATTGAATTTACAAGAGGTTGCATAGCAACAGTATCAACTTCCGGTAGACAGGCAAAGCGCTAGTACGCTCAACTGAAAGAATACCGTTCGTTAACAGTATACTAAAATGAACTAATAGTATATACTCATTAATTATGTAGTATACAGTATGTTAGTAAGGGTATTCAAACACAGTTTACATGTGTATGTGTTCACAGAGCCAGCACATAGAGACTTGCATGATGTGATGAAGTCCAGTCTGACAGACTGGCTTGATACTGGTGTCTCTAAATGGAGAGACCTGGCACTCGGAGCTCTACGGACAATTCTTCGACCTCATGGCTTGGTTTTTGCTCTGACATGCACTGTCAACTGTGGGACCTTACATAGACAGGTGTGTGCATTTCCAAATCATGTCCAATCAATTGAATTTACCACAGGTGGACTCCAATCAAGTTGTAGAAACATCTCAAGAATGATCAATGGAAACAGAATGCGCCTGAGCTAAATTTCGAGTTTCATAACAAAAGGGTCTGAATACTAAGGTATCAGTTTTTTTTTATTTGTAATAAATTTGCAAACATTTCTTTAAACTCGTCTTCGCTTTGTCATTTTGGGTATTGTGTGTAGATTGTTGAGGGGGAAAAGTATTTAACACATTTTAGAATAAGGTTGCAAGGTAACAAAATGTCGAAAAAGTCAAGGGGTCTGAATACTTCCAGAATGCACTGTATATTAGGGATGCACGATATATCGGTAAGCATATCGTAAACGGCCGATATTAGCCAAAAATACCAACATCGGCCCGATGTCTAGTTTAACACCGATGTGCAAAACCGATGCCAAAGCCAACGTGCATACCTATATAACGTAGGTAGCGCGTTGGGCCAGTAACCGAAAGGCTGCTGGATCGAATCCCCGAGCTGACAAGGTAAAAATCTGTCATTCTGCCCCTGAGCAAGGCAGTTAACCCACTGTTCCCTGTGCGTCGAAGACGTGGATGTCGATTATGGCAGCCCCCCGCACCTCTCTGATTCAGAGGGTTTGGGTTAAATGCGGAAGACACATTTTAGTTGAATGCATTCAGTTGTACAACTGACTAGGTATCCCCCTTTCCCTTTCTAGATGACATAATGACAGCATGAAAAATACAGTGCTACACATAACAAAAGCGACTAGCGATGTCAGCCCCATGAGCATGCCGAGTCTGACAGCACAGTGGGTCAACAAGGATTTCATACTGAGGAAAGCTGTATTGCATGCTCAAGAATGTGCTGCCATTTCAACAACATTTGTGAACATGTTTGAAACATGAACACTCCTAGCTCCATCCGAACAACTGAATTGAGAAATAAGCTCAACTGCATCTGCAGACATTAAAACGCAGACATTAAAACGCCTCAACAAAACTGTCGACATATTGTGGGGTTAAAACTTGCAAAAGTACTCTACAAGAGGCTGTGAACAAGCGATTCGGTGTCATTCTCTCTGAGCCTCTTTACTCCTGTCGCCACCATGCTCGATGCTAGGTACAAGGACCGCTACTTTGATGCAGACAAAAAAAAAAAAAAGGGTTTACGTGAAATTTTACAGACACAGCTGGATAAGATGGAAACAGACACAGTGACAGTGCGCACCAAGGAAGAGGCCACAGACAGAGCTGAAACTTCCCTGCTTGACATGTATGATTAATGGGGGTCCTAATAAATCAAATGTTATTTTCTCTACCATAAGCTGGTCTCCAACGTCGTTTTAGAGAATTTGACAGTACGTCCAACCGGCCTCACAAACGCAGACCACGTGTAACTACGCCAGCCCAGGACCTCCACATCCGGCTTCTTCACCTGCTGGATCGTCTGAGACCAGCCACTCGGACAGCTGATGTAATGGTGGGTTTGCACAAGCAAAGAATTTCTAACTGTCAGAAAACTTCAGTGAAGCTCATCTGCATGCTCGTCGTTCTCAACCAGGGTCTTGACCTGACTGGAGTTCGGCGTTGTAACCGACTTTGGTGGGCAAAAGCTCACCTTCGATGGCCAATGGCACGCTGGAGAAGTAATACTCTTCACAGATTAATCCCGGTTTCAACTGTACTGGGCAGATGGCAGACAGCGTGTATGGCGCTGTGTGGGCGAGCAGTTGCTGATGTCAACATTGTGAACACAGTGCCCTATGGTGGCAGTGGGGTTACGGTATGGGCAGGCATAAGTTACGAACAAAAACAATTGCATTTAAACGATGGAAATTTAAATTCACAGAAATACCGTGACGAGATCCTGAGGCCCATTCATCCGCCACCATCACCTTATGTTTCAGCAAGATAATCTTTGGAATTGTTACAATGATACATAATATATAAATGGTAACATGCAACTAGTAGACATCAGGGAACACATCACTTTTTTATAATGGTATAAAAGTAACTTTATTTAACCTCTATGGGACCGGCGGGACGAATTCGTCCCACCTACGTAACAGCCAGTTGAATCCTGTGGCGCGATTTTCAAAACCTTTGAAATGCTATTACTTCAATTTCTCAAACATATGACTATTTTACAGCTATTTAAAGACAAGACTCTCGTTAATCTAACCACACTGTCCGATTTCAAAAAGGCTTTACAACGAAAGCAAAACATTAGATTATGTCAGCAGAGTACACAGCCAGAAATAATCAGACACATTTTTCAAGCTAGCATATAATGTCACAAAAACCCAGAAGACAGCTAAATGCAGCACTAACCTTTGATGATCTTCATCAGATGACACACCTAGGACATTATGTTATACAAAACATGCATTTTTTGTTCAATCGAGTTCATATTTATATCAAAAACCAGCTTTTTACATTAGCATGTGACGTTCAGAAAAAGCATACCCCGCAAACTTCCGGGGAATTTACTAACAATTTACTAAATTACTCACGATAAACGTTCACAAAAAGCATAACAATTATTTTAAGAATTATTGATACATTACTCCTCTATGCACTCGATATGTCCGATTTTAAAATAGCTTTTCGGATGAAGCACATTTTGCAATATTCTGAGTAGATAGCCCGGCATCACAGGGCTAGCTATTTAGACACCCGGCAAGTTTAGCCTTCACCAAAATCCCATTTACTATAACAAAAATGGTCTTACCTTTCCTGTTCTTCGTCAGAATGCACTCCCAGGATGGCTACTTCAATAACAAATGTTGGTTTGGTCCAAAATAATCCATCGTTATATCCGAATAGCGGCGTTTTGTTCGTGCGTCCCAGACACTATCCGAAATGGTAAATAACGGTCGTGCGCATGGCGCATTTATTCCATTACCGTACTTCGAAGCATGTCAACCGCTGTTTAAAATCAATTTTTATGCCATTATTCTCGTAAAAAAGCGATAATATTCCGACCGGGAATCTGCAATTAGCTAAACAGCCGAAGGAAAATACTGCACGGGGTCGAATCGGGCACGCGCCTAATTCCATTGTCCTCTGATGGGCCACTTGGAAAAGGCGATAATGTGTTTCAGCCTGAGGCTGCCTCGTCATCGTTCAGGTTTTTCCCGGGCTCTGAGAGCCTATTGGAGCCCTAGGAAATGTCACGTTACAGCTAAGATCCTGACTCTTCAATACATAGAAGCAAGAACAACAACACCTTGTCAGACAGGCCACTTCCTGCATGAAACCTTCTCAGGTTTTTGCCTGCCATAGGAGTTCTGTTATACTCACAGACACCATTCAAACAGTTTTAGAAACTTTAGGGTGTTTTCTATCCAAAGCCAATAATTATATGCATATTCTAGTTACTGGGCAGGAGTCGTAACCAGATTAAATCGGGTACGTTTTTTATCCGGATGTGAAAATACTGCCCCCTAGCCCAAAGAAGTTAATACACCACTTTGAAAGTAAAAATATCAACATTTTACTGCTATTTCATCATTGTTGTGATCATCAAGGTAAAAACAAAGAACATATGGTTTTGGTCATTGATAGAGTGTGTTCCTCAAATCAATACAAACATTTTAAGCTATTTTGGGGCAAAGTAGACCCAATCGCGGGTAAATGCATTTTCACCATTAATCTATAGGAGGTCGCTACAGTCTGACCTTCAGTGTTCACTGAAATAGCACTATTTCAGGTTTTGTTCAGCGCTAAATATTATACAAGTCTGCCAATTTTCAAACTTCTATACCAAATCGAACAATATGGTATTTTTTGGGAGCTTGTCTACTGAACTAAGTAGTTGAAACGTTTAAAAAAAAATTTTTTTTTTTTTTAAATCGACCCCAGAGCTGCTTGATGGATGACGATGACATTGATGTAATGGCAAGACAAATAAAACATTTTTCTGCTTGATAAATACCTGTTAAAACATTCTCTGTTTGTCCCCTGAATATTACAGAGTTTTGTTTATCTAGTGCAAGTTTTCCCTTCAAAACACAGCTTTGTGGCAGAGCTAATTACCGTGGGATTAACGTGAGCATACAAATTCCTTAGGGAGGAAAGTAATTAAGCAGAGGACTGTGGACAGTAGACACACACAGGGCAACTGGATGCTTCCTAGAACCATAAACTTGGCTCTTATGTCTCCGCAATTAGTTTTACTTGACACCTGAAAGGAGAGGGCATCAGAGTAAAGGAGAGGAAGAACGGCAACTGTCCTCCAGTGGCGAGAGAAAGGCAGCACTGATGAGCACAGCAGCACAGTGCTTCCTGTTGTTGCAGGCTAAAAACACAGTGACCTTCAGAATGTCATAACATGTCCACACTCACATGTTTCCTTTTGGTGCTCGAGTCCGTCCCCTTCTCCGATTCCCCCACCTCCAACCTCTCCCCTCCCACTGGACTCTCGACCCTCCTCCTCAGACTCAACACATCTCGGTCTCTCTCAACTCCCCTCTTGTCACTTCCTCCCCCTTTCCATTTGGACAGCCCTTGACAGCAGGGCTCTGAGCGGATCTCCTCTCTGCCAGCTCCTGTTACTGTCACTTTAGTGGGAATGTGTGGCAAGGGAGCACTCGGAACGCAAAAAGTGCCATCTCCTTTCAGCTTTTAGAGTGCCCCACTTTAAACAGGCTGGCCACGACTGGCCACGACTGGCCACAAGACCATATCGACCAGTCTTGCCCCTCTGCCACCCAAAGCCATATGTTTCAGGAGAAAGTTCTGGTCTGCTCTCTCGTCTAAGTACTGTGATGTTGTTTCTCCCAGTTTAAGATATAGATTTTTGTGATGTGAAATGGTTTGTACAATAGTTTGTGGCAGTGATTTAATTTCTTCAGTAACACACTGATGTTTTTGAACGCCAAGAGTCCACACGTCATGTTTGCACATGTGTGCTTGGTTTCACTATCCTTGTGGTGACCAAAGTCCTCACAAGGATAGTAAAACAAGGAAAATTTTACTACTTTATTTATAAGAATCTTTAGGGGTGTTAATAATTTTGACCCCTACCCTTGAGAAAAAAAAGTATTACTTGTTAAACAAAATCTCTTTCTCTGACCAATTGTATTACGATAAAATATAATTTCCCAATTTTTTGAAGCATACAATATAGCTCACTATTTGAATTATTTACTTTATATAGTCATTATTTCTCATCTTTCTCAAGGGTGTCAATAATTTCAGACCACACTATACATAATGTCTTTGTGTTGTGTGGGATATTTGTGGGCACATATTTTCACCGGTCCCCAAAAGAAAAAAGGGTATTTTAGGCTTAGGGGTGAGGTTTACACTTAGGGACTTTGAATGGGAATCAATTGTTTGGTTCCAACAAGGATAGTAAAACAAAAAGGTATGCGTGTGTTTATTATGTGTTGAATACCTGTATACCCGGCTGAATCTCTCAGGCAATGCCGATCACAACTCCAGAAGAGAAGCGATCGAACTCCAGAAACAGCTCCCTGATGTTGCTCCTGTACTTCAGATCCAGGTCCAGCTGTACAATGCACTACAGATCTGAAACAAAGAGTTCAATACATTTTTACTCAGAAATTCAAACGTATTGCTAGCACCCCTTGAGTAGCAGATTACATTGGCTATACATCATATCAGCCAAAATGATCAGCTATGAAATTACTCTGATTATTATCTGATATCAATATGTTTTAAGCCATCATCTGATACCGATATGAAGATATATCATGCATCTCTAATCATAGCTCTGATGTAGGCCCTGTTTCTGGGTAGCAACCACCGGTCAATAGCCAGCAGGGCTAGGAATTGCCAGGGACCTCATGATACGATATTACCACCATACTTAGGTGCCGATACGATATGGATTGCGATTCTATATGCATTGTGATTTTATTGCCATTTGATGTTCCAAACATATTGCTCATCATATGTCTGCTGCAGAGGGACAAGAGAGAGCCATGAGAAGACGAGTTTTGAACAGTCATGGAAATAAAAGTCCTGAAAACAAAATAGTCTGTTTAAAAAGCATGTGTAGAACAAGCTATGAAGGAAACATACTGGAGTTTTGGTGCAGGTAGAGCCAGCTAGCCCAAAAATAATATTGTGATAGTCAAAACAATATCCCGATATGTAACTGTATCGATTTTTCCCCCCCATCACTAATAGCCAGGAAGCAGCACTCTGTGGACACAGTCACCCCAGTTACCAGGAAATACAGACTCCTCTGTTCATTGTTTCACCTTCCTGTGTTTTGGTGGTTGGCATGGCAGTGAAAAGTAAGGACATTCTTAGGGTGCTGGACTGCTGTGCAATGGACAAAATACTGTGCCAATCTGGATTTACAGAGTGGTGTCAATCTGAAAACCATGCATTGGATCTTGGCATCTTGAACTGCTAAAATGTTACAGTGACTCTAAAGATGTCACTCACAATTGTGTATGCTATACCATGCAGTTAACAAGTGTTATAGTAAAATAGTAACCTTAAAGTGCAAAAAAAAAAAAAAGTATCTAGATACTTGATGGGCCTCCAAAAAAAGTCCTCTGGAAGTCCAAAAAACAGATCTAGACCACGTACGCAGATGGTCCAAAAAGCCAATCCAGTAGTCTAAGAAAGCGATCTCGGTATGACCCCTGATGGTTCAAGAAAGTTATCTGTGGTTCCAAGAACTGAATTGCTAACCAACCTCCAAGAAGGAAATTCAGGTACAAGAAGAAGTAAGTCCCAAATCTAGAAGGGTGATTTGATGGGAAAACCACATGATCCATTGGTGCGAGCAGTGGTGTAGTACAATTTGATTAGGTGAGGGAGTGCAAAAAATAAATACCGACAGATGTAGCCAATTGAATAGGCCATCATTATAGAATATGCATAAAAGGCATCCTACAATTGCAACATCTGGTATATTGGACTGAAATGTGTATATGGGAAAGTATTCAGACCCCTTGACTTTTTCCACTTTGTTACATGACAGCCTTATTCTAAAATGGATTAAACAATTTTTTGTTCCGCAATAATCTACAGAGAAATACCTTATTTACATAAATATTCAGACCCTTTGCTATGAGACCCGAAATCGAGCTCAGGTGCATCCTGTTTCCATTGATCATCCTTGAGATGTCTTTATAACTTGATTGGAGTCCACCTGTGGTAAATTCAATTGATTGGACATGATTTGGAAAGGCACACACACCTGTATATATACACACAGTTGAAGTTAGAAGTTAACATACACTTAGGTTGGAGTCATAAAAACTTGTTTCTCAACCAGTCCACAATTTTCTTGTTAACGAACTATAGTTTTGGTAAGTCGGTAAGGACATCTACTTTGTGCATGACACAAGTAAGTATTCCAACAATTGTTTACAGACAGATTATTTCACTGTATAACAATTCCAGTGGGTCAGAAGTTTACATACACTAAGTTGACTGTGCCTTTAAACAGATTGGAAAATTCCAGAAAATGATGTCATGGCTTTAGAAGCTTCTGATTGGCTAATTGATATCATTTGAGTCAATTGGAGGTCTACCTGTGGATGTATTTCAAGGCCTACCTTCAAACTCAGTGACTCTTTGCTTGACATCATGGGAAAATCAAAAGAAATCAGCCAGGACCTCAGAAAAAAAGATTGAAGACCTCCACAAGTCTGGTTCATCCCTGGGAGCAATTTCCAAACACCTGAAGGTACCACGTTCATCTGTATAAACAATAGTACGCCAGTATAAACACCATGGTACCACGCAGCCGTCATACAGCTCAGGAAGGAGACACGTTCGGTCTCCTAGAGATTAACGTACTTTGGTGCGAAAAGTGCAAATCAATCCCAGAACAACAGCAATGGTCCTTGTTAAGATGCTGGAGGAAACAGGTACAAAAGTATCTATATCCACAGTAAAACGAGTCCTATTTCAACATAACCTGAAAGGCCACTCAAAGGAGAAGCCACTGCTCCAAAACCGCCATAAAAAAGCCAGACTACGGTTTGCAACTGCACATGGGGACAAAGATCGTACTTTTTGGAGAAATGTCCTCTGGTCTGATGAAACAAAAATAGAACTGTTTGGCCATAATGACCATCGTTATGTTTGGAGGAAAAAGGGGGAGGCTTGCAAGCTGAAGAACACCATCCCAACCATGAAGCACGGGGGTGGCAGCATCATGTTGTGGGGTGCTTTGCTGCAGGAGGGACTGGTGCACTTCACAAAATAGATGTCATCATGAGGTAGAACAATTATGTGGATATATTGAAGCAACATCTCAAGACATCAGTCAGGAAGATAATTTGGTCGCAAATGTGTCTTCCAAATGGACAATGACCCCAAGCATACTTCCAAAGTTGTGGCAAAATGGCTTAAGGACAACAAAGTCAAGGTATTGGAGTGGCCATCACAAAGCCCTGACCTGAATCCTATAGAAAATTTGTGGGCAGAACTGAAAAAGCATGTGCGAGCAAGGAGGCCTACAAACCTGACTCAGTTACACCAGCTCTGTCAGGAGGAATGGGCCAAAATTCACCCAACTTATTGTGGGAAGCTTGTGGAAGGCTACCCTAAATGTTTGACCCAAGTTAAACAATTTAAAGGCAATGATACCAAATACTATTTCAGTATGTAAACTTCTGACCCACTGGGAATGTGATGAAAGAAATAAAAGCTGAATTAAATCACTCTCTACTATTATTCTGCCATTTCACATTCTTAAAATATAGTGGTGATCCTAACTGACCTAAGACAGGGATTGTTTTCTAGGATTAAATGTCAGGAATTGTGAAAAACTGAGTTTAAATGTATTTGGCTAAGGTGTATGTAAACTTCCGACTTCAACTGTATATGACATACAAATTGTATAGAGTGAAATAGTAGACGCGTCATAATTTCTATAATAACTACAACCTAAAACTTCTTAATGCCTAGGTTTACCTCCACTCTACTCACATCCTACCATACCCTTGTCTGTACATTTATGCCTTGAATCTATTCTTCCACTCCCAGAAATCTGCTCTTTTTACTCTGTTCCAAATGCACTAGAAGACCAGTTCTTATAGCCTTTAGCCATACCCTTATCCTACTCCTCCTCTGGTGATGTAGAGGTTAACCAAGGCCCTGCAGCCCCCAGTACCACTCCGATTCCCCAGGCACTCATTTGTTGACTTCTGTAACCGTAAATGCCTTGGTTTCATGCATGTTAATATCAGAAGCCTCCTCCCTAAGTTTTATTCACTGCTTTAGCATACTCCGCCAACGCTGATGTCCTAGCTGTGTCTAAATCCTGGCTTAGGAAGGCCCCCAAAAATTCTGAAATTTCCATCCAACTACAACATTTTCCAACAAGATCGAACTGCCAAAGGGGGCAGAGTTGCAATCTACTGCAGAGATAGCTTGCAGACTTCTGTTATACTATCCAGGTCTGTGCCCAAACAAAATCGAGCTACTACTAAAAATCCACCTTTTCAGAAACAAGTCTCACCGTTGCCGCTTGTTATAGACCCCCCACAGCCCCCAGCTGTGCCCTGGACACCATATGCGAATTGTTTGCCCCCCATCTATCTTCGGTGCTCGTACTGTTAAGTGACCTAAACTGGGATATGCTTAACACCCCGGCCGTCCTACAATCTAAGCTAGATGCCCACAATCTCACACAAATTATCAAGGAACCTACCAGGTACAACCCTAACATATATATTTTTTGAATTTAAAGTAAAAAACATTTTTTTTTTTAATATTACATTTTTTTTTATATAAAAAAAAAAAGAAAAAAAAAAAGAAATGGCCAATTAAGCGGTACCTGCATTTTTTGGTCCTCCAATAATTGGTATCGGCGTTAAAATCATAATCGGTCGACCTCTAATTAAAACACATAGGGTGTGTCTATATAAGGATAAACACACCTTTTAAAATTTCGACGAATCAATTGGTCAAAAGAACCGACGACTTTCAGTTGACCAAGATATTGTTTTTGTCTGGGACAGACCTACCACTGCTACACGCTTTGTCGACACAGGTATAAGGCCCTCTCCCGTCCTCCTTCAGCAAATCCGACCAGAACTCCATCTTGCTTCTCCCCGCCTACAAAAAAAACTAAAAAGGGAAGTTCCAGGGGTCAGGTCTGTACAGCGTTGGTCAGACCAAAATCAGAATTCACGCTCCAAGGCTGTTTTGATCACGTGACTAATATATTCCGGGTTGCCTCTGTTTACCGGATGCTGGAGTGAGTAGTCGTGCTGTACTTCGCTCCGCGGGTAATATTATATTTCAACGGAACGATTTGATTAGTGTATGTTAGCTAGCTAGCTACATAGATGTCTTTGCTGTCTTTGCATCAAGGATAAAGGTGTAGCTAAAGGTGTAGGTGTAGCTTTGAGAAACTAACTTTGAGAAACTAAGAAGGTTAGCTAGCCAGCTGTACTCGTTTGTTCGTGCCGTTTTCCAAACAGCGTTAACACCACAACTCCACAGCCACTGCTAGCTAGCCAACTTTACCAACTAGCAGTACTGTAGAAACTAAATACATTACAACGGAACGATTTGATTAGTGTAATGTTAGCTAGCTACATAGTTGTCTTTGTATCAAAGATAAATGTAAACGCAGCCACTGCTAGCTAGCCAACTCTACCAGCTAGCAGTACAGTATCATTTTTAGTCAATAAGATTTTTGCAACGTAAGTTTAACTTTCTGAACTTTTGAGTTGTGTAGTCCACTTGTGTAGCTAGCAGGACTGACTTTGTGTTAGCTAGCCAACGTTTAATTACTTCTGTGTTATGAAAGGAACTAGACACGGACACGAATGATCCATTGGTAGTTTGTTGTAACCAAGTATTGGTGCTAACCGTGTGTTATTGGATGCTAGCATGCTAGCTAGCTACGGCGTCATAGGATACGGTGCACTGGGTGGGTTTCACGGAAGAATACTGTACCAAGTTATCTAGCTGAATAAACTAAGTTTAAGCCTATTCCTGGAAACATTGAACTACTGTACTTTACATCAATTATAATTTCTAAAGTGGAAGTTGGAAAAGTTACATTTCAGTGTTTCAGTGAATGGTTAGTGTTACGTGTTACGTTTTTCTTGTTCCCCATTTTCCCCTGTTAGTGTGTTTGTCTTGGGCATTACAGGTGTACCGAGTTGCGGCTAACGATGGTGGGCGTGGCTGTAGCTGATTACAGAGAGGATATCTGTTTGCCGTGTGAGAAGAGAAGAGAGAGAGAGGGGGAGAGAGAGGACACTTGTTTTTTGTTTGACTATTTCTGTTAATTTCTTTGTTTGTGTTTCAGCCTGTCCTCCAGAGGCGCTCCACCCGACCTAGGTCCTGGAGAAGGGAAAAGGTAGATCTGCCCATGGGTGTACATTCTCACGTAGATAACCCATTGTTGTATACACTAGGTTAGCCGGGCGGGTGTCACCCTTGTATTTTTCTTGGAACCAGGTAGGACAGTGGGTTAGGGTGTAGAATGTGTTAGGAAGGATTAGGTGTGTAGAAGAGGAGGGACCTTTTGTTTATTTTCATTACTTGGACCCCGATCCCAAATATTCCCTTCTCTTACCTTCCCTTGTTGTGGTTGTTTTGTTTCTTATTGATTATTTATGGGTGTTTTATATTATTTATTTAACTAATTCACTAAACATCCCCTGAGGGTTAAAATTGAGTTCTGGTTGTGGTCTGATTTATTTATCGCTCATTGCACCCCACATTTCTTCCCCTTTCATCTGTATTACCTGGTGTGTTTAGGCCCAGGCATTTACGTCTCCTCCTCAGACGAGCTACACCCGAGGGGAGAACGTAAGATGGGGGCTCATCCGGGATCTTTTTGATCCAGCTTGTGCCCGCACACTAGGGTAGTAAAGGTGGATTGGGTGGTTGTTGTGTTTGGTGTAGTGTTTAGTGCTGTGTAGTAGTTAGGTGGTGGATTTAGAATATGGCCAACTTTAACCTGAAGTTTTTTCTGGATAACCCAACGTGGGAGGGTTTTGAGAATTGTAGGAGAGTGGATTTAGAGACTTTGGCAGACCATTTCGATATCTCCGTGCCTAGGGGTTTTGTTAAGGCATTGGTATTAGCGGCACTGATGGAAAAGCAGGTGTTGGTTTTGCCTCGGCCTACGGTTGGAGAGGTGGTGGATGCTCTGGGTACCCCGACTAGGCCCGACGATGAGGTCGAGTATAAATCCCCGGACACCTTGCCTCGATTTGACCCTCTTTCTCCTATGCCTACGGCTGTACATTTGCAGATGGAGGCAGAAGAGCGAGCACAAATCCGAAAGGATGAGCTACATCTCAAGTTGGAGATGCGCCGACTGGAGTTGGAAGCAGAAAAGGACCTTAAAATAAGGCAGATGGACTTCGAAATGCGCAAATTGGAATTAGAGGTGGAGATGGCGAGGCTGGCCGCTGTCCCTGCCGTTTCCAATAGTGTGTTTTCCACCCCAGGATCTGCCTCTACCTTTGACATTAGCCGCCATATTGCTTTAGTTCCACAATTCCGTGAATCTGAGGTTGACTCTTACTTTTGTGCATTCGAACGCATAGCAGTGGCTTTGAATTGGCCTAGGGATGTGTGGCCGCTTTTACTCCAATGTAAATTGTCCGGTAAAGCGCAGGAGGTATTGGGTACTCTTTCTCTCGCTGATAGTCTTAATTACGACATAGTTAAGGCTACTGTGCTCCGTGGGTATGAGCTTGTGCCAGAGGCTTATAGACAAAAGTTTACAAAGCACTCCAAATCCTCTATAAAAACTTTTGTTGAATTCGCTAGAGAGAAGGAGTCTCTCTTTGACAAATGGTGCTCAGCGAGTAAAATCAATGACTTTGAAGGTCTTCGTGAATTAATGTTATTGGAAGAATTTAAAAACAGCCTCCCAGAGCGGTTGGTTGTATATATTAATGAACAGAAAGTGTTAAAGTTATCTGACGCCGCGGTGCTTGCAGATGAATTTGTGTTAACACATAAAACGGTGTTTCCCACACACCGTAGTGAGACTAGACCGGTTGTATCCTCTTCTGTCTACTATTCACCCCGTTACTCAGGAAGTACACGGCTGAATCAAAAGGAGGAACGTGCATGTTTTTACTGTCATAAAGTAGGACACGTAATTTCAGAATGTATGTCTCTAAAACACAAGTCACCAGCTTCATCCCCTAAACTCCATAAAAGTGTGGGTTTGATTAAAGTAACCAATAAGAGCTCTGTAAAGGAGAGTCCTGAAGTTGTACTAAGTCGTCCTGATCAATCATACGACACGTTCATATTTAAAGGCGTTGTTTCCCTGACAGGTGATTCTGGAGACCAAAAGCCAGTTTTGATATTGAGAGATACTGGTGCGGCTCAGTCTGTAATTCTCTCGAGTGTTCTGCCTTGGTCAGAAGAGTCTTATTGTGGCTCTAGTGTATTATTGAGGGGGATCGAAATGGGTTGTGTGCCTGTTCCGTTACATACTGTCCATTTGACTTCTGATCTAGTGAGTGGATGTTTCAGAATCGGTGTACAGTCCGAGCTTCCCGTGAATGGGGTTGCTCTAATCATGGGTAACGATCTAGCAGGAGGCAAAGTTGTGCCTGTGTTAGAAGTGTTAGACAAGCCTGATGCTCAGTTAAGTGCTAATGTTTTGGGAACTACGTTTCCCGACGCATTTCCAGCGTGTGCCATTACGCGTGCGCAGTCACGTCGCTTAGGTACCATGGTAGACTTAGCTGACTGTGTGCTTGCACCTATGTTAAATGGGGAAGATATTCAGTGTTCTACTCCTGTGTTCCCAGTGAGTTCTGATCATGATGATGGAAATAAAGACAAGACAATGGCTTCCTCGGTGGACTGTTTAAGGTTGCCAGTTACTCGGGAGGAGCTAATAGCTGCCCAGATAGAGGATGTGGGCTTGGCCAAATGTTTTTCCTCCATGTTACCTTTGAGTGACAAAAACAGGAAAGGTGTGACGTATTTCTTTGAAAAGGGGCTTCTGATGAGAAAATGGACTCCCCGTGCTGACCTAGAAAATGATTGGAGTTCCGTTAGCCAGATTGTAGTTCCTGCCCCGTTTCAGACAAAGGTGTTGTCCCTAGCTCATGATATTCCCTGGTCTGGTCATCTAGGGGTGACTAAAACCTACGACCGACTCCTCCGTCATTTCTTCTGGCCGGGAATGAAACGGGATGTGGCTCGCTATTGCCGTACATGTAGTACTTGCCAGGTGGTGGGGAAGCCTAACCAGGTAATTTCCCCGGCTCCTCTCTGCCCTATTCCGGTCATGGGAGAGCCGTTTGAGAAGGTAATCATTGATTGTGTTGGTCCCTTACCCAGGACTAAGTCGGGTAATCAATTCTTGTTAACAATAATGTGCACTGCTACAAGGTACCCAGAGGCGATTCCTATGCGTAAAATCACAAGTAAGGCAATTGTGAAGGCGCTGATTAAGTATTTCTCTACCTTTGGATTTCCAAAAATTGTACAGACAGATCAAGGCACAAATTTTACATCAAAATTGTTTGGAAGTGTGTTGAAGTCCTTGTCAGTGTCCCATCAGATGTCTAGCGCTTATCACCCGGAGAGTCAGGGCGCGCTGGAACGTTGGCATCAGACGCTAAAAGCTATGTTGCGTAAATACTGTATGGACACAGGAAAAGATTGGGATGAGGGGGTGCCCTACGTGCTGTTTGCTATTCGGGAGACCGTACAGGAGTCTCTTGGGTTTAGCCCAGCTGAGCTAATCTTTGGTCATACCGTGAGAGGGCCTCTCAAGGTACTGAAAGAACAACTTATGGCTGATGATTCAGTTGGGTCCTCTACTAATGTACTAGACTATGTTAGTCAAGTCCGGGAGCGGTTGCATGACGCCTGTGCTGTAGCCAGAGAAAATCTGTCTTCCACACAAAAGAAAATGAAACGTCATTTTGATGTTAAATCTGTGTTTCGTTCTTTTCAACCAGGTGACCAAGTCTTGGTGTTGTTGCCGGTACCCGGCTCGTGTCTCTCTTCCAGTTTCTCTGGCCCATATGTAGTGGACCGAAAACTCAGTGATACTGATTATGTTATCAAAACGCCAGACCGTAGACGACCATTTAGAGTATGTCACATTAACATGATTAAAGCCTATCTTGTTAGGGGTGGTATCGAGTCTCCCATTACCAGTGAAAAACCTGTTGTATCCTCTGTTGCTTCTGTGAGCCTGGTTACTCACCCAGGAGTCAGCATAACTGATGAGGATGGTTTGGTGATGCGGAATACTCCTGAGCAGTGTGCTCATTTGTGTAATTCAGAGATGGTGGCGTCTTTCCCAACCCATTTGTTGCATTTGAATGATCAGCAGAGGGCTGATATTGAGTTGCTAATCACTGAGTTTCCAAGTCTCTTTCAGGATGTTCCCAGTCGTACCAATGTGTTGAAACATGATATAAATGTAGGTGATGCTGCTCCAATCAAACAGCACCCTTATCGTGTGAATTCAATCAAGAGAGGAGTGATGAAGAAAGAGGTAACTTATTTACTGGAAAATGAGATGGCAATCCCCAGTGGCAGTCCTTGGAGTTCCCCCTGTCTGCTGATTCCAAAGCCTGACGGGACTCAAAGGTTTTGCACTGACTACAGGAAAGTGAATAATGTAACTATACCTGACTCATTCCCTTTACCTCGCATGGATGACTGTATAGACACCATTGGATTGGCTGCGTATGTTACGAAGCTTGACTTGTTAAAAGGTTATTGGCAGGTGCCGTTAACCCCTCGTGCCTCTGAGGTGTCTGCTTTTGTAACTCCTGACAGTTTGTCAGTACACAGTGATGGCTTTTGGAATGAGGAATGCTCCGGCCACGTTTCAACGTTTGGTAAATATTGTGTTGGCTGATGTTCCTGATTGTACTGCATATCTGGATGACCTGGTTGTTCATTCGACTACCTGGCTTGATCACCTGAGCACATTGAGGGCTGTGTTTGCACGCTTGGACAACGCTTCTTTGACCCTTAACTTAGCCAAATGTGAGTTTGGAAAGGCAACTGTTACATATTTGGGTAAAGAGGTAGGTCGGGGTCAGGTGCGTACCGTAGCAGCTAAGGTGGATGCTATCACCCGGTTTCCTGCCCCTGCCACTCGCCGAGAATTACGCAGATTTTTAGGCATGACGGGTTATTATCGTACATTTTGTAGGAATTTCTCAACAGTTGTAGCCCCACTGACTAGGTTACTCAGTCCTTCAGTATCCTTTGAGTGGACCACTGAGTGTCAATCTGCTTTTGACTCTGTAAAAGCACTATTGTGTACTTCTCCTGTTCTTTCTGCCCCTGATTTCCAGAAACCATTTAAGTTGGAGGTGGATGCCAGTTCAGTGGGTGCAGGTGCTGTACTATTACAGGAACACGATGGTCTAGATCACCCAGTTTGCTACTTCTCTCGAAAATTCAACAGCTGTCAGTCAAGGTATTCCACTATCGAACAGGAGACCCTGGCGCTGTTATTTGCCCTACAATTTTTTGAAGTTTATGTTGGCTCCAGTGTGTTGCCTGTTGTGGTATACACAGACCACAACCCTTTAACTTTCTTGAGCCGCATGTATAACCACAACCAACGTCTTATGCGTTGGGCGTTGGTTATACAGGGTTATAATTTACAAATTCAGCACATAAAGGGTTCGGAAAACATCGTTGCGGATGCTTTGTCCCGTGCCTAGTTAAAAAAAATATATACTAATAGCACCAGGCATTGATAACTTTGCTGTTGTAGAAAAAAATATATGTATGTAAGGGTTTTATCATAAACCCAGGGGTTTACTCTTTTTTGGGGGGGGGCGTGTTACGTTTTTCTTGTTCCCCATTTTCCCCTGTTAGTGTTTGTCTTGGGCATTACAGGTGTACCGAGTTGCGGCTAACGATGGTGGGCGTGGCTGTAGCTGATTACAGAGAGGATATCTGTTTGCCGTGTGAGAAGAGAAGAGAGAGGGGGAGAGAGAGAGGACACTTGTTTTTTGTTTGACTATTTGTGTTAATTTCTTTGTTTGTGTTTCAGCCTGTCCTCCAGAGGCGCTCCACCCTACCTAGGTCCTGGAGAAGGGAAAAGGTAGATCTGCCCATGGGTGTACATTCTCACGTAGATAACCCATTGTTGTATACACTAGGTTAGCCGGGCGGGTGTCACCCTTGTATTTTTCTTGGAACCAGGTAGGACAGTGGGTTAGGGTGTAGAATGTGTTAGGAAGGATTAGGTGTGTAGAAGAGGAGGGACCTTTTGTTTATTTTCATTACTTGGACCCCGATCCCAAATATTCCCTTCTCTTACCTTCCCTTGTTGTGGTTGTTTTGTTTCTTATTGATTATTTATGGGTGTTTTATATTATTTATTTAACTAATTCACTAAACATCCCCTGAGGGTTAAAATTGAGTTCTGGTTGTGGTCTGATTTATTTATCGCTCATTGCACCCCACATTTCTTCCCCTTTCATCTGTATTACCTGGTGTGTTTAGGCCCAGGCATTTACGTCTCCTCCTCAGACGAGCTACACCCGAGGGGAGAACGTAAGAGTTAGTGAGGGAGGCCCTGCTCTCTCGCTTCCCCAGTTGTTTAGTTAATTTTCATTCCAATCTCCTTTGCATTAGCGTAGCCTCTCCTGTAGCCTGTCAACTATGTGTCTGTCTATCCCTGTTCTCTCCTCTCTGCACAGGCCACACAAACACTTCACACCACATGGCCGCTGCCATTCTAACCTGGTGGTCCCAGCGTGCACGACCCACGTGGAATTCCAGGTCTCTGGCAGCCTCTGGAACTGCCGGTCTGCGGCCAACAAGGCAGAGTTCATCTCAGCCTATGCTACCCTCCAGTCCCTCGACTTCTTGGCGCTGACGGAAACATGGATTACCACAGAAAACACTGCTACTCCTACTGCTCTCTCCTCGTCTGACCATGTGTTCTCACATACCCCGAGAGCATCTGGTCAGCGGGGTGGTGGCACTGGAATCCTCATCTCTCCCAAGTGGACATTTTTTCTTTCTTCCCTGACCCATCTGTCTATCTCCTCCTTTGAATTCCATGCTGTCACAGTCACTAGCCCATTCAAGCTTAACATCCTTATTATTTATTGCCCTCCAGGTTCCCTTGGAGAGTTCATCAATGAGCTTGACGCCTTGATAAGTTCCTTTCCTGAGGATGGCTCACCCCTCATAATTCTGGGTAACTTTAACCTCCCTACGTCTACTTTGACTCATTTCTTTCTGCCTCCTTCTTTCCACTCCTCTTGTGACCTCACCCTCTCACCGTCCCCCCCTACTCATAAGGCAGGCAATACGCTTGACCTCATCTTTACTAAATGCTGTTCTTCTACTATTCTCACTGCAACTCCCCTCCAAGTCTCCGACCACTACCTTGTATCCCTTTCCCTCTCCTCCAACACTACTCACTCTGCCCCTACTCAGATGGTATTGCGCCGTCGCAACCTTCGCTCTCTCTCTCCTGCTACTCTCTCCTCTTCCATCCTATCATCTCTTCCCTCTGCTCAATCCTTCTCCAACCAATCTCCTGATTCTGCCTCCTCAACCCTCCTCTCCTCCCTCTCTGCATCCTTTGACTCTCTATGTCCCCTAACCTCCCGGCTGGCTCGGTCCTCCCCTTCTGCTCCGTGGCTTGACGACTCATTGCGAGGTCACAGAACAGGGCTCCGTGCAGCCGAGCGGAAATGGAGGAAAACTACCCTCCCTGCGGACCTGGCATCTTTTCACTCCCTCCTCTCCACATTTTCTTCCTCTGTTTCTGCTGCTAAAGCCACTTTCTACCACTCTAAATTCCAAGCATCTGCCTCTAACCCTAGGAAGCTCTTTGCCACCTTCTCCTCCCTCCCGAATCCTCCTCCCCCTCTGCGGATGACTTCGTCAACCATTTTGAAAAGAAGGTTGACGACATCCGATCCTCGTTTGTTAAGTCAAACGACACCGCTGGTCCTGCTCACATTGCCCTACCCTATGCTTTGACCTCTCTCCCCTCTCTCTCCAGATGAAATCTTTCGACTTGTGACGGCCAGCCGCCCAACAACCTGCCCGCTTGACCCTATCCCCTCCTCTCTTCTCCAGACCATTTCCGGAGACCTTCTCCCTTACCTCACCTCGCTCATCAACTCATCCTTGACCGCTGGCTACGTCCCTTCCGTCTTCAAGAGAGCGAGAGTTGCACCCCTTCTCAAAAAACCTACACTCGATCCCTCCGATGTAAACAACTACAGACCAGTATCCCTTCTTTCTTTTCTCTCCAAAACTCTTGAGCGTGCTGTCCTTGGCCAGCTCTCTTGCTGTCTCTCTCAGAATGACCTTCTTGATCCAAATCAGTCAGGTTTCAAGACTGGTCATTCAACTGAGACTGCTCTTCTCTGTGTCACGGAGGCTCTCTGCACTGCTAAAGCTAACTCTCTCTCCTCTGCTCTCATCCTTCTAGACCTATCTGCTGCCTTTGATACTGTGAACCATCAGATCCTCCTCTCCACCCTCTCCGAGTTGGACATCTCCGGCGCGGCTCACTCTTGGATTGCGTCCTACCTGACAGGTCGCTCCTACCAGGTGGCGTGGCGAGAATCCGTCTCCGCACCACGTGCTCTCACCACTGGTGTCCCCCAGGGCTCAGTTCTAGGCCCTCTCCTATTCTCACTATACACCAAGTCACTTGGCTCTGTCATATCCTCACATGGTCTCTCCTATCATTGCTACGCAGACGACACACAATTCATCTTCTCCTTTCCCCCTTCTGATAACCAGGTGGCGAATCGCATCTCTGCATGTCTGGCAGACATAAGTGTGGATGACGTATCACCACCTCAAGCTGAACCTCGGCAAGACGGAGCTGCTCTTCCTCCCGGGGAAGGACTGCCCGTTCCATGATCTCGCCATCACGGTTGACAACTCCATTGTGTCCTCCTCCCAGAGTGCTAAGAGCCTTGGCGTGACCCTGGACAACACCCTGTCGTTCTCCGCTAACATCAAGGCGGTGACCCGATCCTGTAGGTTCATGCTCTACAACATTCGCAGAGTACGACCCTGCCTTACACAGGAAGCGGCGCAGGTCCTAATCCAGGCACTTGTCATCTCCCGTCTGGATTACTGCAACTCGCTGTTGGCGGGGCTCCCTGCCTGTGCCATTAAACCCTTACAACTCATCCAGAACGCCGCAGCCCGTCTGGTGTTCCTCCGCACACTCCACTGGCTTCCAGTTGAAGCTCGCATCTGCTACAAGACCATGGTGCTTGCCTGCGAGGGGAACGGCACCTCCGTACCTTCAGGCTCTGATCAGTCCCTACACCCAAAGAAGGGCACTGCGTTCATCCACCTCTGGCCTGCTCACCTCCCTACCTCTGCGGAAGCACAGTTCCCGCTCAGCCCAGTCAAAACTGTTCGCTGCTCTGGCACCCCAATGGTGGAACAAGCTCCCTCACGACGCCAGGACAGCGGAGTCAATCACCACCTTCCGGAGACACCTGAAACACCACCTCTTTAAGGAATACCTGGGATAGGATAAAGTAATCCTTCTAACCCCCCCCCCCCCCCCCCCCCAAAAAAAATGTAGATGTACTATTGTAAAGTGGTTGTTCCACTGGATGTCATAAGGTGATTGCACCAATTTGTAAGTCGCTCTGGATAAGAGCGTCTGCTAAATGACGTAAATGTAATGTAAATGAGAACATAAATGATAACGCCGACTCAGTCACAGGATAAAAAAAAAAAATGATGCATAGTTGTGATACCGAGTGTCTTTCAAAACATTCACGAATCAAAAACCATGGATTGATAGCAGCCTTGTAGGAAAACTGAAAGAGGGTTGCTGCTTATAAATAGGGCAAGGTGACCGAGGACAATAGTGTGGTTAAACAGTATAAATACAACCAATGAAGATCGATAAAGATGGTGAAACAAGTATAGGGACAAAGTGGAGAAGCAATTCAGCGAGTCGGACACAAGGCGTATGTGGCAGGGGCTCCTAACGTTCACTGATTACAAAAAGAATGCCTGCCACGTCGCCGTCACCGACGCTACCCTACCAGATAGGCTAAACACATTTTGCCTCACGATTTGAGCACAATGACGCTGAGCTGCCAAGGCGAGCCCCCAATGACAATGTGGGCTACACACTCAGTCTCCACTGAGGACGTATGTAAGTCATTTAAACGTGTTAACCCTCAGATGGCATCCCGAGCCATGCCCTCAGAGCATTTGCAGACCAGCTGGCAGTTGTGTTCTGACCTTTTCAATCTCTCCCTAGCTCAGGGCGCTATACTCACCTGCTTCAAGATGTCCATCATCCCGGTGTCCAAGAAAGGGAAAGTACCTGAACTGAATGACTACCGACCAGAAGCACTCACTTCTGTCATTATAAAGTACTTTGAGGCTAGTCAAAGACCATATCACCTCCTCCCTCCCTGACACACTCAACCGTTTCCAAATCGCCTACTGTCCTGACAGATCCACAGAAAATGCAATCGCCATTGCACTGCACACTGCCCTTACCCAACTGGACAAAAGGAATGGATATGTGAGGATGCTGTTCATCGACTACAGCTCGGCCTTCAATACCATAGTGCGCAATAAGCTCATTAAAGCTCACGGCCTGGGTCTGAACTCCTCCCTATGCAACTGGGTCCTGGACTTCCTGGCGGGCCGCTCCCAGGTGGTGAAGTTAGGCAACATTACCTCCTCAACACTGATTTTCAACACTGGGGTCCCACAAGGGTGCGTCCTCAGTCCCCTCATCAGTCCCCCCCGTATACCCACAACTGCGTGGCCTCACACAGTTCCAACTCCAAGTTCAATGACAACACAAAAGTAGTGGGGCCTGACTACCAACAATGACGAGACAGCCTACAGGGTGGAAGTAGGCTGGTTGTAGACTTCAGGAGGAACCAGGCTGGACACACTCCCGTTCTCATCAATGGGGTTCCCGTGGAGACGGTCAATAACTTCAAATTCCTCAGCATACACATCTCGGAGAAGCAGAAAGCTGGTCTAACCACATGGCCACCATGGTGAAGAAGGCACGACAGCAATTCGTCAACCCCAGGATGCTGAAGAAATTCGGCCTGTCCCCTATGGCCCTCAGTGTTCTACAAGAGCACCATTGAGAGCATACTGTCAGGCTGCATCACAACCTAGTACGGCAATTCCACCGCCACAGACCGCAAGGCGCTTCAGAAGCTGACACGAGCAGCCGAAACGCACCATTGGGTGCACACTGCCTGCCCTCCAGGACGCCTACAACACCAGGTGTCGCAGGAAGGCCAAGAAGATCATCAGGGACCCCAGCCACCCAAGCCATGACCTGTTCTCCCTGCTTCAAATCACTCAGATGCGGGCAGTACAGGAACATCATGGCAAAAACTGGAAAATAGTTTCAGACCATCAGGCTGCTGAATAGCCACCACTAGTCAGCTACCTGCTACTCCCCCTATGGACATTTACCCCCCCCCCCCCCCTCGACATTTCCCCCTCACACCCCTTCAATGGTCACTTACCTCACATGCTGCTCCCCCTATGGACATTTACCCCCCCCTCGACATTTCCCCCTCACACCCCTTCAATGGTCACTTACCTCACATGCTGCTCCCCCTATGGACATTCTCCCCCCCCCCCACCAAATGGCTTTTACTCTTCCCCCACCCCAACGACATTCATCACTGTTGCAGTTAATATGTATATTATTGACTAATTATAATTGTCTTTATTTCTTTTGGTCCCCACCCCTATATGTTTATGCTGCTCCCCCTATGGTCATTCCCCCACATCCCCTAAACAGTCTTCACTCTGCCTCCACTCCAAATGGACATTTATTCATCCCTTCTACAGTTATGAAGTGTATATAGTGCTATTTATATTTTTATTGTTGCTTTATTATTACCATTTTCATTATTTTATTTCACTTTGTCCTGCATGTTGGAGCTCGGAGCCTAATATTTTCACTGTACACCGCAATCACACCTGCAACCCTGTACTTGTGACTGTTAAACACTCAATCTCTGAATCTGAAAAGTGAGCAGAGTGCTTCAAAGATGGACCATACCACACACACTGTGCAGAAAAAGCTAGCCACCCAGCGTATTCCCAATACGAGCCTTATTTTTGCTACTTGTTTCTGCAGTTCGGCAGTGCAATCAGCAAGTTGGTTCTGGGGAGATCGACTGTATTTAGTGTACAATTTGTTCATGACGATATGGAAGTGGTTCACACCACCAACCTCTGACACTTCATCCCCTACCGTCAGTTCATGTCTATGGTTTAGACAGTGCCACACAAGGTTTGGATAGTGCTGGGAGAGCCTGCGTGCAACGCCTAATTTCTTCCCCAGCATGACACTGGCACAATCACTTGCGAAGGACACCAAGTGTTTCTTCAGACAATTGTCGTTGAATCCGTTACCACACAAATGTTTCACAGTCTCCGCCTTTTGGTCAGGAAGCTTGATAAAATCAAGACAAAATCTGGGTCACGGGGCTTGTCGGTTTTACATTTGAAATAAACTATGAGCGTAGTTTTGCTGCTAAGGCTTGCAGACTCATCAAAAAAAAATAAATGCTTATGGCCCTGGGTTGGTCTGATATGCGAGTGCAAGACCAAGTCAAGCTTGGTCTTGATTAAGATGGCGAGGAAGGATAATTGCTATAGATCAAGAAATCAGCAACTATCCTGTACACAAAACTCATCCTCCTAAAACTTGAAAGCATTTTACAGGACAGTACTCATCCCCTTCCCTCAAAATTCAGGGAGAAAAAAAATACTTAAAAAGAAAATTCAAACAGATAGATATGGGGACTCTTATTGCAAGAGCCATTTGGCTGTATAATAGATAGTCTGTTGGTCCCTCCAGTATACAGCATATTGCACTTTCACTATAAATGCGTAGCTATAGCACTTTGAATGAATTATTGTGTGTCGTTTCTGTGTTCTCATGTTTTATTTACTGTCTTCTTAAGCACATGACCAAATTAATTTCCCCCTGATGGGATAATAAAGTTGATTTGAATCTGACTTGTAAAATGATAGACGTGTGACATCTGCACCCATCTTCTTTACAAACTATTCATGAGTATGCCTCCTGTTTGTTCCTCCACATACTGTTTGTCCATACGTCAGCACATGGTAGCAGGCCTATTGGTGCCGTGGTGGTGGTGCCAGCTGCAGGGAGAGGAGCTGTTCTGTCATCTGAGGGAACAGAGGTAGCTGAGGACGTGTGATCGGAGTGTTGCGGAGATCAGGCCTGGACCTGGGGACAGGGCAGGGAGGGAGCCGTCAAGGTTGTGGTGCGGGCTGCATGCTAGTAGCCAGGACAGATGAGGGAGCTGGATCAGGATAGTCACCTAGGTCAACTTGCTGGCTGTTTGTGTTGTTGTCAGGCCTATTGGTTGTAGTAGTTGCTGCAGCTTTTGCAACAACCAAAAAAAAAAAATGCACCAACGTTTGTTTTGTCGCCATTATGTCTATGACAGCTAGCCAGCTGTCCAAAAATGTACCTCTGCTAACCGTGCATGCTGCAAAGTGATGTAATGATGACAAATCTAAGGATTTGTTTTTTTTACGTTCTGATTGATTAAAGTGGCCAAGCCTGACGGGCCTCCGCAGTGCACACATGTAGCCTACAGTTCATCATTCTCACCACTGCCAGAGAGAAGACTGGTTAGAAACCACCATTTACCTACCTCTAGGCTGCTATACATATTTATCTGGTTGTCATACTATCATTTTTCATGGAATTCTAGTGGTAATTAAATATAAATTATAAATAAGTTATCAGAATACATTTACCAGCTCCGCGTATTCTCAAATTGAAAAAGTGAGGGAGAGCCGCTCCTTCACTACACCCCTGGGTGCGAGACCCGTTTTTTGATTTCTAATCCATTCAAGGACTTCAGCAAAAAAATAAAAAATTCCCCCCCAAAAAATCATCTCGGATTAATTTATTGGATCAATAATGTTAATTAGGGTAAGGGGTTTGACACCCATGACGCTGAGTATCAATAACGCAAAGTAAGACACCAGTGATGTGTCGGTATTGACCCCAACCCAGCTCACTGTTTTTCAAGCCAATATAATATAGGCCTATCTACAGTAGAAGCAATCGCTGCCTAAGTCAAGCAAGAAAAACGTGATTCCAGTTAACAATACTAACAAATAACAGAACAAGAAACAGTTTTCCAGCTTCTTGCGGTCAGACAGTGGCATGCACTGTAATCAAACGTGTCTCTGTCCCAATCTGATGGTTGAAGTCACAATGGAAAGGCCAACCCAACTCGGGGCCCTGGCCTGGAGAGGCCAGACTGCACAGACAATGGCCCTGTATATGGAAAAAGGAAAACAAGTGTCCTAAACTAAGCCTGTTGAAACAAGAACAATGCTGGGTGACTGGGCTAGAGCAGGGCTTCCACGGAGACCTTGGCCAGAGAGATATTTTAGGGTCGGTCTCTGTCCAAACAAGCAGCGGAAACTAAACTGTCTGCAGAGTGTCAACCATTTTCTCCCCTGCTCTTTAAACAAGGAAGTCCCCCTCAAAATGCCTTCATGTGTTGCGTTAGCAGAGGGAGGTTGGCGGCGAGTCTTGCCCCGACCGGCTAACGCTGACTTTGTTTGTTCTGAGGGGGCTTAAAACAGCCTGCTTTGGAACAGTGGAAAGCAGGAAGAGAGTCTTCGGCTGATACATGATTGTGCTAAGCTATAATATAACCACATAAATCATGAAGGCCCACACAGCCAAAGCCACATTCACGCACACTCTCCAATCGCCATTTCTCTTTAACCGTCAATGACAGCTATTATGAGACCATTTAATGCTGACAGGCAGTGCAGAATGGCCTTTAAAAGAAATGTGATTTTGACATGAACTGCAAGAGGTCAAATTCCCAATTAATACCAATAGGGCAATGCAGGGTGACATTTGACCATATCGGAGGAGCTGGAGGCTCTCTGGCCGGTGCCTCGGGGTAACGTTACAGTGCACGATAACAGAATGTTTGTGTTCGGCCAACTCAGATTCATTTCACCAGGCCTAGTTTACACGGAGGGAGAGACCAATTCCCGAACCGGAGGGATCACGGCAAGGTTCACTGCCACAGCACACCTCTGGTGACCAGCCGAGCGTGCGGACCAGCAAAGACCGTCTCCACGGACCAGGTTTCAGCAGGCCATGATGGGGCAGGCGGGCTGGCTGCACAACGCTGCTTTGTCTAAATCATGCCTTGAAGGAATGTTGTGTCTGAGGTCAAGTATGTGGCATTGAATGGGGGGCTTGGGTTTTTGACTATGTCTAATGTGTATTCATGTGATATTTGAGTAACTTAAACATTACTACAAAATCTATGGGCTAAAAAAGCTAGCTAAAAACATTAGCTGACATGGGCTGGTTGATCTGGACATTTGACCATTTATAAAATAGCTCTCTAATGTAATGACAGACATGGCAAGAAGAATACTGACGATGCACTACCCAATTTCTAAATTTCTCATTGTGCATTCTACTATTACAACTTTGAAGAGTAAGTTGAAAGATGGACTGAGTTCTGAACCCATAGCGGCTGTCAGTTTTCTTTAAATTACTATAGCGGCCGCGAACAGCCTTGTTTTTCTAACAGTAATAACTGTATCAATATCGCAAAATTAACTTGTTAACAATCTGTTGTATTCGTGTGGCTGTCATCGATCAGAAACCGGAAACAGGGTTTGCGGTCATTTGACTTTTAAAAGAAAAAGTTACTTAATTACTCAAAATGAAAGTGCTGAAGTGGCCACGAATTTTCATTGTGGAAGAAGCTGTACCTAGGTTGGTTGGTGATACGGCTTCGGACACGTCCTTGCACTTTGAAAGCGATGATGATGATGTCGAGGTGAGTGAAATAAGTAAAACAGCAGATATGTTTGTTGTTTTTGATTGATGCTGTGAAACTTGGGGAATAGTTCTCAGATTAGCAAATCCTGTCATGATCACTTGGTTGGTACAGGTGAGCACATCAGCAGTGGAGCTTGAATGATTGTTCTCTGTCTCATGGAAATAGTTGCAGTGCTTAGCTGTAAATAATCAGCTAAATAGTTGGTTGTTTTGTCTCGTTTCTACTGATGTAATTCATATGGAAATGTTTGGTCATGTACCTACCGATGCAATTCATTTGGAAACTGTCCCACCTTCATAATTAATGAGCTAACATTGGCAAACTCTGTAGTTGGTCTATAAGGCAAGAAAATGAGAGCTAGAAGCAACATTGTGCTTCGCTCGCAACGCTGTCACACTTGATCCAGTCACTCCCTCCCTACAAAAGACAACCAGCTAACTATGCCCATCGAAATAGATAACATTTTTCTAAAGCCGTTTGGCTAAATTGCGTCACGACGTGGGGGTCCTGAGCCAGAAGCTCTTCCCCATCGTGGAGGCCATGCAGAAGCACTTCAGCGACACCATCTTCTTCCTGTCCGTGGCCATGCACCACATCATGTCCACAGGTAAGGGTTGCCTTAGTTAAAGATAAATATGAATGTGTAACTTTTTCATAGGTATTTACAAAGATGACACAAATACCTGTAATCTTTTACTTTCAACATCCTAAATAAATAACAATAGTTGATGTTGGAGGTTGACCGATAAATCGGGAATGGCCGATTAAATAGGGCCGATTTCAAGTGTTCATAACAATCGGTAATCGGCATTTTTGGACGCCGATTACATTGCACTCCACGAGGAGACTGCGTGGCAGGCTGACCACCTGTTACACGAGTGCAGCAAGGAGCCAAGGTAAGTTGCTAGCTAGCATTAAACTTCTTATAAAAAACAATCTTAACATAATCACTAGGTAACTACACATGGTTGATATTACTAGTTTATCTAGCTTGTCCTGCGTTGCATATAATCAATGCGGTGCCTGTTAATTTATCATCGAATCACAGCCTACTTTGCCAAACGGGTGATGATTTAACAAGCGCATTTGTGAAAAAAGCACTGTGGTTGCACCAATGTGTACCTAACCATAAACATCAATGCCTTTCTTAAAATTAATATACAAGTACATTTTTTAAAACCTGCATATTTTGTTAATATTGCCTGCTAACATGAATTTCTTTTAACTAGGGAAATTGTGTCACTTCTCTTGCTTTCTGTGCAAGCAGAGTCAGAGTATATGCAGCAGTTTGGGCCGCCTGGCTCGTTGTGAACTGTGTGAAGACCATTTATTCCTAACAAAGACCGTAATTAATTTGCCAGAATTGTACATAATTATGACATAACATTGAAGGTTGTGCAATGTAACAGCAATATTTAGACTTAGGGTTGCCGCCCGTTCGATAAAATACGGAACGGTTCCGTATTTCACTGAAAGCATAAACATTCTGTTTTCGAAATTATCGTTTCCGGATTTGACCATATTAATGACATAAGGCTCGTATTTCTGTGTGTTTGTTATATTCTAATTAAGTCTATGATTTGATATAGCAGTCTGACTGAGCGGTGGTAGGCAGAAGCAGGCTTGTAAGCATTCATTCAAACAGCACTTTCCTGCATTTATCAGCAGCTCTTCGCTGTGCTTCAAGCATTGCGCCATTTATGACTTCAAGCCTATCAACTCCCGAGATTAGGCTGGCAATACTAAAGTGCCTATAAGAACATCCAATAGTCAAAGGTATATGAAATAGTCCTATAACTACAACCTAAAACTTCTTACCTGGGAATATTGAAGACTCATGTTAAAAGGAACCACCAGCTTTCATATGTTCTCATGTTCTGAGCAAGGAACTTAAACGTTAGCGTTTTACATGGCACATATTGCACTTTTACTTTCTTCTCCAACACTTTGTTTTTGCATTATTTAAACCAAATTGAACATGTTTCATTATTTATTTGAGACTAAATTGATTTTATTGATGTATTATATTAAGTTAAAATAAGTGTTCATTCAGTATTGTTGTAATTGTCTTTATTACAAATATATATATATAAAATAAATAATAATAATAATAATAATAATAATTCGGCTGATTAATCGGTATGGGCTTTTTTTGGTCCTCCTATAGTCGGTATCGGCGTTGAAAAATCATAATCGGTCGACCTCCAGTTGATGTGTTGAATCTGTAAACTGTTGTGCAACATACTTTGACTTCTTACCATCTATGAAAAATAAATCTGACCATGGGTCTTGAAGTATGTGTATCCTATATTGCCTTTTTGGTTATAATCTGGCCCATCTATGAACATATTATCCATTAGTCATACATATGCACACCGTGAACTGAGAAACAATCTGGCTGCTACAAACTTCATAAAATCCTTTTAATTGATTGAAAATGATACTGTTTACTGTGTGTGTGTGTGTGTGTGTGTGTGTGTGTGTGTGTGTGTGTGTGTGTGTGTGTGTGTGTGTGTGTGTAATGGAGGCATGTAGCTATCATACAATTTATTATGGAAACCTCTAAGAGGTGATTATTAGGAAGAGAATGTGTATGGTTGAGAAAAAAACAGGAAGGAAGAGATGATGATCCTGAGCAAAATTCTATTCTCTCTCCCCTCCCTCCCTGTTAGTCTGTTCCTCTAGGTCAGTGAAAGCGAGGGAAGTGATATGGAGACTCAGGGTTCAGCAGCAGAAGGCATGGAGGATGCGCAGTTATGAGATGATCGGAGAGATGTGGAGGGAGGAGTGGAGGGAGAGGAGGCAGCAGAGGAGAGCACACCTGAGAGGGTAGCCTACATTTCCATGGAGGGCATCTGCCCCAATTCCCACCATTCACCCTTGTACCACATACCCTGGGCCTAAAGTGACAGTAGCAGGGGTTTTGGAGTTGTTTTAAAAGTGGTAGGATTCTGTTTTTTTTAATGTTCAGATCTGGTGTTTAAAAAAACATTGACAGCGAGTGTCTTTACACAATGGAAGACAAAATTGGTGTTATTTCTATTGACATGAATGTGATGTCATTAAATAGGTTGTGCTCTTAAACTAAGTTATCAAATTACAAATACAAGTTCTTTGTTTTTGAGCTATGTCTATGTTTGAAATGTGTGAGGAAACAAGCTTAATCTTAAATTCTCAGTAATGTACAGCAACATTCTAGAATACTACTGGGGTCTAAAGGGTAAAAAAAAAAAAAATGGAGGGGGGGGACCCCCATGCCCCGCTGGCCCCACAGTTTGGGAACCACTGACTTAGGGGACATACTGCTTAAGACAGAATGAATGAAAAATAAACAGTTAGTATATTTCAACAATTGTGTTGAGTCAGCGACCTGCACTCACTTCCTAAACATAATCTAGTGCCGATTAGTGATGTGTGTGGGGGTGTTTTTTGTTGTTGCAAAAAAAAAAACTAAAAGATGTGGGTCTAGATAAAAATTGGGAGGAGGACAAGGACTTTGAAAGTTCTCATACACCTTGTTTTTTCCCCCATGTTCTTGTTACAGCCTGAATTAAAAATGCACACACAATACCCAATAATGAGTAAGTGAAAACATGTTTTTAGAAATTTTTGCAAATGTATTGAAACTGAAATACAGAAATCTCATTGACATATGTATTCACATCCAATAATTTGTAGAAGCACCTTTGGCAGCGATTACTGCTCTGAATCTCTAAGAGCTATCCACACCTGGATTTTGCAACAATGGCCCTCTTTTCAAAATTCTTCAAGCTCCGTCAAATTGGCTGTCGATAATTGCTAGACAAGCCAAGCTGAAGGACCTGTCTCACACACACACTGCTCTCTACCACTGTACGAGATATAAAAATAAGCTATTATTGATCACTGTTGAGCCATGGTATGGATGTTGGTACGCAGACCCTTGAGCAACTGCGGCCCCTCACGATGAGTTCAGCTTTTTTGTGGCCCCCGATCCCGTCAAAGTTGTCCAGGCCTAACTGTCTAGGTACTAAACAGGCGCCATCTGTCTTCTATCATATTGATTATAGATGAAAAACAGCACGACTGCCACCTCAAACAGCTCCATCTGTTGCCCAACCACTTTCACACTAACAAAGTACTTCACACAGACTCCGTTCTCTTGCTCTATTAAAAAGGCCAGGTGGAAAAGGAAGGGGGCCAGGTGTGGTTGAGGCCAGGGGGACAGTCAGGTCAAAACATGTTGGAGACCCCCCCCTGGGAGTTTACAGGCAAACTCATAATCTATAAAAGGATGAAATCACTCAGGGGCTTCATTAAATTAAGATAGTGAGAAATATTTCCATTGTGTACTTCCCCTCGTCTATTTTGAAGAGCGAGTTCTACTTATGATACTTATTTTTAGGCTGTTGTTCAATCCATTGTATCCCTTTGGAGATGAACGTTTGACAACTGACTGCATTGTATGATGAAACTTTTGTGTCCTGGAATAACCAGGTTGCCATTTCCCCCATTTGCATTGCCTCATGCTACTCAGGTGGGTGCATAGCATTCTGTATGGTTAGGGTAAGAGAGGGAGGAAGCCTAACAAAACTCATCTATTGCCCCCACAGAGACCTACATCCTTCCGAAATAGCTGGAACATTTCCGCACAAACGATCAACATCAAAACGATAAATAAAATACAAATGCACTTCCCCCTCACATCTGTGTCAATTCTAGTTAGCGCTTAACTGTGCAGAAAACATAATGTCCAGTGGTCCACACACACTATCATATTCACACAAATTGCTCATCTTCAAGTGAAGATTCCAGCAGCCCCCTGCAGATATTACAGTTCCTCCGACAGAGGAATAGCTACTTGGTGACTCTGAAGCAACCTTTGGAGAAAGCAGCTCAGAACACAGTAAACAAAGAAGCCACACGAACACACACACGCCTCTGCAATTTAGACGGGCAGAAAAACATCTATTCAACCTCAGGTTAGCCTTCAATTGCTAGTTGAAGGGGCAAGCAGCTTGGCAAACACCAACGTTGAACTGAAGAACCATGTTCAAAGTCCTTTGGAAAATGGATCGGATTCTTCAGTAAATTAGCCTCACAGAACTGAAAGCTGAGTGACAACTGGTCACTTCAGACAGCGGAACACAGCGCATTCAACCTACTCCTTCCCCTCTCAGACTGTTGACTTTGTATGGTTCCTTTGAGTGTTTTCATGTGTGCAATTAACTTTTTCTTCTGGCCCCTTCACATCGCTCCAGGCCCAGGCATTATTAACCAGTCTAGTGTGAATGACACTTCTAGTTCTTAAGTATTTTTAAAAAAGCGCTCATCCACCAGTCCGTGAAGTCTGTCTACCTTAAGGTCTTCTCCTGGATGTTGCTTCTTATAGGAATTCAGGATTTCTTGGTATTCAGGTGCATTCATTTCTAAAGGGCACCGTACGTAATTTTTACACTGAAACCTACGACTTAAATGGACAACTGACTGACCATGACCTTATAACCTCTGGATGGAAAAGCATTCATTGAACTCTTCTACTCCTAATGCTTCCTTATTGCTGTAAGGAAGGAGCACAACACACTCATGTTCCAATGCCCACTCCTCTTATGAAAGTGATTCATAGTAGGGCCACGTGTGTGTGTGTGTGTCAAGGTGTTGTGTAGTGAGCATTGATTCGGTATAAGGCGGTATACCATTTTTAAACATTAAATAATTCTACTTCCATGATTCCAACATTTCACGCAAGTGTTTTGATCTAAATCGGAAGTGAAATCGATTTTTGACCATATCGTGCAGCCCTACAAGGCAGTGTCGAAATTATCTCAAATGAGATCAACTTTGGTTGAAGTTTGATTGAACGGTATAAAACAAATCACAAATGGAGAAAGCCCCATTGAAAATCACTTACAATGTATGCGTTTCAACTCTAGAGTCACGCACAACTCATAAAGCAAATGTTTAACTTTTATTATTCCAAACCATCCTTCCATAAAATGCCAAGAGCGTGCAAAGCTGTCATCAAGGCAAAGGATGGCTACTTTGAAGAATCTCAAATATACTTTGATTTGTTTAACACTTTTTTGGTTACTACTTTTTTGTGTCCAAACTTTTGACTGGTACTGTATATATTGTGATATGATATTTTGGCCATAATCGCCCAGCCCTAATTTGGCCCCAAAAGCCCGGCCACTGGTTCTACTGGCTGAGTGGCGCCCCATGCGTCCTTCCAGCGGGGTGTTAAAAGTGCTCAGCCAGAGGGGACTGCCATCATCAGTTCACACGGAGGGACACTGAAGCGTCATGTGACCATCGAACAGAACACTTCCCTCCCTCCCTGGGAGAGCGTTCCATGCCAAGTGTCCTTCAGGCCCCTGCCAGTCTACCGCATGCTTCGGCTAGGCAAAACGAACAAGTGCGCTCGCATACTCCATTAAAAAAACAACTCAAGAACTCTGTCATTAATTTTGACGTTTTTGACGAGATCTTAGTCGCGCAATTTTACATCTAACTAACATGTTTGGTGCAGTTTGCGTACACCTTTATCCAGCTGTGTCCACCCCTACCCTCAACACCCATCCCCTCAGTTCTCCCCAAGCATCCTGTGAGGCAACACAGAATAAACAAAAGCGTATACATTTCACTGAGTGTAACTGTAAGAAACAGTGTTGCGGTTTGTTTATATAAGAGGGAGAGTGTATGGGTGTGAATGAGAGAATGCATGAGTGTATTTGAGCATGAAAGAGTATGCATGTGTGAGAGAGTGAGTGTTTGCAAAACACTCCTCAGTCTCCCATTGAGAGCCCACTCACTAGTCATGGCTCACTGAGTGTTGGAGAGAGACAGGTTGAGGAAACAAGATAGTGTGCAGAGACAGACAGGAAGGTGTTATTTCGAGGCTAGCTGTCTACTCCACACAGCCTTCTGGGACTCTGACTTCGTTAGAATACATTAACATTGATTAGTCATAGTCTGGTCCCAGATCTGTTTGTGCTTTTGCCCACTCCATTGTCATGCCAAAACTGTTTTGCATGAGCATTCCATAAGAGAGCCGAAACAGACTGGCACCCGGGCTAGATTAGTCATCCACCAAGAACATAACTTCAGATTGAGCTGGTCACCTTGGGGTGTACTTTGGGGCACTTTGAGTCATCCCCCAAAAATAAATAAATAAATAGCAGTAAACATCTGATAGAGTGTGGGAGCAAAAAAAACACCCAATTAGTATAATGTGGAAGACTGAACTTCATAGTTTTAAACAGTAATGGTCAAAAACATGTCAACCCGCCAAGACATCTTCTGATGGTATTAACTGTGGAGTTGGACATACTGTAAATACCTATGAAAAAGTTACACATTCATATTTATCTTTGTAACTAAGGCAACCCTTACCTATGGACAAGATGTGGTGCATGGCCACGGACAGGAAGAAGATGGCGTTGCTGTAGTAGGCCCCGGAGCTGAAGTGCTTCTGCATGGCCTCCACGATGGGGAAGAGCTTCTGGCTCAGGACCCCCACGTCGTGGAACACCACCTCCGTCGTGGAACACCGCCCCCAAACGAGGGCAGTCAGTCATATGAGAAACATCTCATTCAGACAGTCAAGTCATTCGGACTTGATATTGTCAATTGCACATGACACATGCAATTAGAATAATAATGCCATGGGCAAAATCGGGATGGGCATAAGGGTTCATCACTTTCAAACAAAGGTTCCCCTGTCCCACTTCCCCTCCCTCCCTCCTCTCCTCTGCAGGTCACTCTCCCAGCCCATGAAACCCTGCTGCCCCCAGTGGGCCTAAGCCCACAGTGCAGGGCAGGGATTTGGCTCCAGCGGTCCCCATTCAGATCATGTGGATCTCCCTCCAGATTAATGAAAGAGGATTTTGCAGTAATTTATTACTGCAGAAACAAATATGTTCCAGATTGTGTCTCAGTTAAATGCTACTGCATTAAAAGAAGTGTGTGCGAGAGAGAGAGAGAGAGAGACACTGTGTGTGATAAAGGTGGGGATTAGACATATTTAAAAGCAGATGTGTGATTTGGACATGCAGACATAATTTAATGTTCCATAACTGATTAAGATAAGCCTCCCCTACGTCTGGCAATAAAAACAGCCCTGGAGATTGTATTGTGGAACGTAAGCCTAGCTTTGGAAACAGCAAACTGTTACGTTAGCCCATAGACTACCCACAGTGCAATTAAAAGACCATCACATTAATTGTAGTTTTAATCAAATACATCTTCTAAAGCTAACTGGGTGAAATCTGAATGTTGTGCTGATTTTGCCTCTCCCAAATGACTTGCAGCTGAGAGAGCCTCGACTTAGAAAATGCGGGAATGAGAGCAGCAAATTAAACATTTATGATGTTTATTTCTAGATTTTGCTTGTATATTTAATAGATTACGTTCTTTTTTTAAGAGCTATGTATGAATAATTCAGATAGCAAACCACTCCCAACAACCCACATGTACTAAATAGCCTAATACAGGAGAAGTTATACTCTTATACCGTTATATTCCTCAGCTGTACTGAACCAAATTACAACATACATTCTATTTTGACTTTATAGAACAAAGGAAAGGGGAGGCAAAGTGGAGCAGTAGAGAATAGAGGTCGACCGATTAATTAGGGCCGATTTCAAGTTTTCATAACAATCGGAAATCGGTATTTTTGGACACCGATTTGGCCATTAAAAAAAATAATGTACACCTTTATTTAACTAGGCAAGTCAGTTAAGAACACATTCTTATTTTCAATGACGGCCTAGGAACAGTGGGTTAACTGCCTTGTTCAGGGGCAGAACGACAGATTTGTACTTCGTCAGCTCGGGGATTCAATCTTGCAACCTTACGGTTAACTAGTCCAACGCTCTAACCACCTGCTTTACATTGCACTCCACGAGGAGCCTGCCTGTTACGCAAATGCAGTAAGAAGCCAAGGTAAGTTGCTAGCTAGCATTAAACTTATTTAAAAAAACAATCAATCATAATCACTAGTTAACTACACATGGTTGATGATATTACTAGTTTATCTAGCCTGCCCTGCGTTGCATATAAACGATGCGGTGCGCATTCGCGAAAAAATACTGTCGTTGCTCTAACGTGTACCTAACCATAAAACATCAATGTCCTTCTTAAAATCAATACACAAGTATATATTTTTAAACCTGCATATTTAGTTAATATTGCCCGCTAACATGAATTTCTTTTAACTAGGGAAAATGTGTCACCTCTTGCAACAGAGTCAGGGTATATGCAGCAGTTTGGGCCACCTGGCTCGTTGCGAACTGTGTGAAGACTATTTCTTCCTAACAAAGACAGCCAACTTCGCCAAACGGGGGATGATTTAACAAAAGCGCATTTGTGAAAAAAGCACAATCGTTGCACGACTGTACCTAACCATAAACATCAATGCCTTTAAAATCAATACACAGAAGTATATATTTTTAAACCTGCATATTTAGCTAAAGGAAATCCAGGTTAGCAGGCAATATTAACCAGGTGAAATTGTGTCACTTATCTTGCGTTCATTGCACGCAGAGTCAGGGTATATGCAACAGTTTGGGCCGCCTGGCTCGTTGCAAACTAATTTGCCAGAAGTTTACGTTATTATGACATAACATTGAAGGTTGTGCAATGTAACAGGAATATTTAGACTTAGGGATGCCACCCGTTAGATAAAATATGGAACGGTTCCGTATTTCACTGAAAGAATAAACATTTTGTTTTCGAGATGATAGTGTCCGGATTCGACCATATTAATGAACTAAGGCTCGTATTTCTGTGTGTTTATTATATTCTAATTAAGTCTATGATTTGATAGCGCAGTCTGACTGAGCGGTGGTAGGCAGAAGCAGGTTCGTAAGCATTCATTCAAACAGCACTTTCCTGCGTTTACCAGCAGCTCTTCGCTGTGCTTCAAGCATTGCGCCGTTTATGACTTCAAGCCTATCAACTCCCGAGATTAGGCTGGCAATACTAAAGTGCCTATAAGGACATCCAATAGTCAAAGGTATATGAAATAAACGGTATAGAGAGATTGTCCTATAATAACTACAACCTAAAACTTATTACCTGGGAATATTGAAGACTCATGTTAAAAGGAACCACCAGCTTTCATATGTTCTCATGTTCTGAGCAAGGAACTTAAACGTTAGCTTTTTACATGGCACATATTGCACTTTTACTTTCTTCTCCAACACTTTTTTTTTGCATTATTTAAACCAAATTGAACATGTTTCATTATTTATTTGAGGCTAAATTGATTTTGATGTATTATATTAAGTTAAAATAAGTGTTCATTCAGTATTGTTGTAACTGTCATTATTACAAAAAACAAAAATTTAACAAAATAACAAATAAATATCTAAAAAAATTAAAAATAAAAAATATTTTTAAAAATAAATAAAAATAATTAAATAAAATATTTGTTTAAAAATAAATAACCAAAAAATATAAATAAATCACCCGATTAATCGGTATCGACTTTTTTGGGTCCTCCAATAATCGGTACCGGCATTGAAAAATCATAATCGGCCGACCTCTAGTAGAGAATAGACTCACCTAACATAAAATAGGCTGTCTACGACTGTCATTGTGATTATACACTGAACAAAAAAGCAAACTGTAGAGTATTGGTCCCATGTTTCATAAGCTGAAATAAAAAGATCCCATAAATATGTTTCATATGCACAAAATGCTTATTTCTCTCAAATGTTGTGCATAAATTTGTTTACATCCCTGTTAGTGAGCATTTCTCCTTTGCCAAGATAATTCATCCACCTGACAGGTGTGGCATATCAAGAAGCTGATTAAACAGCATGATCATTACACAGGTGCATCTTGTGCTGGGGACAAAAAAAGGTGTAAATTTGTCACACAATGCCACAGATGTCTCAAGTTGAGCGAGCGTGCAATTGGCATGCTGAGTGCAAGAATATCCATCAGAGCTGAATATTAATGTATTTCATTTTTACTAAGAAAGGCTATGTTTTATTTAAGTAGTATGTGTTCAGCAAGTGGAAATGTGTCTGATAAGCTATAAGAAGTTTAATGGATATTTATATTTTGTTTTAAGTTATTTCAGTTTTACTTGGTGTTATCACTGTTACACACAGAGACAAGCATGATATGTTACTAATATTATAATATACTGTATATTACCATAGAGACAAGCATATATGATACTAATATACTGTATATTACCATAGAGACAAGCATGATGTATTGATGATGCATGATGCAAGCATGATGAGCCGCCTACAACGTTGTTTTAGAGAATTTGGCAGTACGTCCAACCGGCCTCACAACCGCAGATCATGTGTATGGCGTTGTGTGGGCAATCGGTTTGCGCATGTCAACATTGTGAACAGAGTGCCCCATGGTGGTAGAGGGGTTATGGCATGGGCAGGCATAAGCTACAGACAACCAACACAATTGCATTTTATTGATTGCAATTTGAAAGCACAAAAACATTGTGGCGGGATCCTGGGGCTCATTTTCTTTAAGGTATTTGTGGCCAACAGATGCATATTTGTATTCCCAGTCATGTGAAATCCATAGATTAGTGCCTAATGGATTTCATTCAATTGACTCGTTTCCTCATATGAACTAACTCAGTAAAATAAATGAAATTGTTGAATGTTGCGTTTATATTTTTGTTCAGCATAAATTCAATCAAGAAAACGTTGAATCTAAACCGAACAACGCAGACTGAACCAAGTTGCTTACTAATGCCACTGAGTACAACTAAATCCAATTGCTTACTAAAGCCAATAAGAAGAGCATGTTCTGAGTTGGATAGTTGACTAAGTACATGACACCCAACAGAGGAGAGGTTAAGCCTCCTTTACACACAAAGCACTGGGATAATTACTTACTTGAGGAAAGGGGAGCTTTATCAAATTAAAAAAGGCCACTCTGTATTAAACCCTATGGGACATTAGCACAGAGGCAGCTGGTTGTCAGTCTGTCTGCAGCAGGCTGATTATCTGAAAAACCACTAAGGCCTGAGACCATGGCATGACCACATAATTATCCCATTATCTCTACTAGTTCTAGCATTATAGCGTAACTCACTACACGATCATGACTCATGTGAGGCTACAATGTGTCAAACAAAAACAGAGAGTGAGAACATTTTGCTAAGCCAACACTATATTGATAAGTCACAATTCCATCCATATTTAGGCTACAAAGTTGGCTACAAAAGTGATTTTCAGTTTAAATATTCTTCATAACAATTGGGTTATACGCTAGCAAACAAGACAGAATTAGGTAAGAAGAATAAAATACTCAGTCTAAGCAAAGCAAATGTTCCATTGTGAGTGACTCACAAGTGAGAAAAACAAAAAAGGTGACATTTCCAGTCACCTTGTTGGGTAGAGAATAACAGTTTCCTTTCCAAATCTGAGTCAAACTTCCGCTTTGTTGAGAAGAATGTTTTCAATTGAAAACAGCCATTTCAGTATAGGCCTAAATACGTAGCCTAGCTCACATTAACAGGATACAGTACAGTCAAAATAAAACATACAAAAACACAATCAAAGGGTTAGATGCAAGCAAGTTAATAAGAATTTAAATGTGGGCAGGTATTTGGTTCTGCACTAGTTTGAGAAGGGAAGCCCACATTGAGAAAAGCTTCCTTTCAGCTTTTCCTGGCTGGCTCGCTGACTCCAGTCCACTGAACAGGGGGACTAGGGTCACCGACTGTCACCCCTCTACGTCATGAGAGCCTGCAGTACGAGCAACCACAGGGATGGTGGAAAGCCCATTGTCCTGTCCCATGCTTGTACCTAGTGCCTAACAAATCATAAGCAATGTGGGCAACACCCATGGGACTGGGCAATAACAGAAACAACAATTTTCATTCAGTTCATATGGGCTACTCTGTCAACAAGGCCACACACAAGCATATACACTCACTTGTTAGAGTGCGAGTAACTTATACATGCGCGTGTGAGTGTGGGTCAGAGCTGCTGTAATGAGCATGGCCCCCAGCGGTGGGATTGTATAGGCTGTTTGCGCTGGTTTTACAGGGGTCTCAGCAGTGTTGTAAAGTACTTAAGTAGCACTTTAAAGTATTTTTACTTAAGTGGTTTTTGGGGGTATTTGACAACTTTTACTCCACTACATTCCTCATGGAAATACTGTATTTTTTACTCCATACCTTTTCCCTGACACTCAAAAGTACTCATTATTTGAATGCTTAGCAGGACAGGGAAATGGTCAAAAATCACACTTAACATCCCTGGTCATCCCTACTGATGATCTGGTGGACTCACTAAACACGTATGCCTCGTTTGTAAATTATGTCTTGGAGTGTGCCCCTATCTATGCGTACATTTTAAAAACAAGAATATGGTTCTGTCTGGTTAACTTAATATAAGGAATTTGAACATTTGATACTTTTACATTTGATGCTTAAGTATTTTTCAGCAATTACATTTACTTTTGATACTTAAGTATATTTAAAACTAAATTCTTTGACTTTTAGTCTTTTTTTTAAAATCATTTTCTATTATTTTACTCAAGTATGACAATTGGGTACTTTTTCCACCATTGGGTCTCAGACAGTGTTTTGTCACTAAAAAGTCACGGAGGGGTTACATAACCACTGTCCTGTGTTGGTGCTCCTGAGAGATAAATAATTAAATAAATTAGGTGAGGATCTGCTGAAAAGCATGTCAACATGCTCACAGGCCATTGCAGTTCATAGCCAGCCCCATGAAGATCCGTCCCATTAGTGACTGTGCAGGATGTGTTTGTGTGTGTTCAGTGGGCCCTGGGTGTTCAGTAAAGCGCTACTCATCTGAGAGCTGCTGCTGAATCCCATGGCAGGGGCTGACAGGAGCGCAGAGGAATAAACTGGATGTCACGGCCTGTCAAGTTGTCATTATATAGCATTACCCTGTTGTGCCTGGCAAAGGGGGCTGGAGCATGGTTCGGTTGGGAGCGAGGGAGAGGAGCATTAGCTGAAGAGGGAGTAATCTGTCCCTCTGGCTATGAGCCGCCTAAGATGCTAAGCTGAGGAAACTGCTACTCAATCCAAGGCAGAGGATCAGACTAAGCTAATGCAGTGCCTCAACATTCCCCATCAGATGAAGATATGTTACCGGGGACGTGCCTGGCTGGTGAGGGAGGATTTCTTTTCATTAGATGGGGATAAACAACTTGTAAACAAGTTTGTTATCGCGTGCTCTGTGATGCAGACAAAAGAGGTGAGTTGAGTCCCTTACTGCAACAAACTGTACACAGATCAAGGGGAAGACAGGAATTCATAGTTAGAAATTTGACCTCCGATTCCTATGGCAGAAAGTCTGCCATGTTTTGCTCTTACGCAGGTTTGAAATCAGACTGTCATATACTCTTCAGGTACAGGGCTTCTGTCAGTGAAGACATTCTAAAGATGCATCAAGACCATGCATGGACTATATTAGGTACAGCATAATCCTCCCAGTGGCTGAAAAAAGCAGAAGAGGGGTATTTCTAAACCGTAATATGTTTTGGAAGGGCAACACTGCCCCCCTGTGTTAAAGAATAAAACTGTTCACTCAGTGCATTGTTGCACTCCCTAGCCAGTCTGCTCCTCCAAGCCGGCCTGTGCTTGCCAGATTCAGGATTAAGCCTCGTTTTAAGAATTAAATTTGGGTCTCCACACTTTAGGACTAACATGCCATGTAACACCAGCACATATACACTGACTGATAAGTGATCACCCTGGTAAGAAATGCATCAGGGCTCCAATCAGACTTGCCTCATACTGAAACGTTGCGTCGAGGAGCAGCTCCGGGAGCATCCTCTCGCCCAGCTCTCGGCTGGCCTCGTCGCTCACAAAATGAAGGACCAGCACCTCTTCGTCCAGGAAGAGACCGTATTTGGCCATGGATAACATGGCCACCCGGAACTTCTCCTGAAGGCTCCGGCTCTTGTCCACCTTGGTGAACATCATGAGGGCATGGTAGTACTGGCTGACCTTGGGTCCACTGTCTGCCCCAATATCCGCCCTCCTAGTCCTGCCTTCGCTCTCTTCCCCATCTCCACCCTCAGGGTGCAGCAGCCTGGTGTCCAGGGAAAGGTCTGCGTCGTTCTGGTTGGCGTTTTGGCTGGCCTGGGTCTGCTTGATGCGCTTGGTGGTACTTGAGAAATCATGCCTCTCCGAGCCAAAGTAGTAGAAGGCTACAACGGCCAGAGCTTCTGCGAGGAGTAGGACAAACTGATGGAACCTGAAGGTGCCCATGCTGTAACTCCCACAGATGTGGGGATGAACCCTGAGTTCAACATCCTGTATGTTTCTAATGCAGTGTTGGTTTCAGAAAGAAGCCATTAATTTACTAGTCTTGTCCACACCCTGACAAGTTTGAGTAGTCCTTTTCCTATAAAGTTGGAATGAATGTATAACTAAGGTCAGTCTTACCCTTCATAATGGTGTACCTTTGTACAATACAACAAAGTTAATATTGTCACATGAAAGAAATGTGATGTGTAGTGCAAATTAAATACATCCAGAATACAAAGTAGCTGAGTCACATTAAATAATGTAATGTTCTTCCCCCTCCCACCAAAAACAGCGATTCTTGCAACAGCAGACATTCTTGTGTGAAGAGCTAAGCTGACCTTGTAAAGACAGGAGCTTTTCGTGAAGCTAGGTTCTCCAGCATGCAATGACCTTCCGTGAGGATCGCCCAATAAGTTCACTATTGATAACTGGTCGCGCAATTTGCTAGCAAAAACATTGAATCACCAACAGTCGATACTTATAAAAATGCTTAGCTGTACAACTACGTTCATTCCGTGGGGTGTTTAAATTCAACAATGTATTTATTTTTTATTATCGAATACAACCACCGACTTTTTCCTCATGTGTTGCTCAAATCAGTCCGAATGCGCTTGTGCCGATTGAAGCTCGGTTGACAACAGCATTTGAACAACACAAATTAGGAAAAGGTCGGTGGTTGTATTTGAAACGTTTTTATTAAAAGTATTCATTTAAAAACACGCTGCGGAAGGACCACAGTTGTACAGGTCAAACATATGTACTGGTAAGCGTTTTCGAAATTAATTTTTACAAGTAGTAGTTATTGACTCAATGTTCCTAACAAATATCGCGACCATTTATCAATGTCTATACTCCGTCTCGATATAAGAGAACGAAGGGAGTGGAGTGTGCCTCATCTAGCAATGAGCATGCAACATAGTCAAGAACACTAAGACAAATGTACACCTTTGAAAGAAAGTACATTGATTTACTGACCACTCTGGGGTTGGAGAACTGTCGATGCAGTCAGCCGAGTTGGAGCAGGTAGACCGTTGATAGTTAGCTAGCTGCTAAAGATGTACATTAACGTTAAATGGACGCAACAGGTTTATACAGACAAAATAATGTCACGAACGCTGTGAAGTCCGCAAAATATTCTACAGGTGACTCTATAGCTTGTCAACTTGAAATAACAACCATTCCATAAAATGTGTATTCTGAAATGTTGATAATGTTTTGCTTGTAGTTAGCTAGTTTGTCACACTAATCTAAATTACACTTCCGGTGATGTCTAATGCCTCGTTCAAAACAACTGCGAACTCGGAAAAATACGAGGTCAAATCATGTCAGGGATCATCAGGTCGGAACTCTATAAAGAGGCCCGAGTTCGATGTGGAATTACGAGTTGGATAACCGTTCAGATCGATTTTTTTCACGAGTTCCCAGTTGTTTTGAACGCGGCATTATGCTGCCTACACATCTCGTAATTCCGTAAATACCAGCATACTTCTTATTCTTCTTTAAATTTGCATTGGCGGATCACAACCAACTGAAAGGTGCTTACAATCAATCAAATGTATTTATAAAGCCCTTTTTACATCAGCAGATGTCACAAAGTGATATACAGAAACCCAGCTTAAAACCACAAACAGCAAGCAATGCAGGTGTAGAAGCACCGGTGGCTAGGAAAAACTCCCTAGAAAGACCAGACAGAACCTAGGAAGAAGCCTAGAGGAACCAGGCTCTAAGGGATGGCCAGTCCTCTTCTGGATGTGCCGTGTATCCCACTACACTGGAGTGTGAATATAGGCGAATATGTTGATAAGTCACTTTGTCCTAGAGCTGTGTTTCCAAAAAGGGAGTACCCATATGTTTAAGAAGGCAGTCCCCAGAAGGTATGTGGAAAGAATTTTGAAAAGGGAAAACAATATGTTCAAGTTTTTTAAATCATAATAGGCAGGAAAACATTTACTGGAGTCACTGGTGTGAAATCTCTAGATATTTTATAGGCCTACTTTTTCAAATTTAGTTTCGGTGCGTGTGTATTGCACAGTTTACCTGGCCTCTGCCTGCCCGGGGTTTGGTTCTCTGCTCGCGCCAAGTGCCCGTTATCCTTTGCTCGGTTCGCTAGAGTGCCCGCTGCTGTTATCCTCGCAGACACTATGATTGGTAAGACAGCAGCTGATGCACTGACGACTGAACTAGGGATGGGCATTCCGGCTCTTATCAGTGAGCCGGCTCGTTTGGCTCAGCTCACCAAAAAGAGACGGCTCTTTTGGCTCCCAAACGGCTCTTTAAAAAAAATATGTTTTGTATTTTTTCAAGTCAATCTGTTTGCGATAGTTTGACTATGATTGGTGTTAAAACAATTCTAATTAAATTATTAAATGAAATCATACTCTACCTTAACCACAATGTATTTACAAATGCATTGGTTTGTTATGAAAAAGAATGCTATTAAACATTTGCATTAAAGTATAACTTTTTAATGTATATAAACAAAGTGCATATTTATCTAACCATTCAAAACGAATACATTCTGAACAGCATAATAGAATATTGCACCATATCAAATAAAAATAAATAATTTATTTTTTGTCCCGTTTTCGAGAAGACCCTCTCAGAGGGAACGGATGTGGCCACTATGCAAAGTCTCCCTGTCATGACTTTAGTAAGACGTGGGTAGACAGAGGCCTTGTTCTTCCACCAACTCAGAGGATCTGCAGATCTTTAGAGGAAGGAGGGGCTCCTCCAAATAGGATCGGACCTCCATTATGGCACCTGCTGAGGGATTCCTTTGTGCTGCATCCCCAGTTGCTCTCCCGTCAAACAGTGCCTGAGCCAGCTGACTGCTGGGGCTATCCCTCCCTGCTACTGAGGTTATTCTTTGAAGAGCCTCATCAATCGCTCTGGCATCACTGAAGGCAAACTTCTTAAACCTGGGGTCGTTGTTGTATGTGTCGAACTGCTTTGCTTTATCTTGGCCAGGTCGCAATTGTAAATGAGAACTTGTTCTCAACTAGCTACCTGGTTAAATAAAGGTTAAATATTTTTACTTTTTTTTTAAAACATGTGACAGAGTTGATGGACACCCTATTTTCATCAATGGACAGAAAGTTCCACAGAATGGAATATAATTACGTGCTATCAGAAACCGCTGCACTTGACACAGAGTTACACATGGAGTAAAACAAACATACAGTCAATAATACAGTAGAAAAATATGTCTATATACAATGTGAGCAAATGAGGTGAGATAAGGGAGGTAAAGGCAAAAAAGGCCATGGTGGCAAAGTAAATACAATATAGCAAGTAAAACAGTAAAACACTGGAATGATAGATTTGTAGTGGAAGAAAGTGCAAAGTAGAAATATAAATAATGGGGTGCAAAGGAGCTAAATAAATAAATACAGTAGGGAAAGAGGTAGTTGTTTGGGCTAAATTATAGATGGGCTATGTACAGGTGCAGTGATCTGTGAGCTGCTCTGATGCTTAAAGCTGGTGAGGGAGATAAGTGTTTCCAGTTTCAGAGACTTTTGTAGTTCGTTCCAGTCATTGGCAGCAGAGAACTGGAAGGAGAGATGACCAAAGGAGGAGTTGGCTTTGGGGGTGATCAGAGAGATATACCTGCTGGAGCGCGTGCTACAGGTGGGTGCTGCTATGGTGACCAGTGAGCTGAGATAAGCTGTCATCGAGGCAAAGGATGGCTACTTTGAAGAATCTCAAATATAAAATATATTTGGATTTGTTTAACACTTTTTTTGGTCACTACATGATTCCATATGTGTGATTTCATAGTTTTGATGTCTTCACTATTATTTTACAATGTAGAACATAGTAAAACATAAAGAAAAACCCTTGAATGAAAATGTGTGTCCAAACTTTTGACTGGTACTGTATATATTTATATTCCAGACTCTTAACATTGCTCGTTCTGATATTTCTTATTTTTGGGATTTGTGTGTATTGTATTACTATACTTACTGTTGGAGCTAGAAACATAAGCATTTTGCTGCAACTACATCTCCAAAATATGTGTGCTCGACCAATAAAATTGGTTTTGATTTGACATTGAAGTCATTACATCTGGTTTGCAAGCATGTAAATGGTTTGTGTGGAATATATGGTTAATGAAATAGTGAAACATATGTAGATGTATTGTTGTAGGTACTAGTATGTGGAAGAGAGGGGATATTCATGTGTAGGGTTTTTATTTAAAAAAAGTATTAACCCCTCCATCACCCCCCCCCAAAAAATATCTTCGTTTTTTACAGTGTTTGTGCTACATATACATACATTTTTACATAGACATTTTACATACATGGTACTTTTTATATAAAGCAATCACATAACAATAATACATTACCAAACATAAACGCATTAATCCCAACCCTCAGCCCATCCCACCTATCACCATAGACCACCCTCATTTGGTTTCCATGTGCCATATATTTTTTAATTCTGTTGTGATGTTTTACAAAAAATGTTAACCTTTCTAATCGTATATTATCCACAGATTGTGAGCTAAAGATGAAAACCTTTCCTACGAGTATTATTACATTATTTATTGACTCACTATTGCTTTCCAAATCGCCCAACACTCCTATTTGTAAGGTTCATTTTAAATACATGTTTATTTTTTTATTTTTTTTAACCATTCCTGAACCTGTGTCCAGAAACAAGCTACATAGGGGCAATACCAGAATAAATGATCAATTGATTCTGTCTCTTTACAGTAAAATCTACAGAGCTGAGAATGTTGTATGCCCCATATATATATATTGTTGTATGCCCCATATATGCCCCATATGTTGTATGCCCCATATATATACTGCTAAAAAAAATAAAGGGGACACTTAAACAACACAATGTAACTTCAAGTCAATCACACTTCTGTGAAATCAAACTGTCCACTTAGGAAGCAACACTGATTGACAATAAATTTCACATGCTGTTGTGCAAATGGAATAGACAACAGGTGGAAATTATAGGCAATTAGCAAGACACCCAGAATAAAGGAGTGGTTCTGCAGGTGGGGACCGCAGACCACTTCTCAGTTCCTATGCTTCCTGGCTGATGTTTTGGTCACTTTTGAATGCTGGCGGTGCTTTCACTCTAGTGGTAGCATGAGACGGAGTCTACAACCCACACAAGTGGCTCAGTGGAGAACGTTCTGCTGCCTGCAACATCCTCCAGCATGACCGGTTTGGCGGTGGGTCAGTCATGGTGTGGGGTGGCATTTCTTTGGGGGGCCGCACAGCCCTCCATGTGCTCGCCAGAGGTAGCCTGACTGCCATTAGGTACCGAGATGAGATCCTCAGACCCCTTGTGAGACCATATGCTGGTGCGGTTGGCCCTGGGTTCCTCCTAATGCAAGACAATGCTAGACCTCATGTGGCTGGAGTGTGTCAGCAGTTCCTGCAAGAGGAAGGCATTGATGCTATGGACTGCCCCACCTGTTCCCCAGACCTGAATCCAATTGAGCACATCTGGGACATCATGTCTCGCTCCATCCACCAACGCCACGTTGCACCACAGACTGTCCAGGAGTTGGCGGATGCTTTAGTCCAGGTCTGGGAGGAGATCCCTCAGGAGACCATCCGCCACCTCATCAGGAGCATGCCTAGGCGTTGTAGGGAGGTCATACAGGCACGTGGAGGCCACACACACTACTGAGCCTCATTTTGACTTGTTTTAAGGACATTACATCAAAGTTGGATCAGCCTGTAGTGTGGTTTTTCACTTTAATTTTGAGTGTGACTCCAAATCCAGACCTCCATGGGTTGATAAATTGGATTTCCATTGATTATTTTTGTGTGATTTTGTTGTCAGCACATTCAACTATGTAAAGAAAAAAGTATTTAATAAGATTATTTCTTTCATTCAGATCTAGGATGTGTTGTTTAAGTGTTCCCTTTATTTTTTTGAGCAGTATATATATAATCATTCTTTTGGTGGGAAGAATTTTATATAATAATTTAAATTGAAAAACTCTAAGTGTTGAATTAAGTGTCATTTTTTTGTACCAGTTCATAAACCATGTGCCATGGAATTGGTACATCGAAAATCTCCTCCCATTTATTTTTCAACCTGTCTGGCGCAGCTGTCAACATTTTTGTATTTATGCCAGTTTCTTTCAGACGATTTGTATCATTTAATATATGGCAGGCAAACAAGTTCCCTACCTTTTCCACCTGCCTCCTCCATTTTTGGGGTAGTGCTGCAATCAGTTGGTTGTAAGTTTGGATTGAGCAGATATTCCCATATATTTTTGATAACTGCATATGTGACAACTCCTCTGTTTCTATTCAGAATATCATTAATAAATATAAAACAAATTTGAAAAAAAATCCCAAAAGAATAGTTTTTTATTAATCAGTATATTTAAGCTTAACCATAACATTTGTTTTAATATTTGTTTTATCTTTTCTGGAGGATAAAACTGAAATTGTAACCAGCTTTGTATGGCTTGTTTAAGAAAGGGTGATACTTTAAACAAAATTTCATTTTCAATTAGTCGGAAATGAGAAATTGTAATCTGTATGAAGGCAAAAAGGCAATTTTTGAACAAAGGATGAGCCTTTCTTAATAATCTACTGGAGAACCATTTTGGGTTTAAGTATAATTTATGTATGAGTGAAGCTTTTAGTGAGAGGTTTAAAGCTTTAATATTTATTAATTTTAGCCCCCCAAACTCATATTCATTATATAAATAGGCATGTTTAATTTTGTCTGGCTTAGCATTCCAAATAAAATGTGTTTTGCTCACTAGATTTAAAAAACTAGTCATCTGGAGTAGGCAGTGCCATTAGTAAGTAAACTGGGATAAGACCAAAGAGTTAATCAATGTGATTTTTCCATAAATAGACAGGTATTTACCTCTCCATGGTTGCAGAATCGTGTCTATTTTTGCTAACTTTCTATTGAAATTAATTGTGGTAAATTCATTTATATTTTTTGAGATGTGAATACCAAGTATGTCTACTTCACCATCCACCAATTTTATTGGTAAACTACAAGGTAGCGTAAACACTTTTTTTAACGATCCAATATGTAATATGGTACACTTGTCATAATTAGGTTTTAATCCAGAGAGGCTAGAAAAGTGATCAAGATCTTCAATGAGACTGTGCAAGGATCCAGATTGGGGATTTAAGAAAAAAACTAGAGTCATCAGCATACTTTGACACTTTTTTGGTTTTTATCCCCTGAATTTCTTTCCCCTTGATGTTCTTGTTGGATCTAATTTTAATAGCTAGCATTTCAATTGCCATAATATGGAGACAATGGACAGCCTTGTTTTACTCCTCTTTAAAAGCTCAATACTTTCTGAGAAGTAACCATTATTTACTATTTTACATCTGGGGTTGCTGTACATACTGTAACTTTAACCCATTGTATAAATGGGTTAAAGTTACAGTATGTACAGCAACCCCAGATGTAAAAGAGAGATTCACCAAATTAAAGTAATCCAGGTATTTATATATAAATTCTAGTCTTACTTTATCAAACGCCTTTTTAAAATCTGCTATGAAGACCAAGCCTGGTATCTTCGATGTTTCATAATGTTCAATTGTTTTAAGTAATTGTTGTTTATTGTCCATGTAAAAAAAACTTGTCTGGTCAGGATGAACAATATCTGGTAAAACCTTTTTTATTCTATGTGCTATGCATTTCGCCAGGATTTTCACATCACAACATTGAAGCGTTAGAGGCCTCCAGTTTTTTAAATGGACTGGATCTTTACTTGCCACCTGGGTCCTGTTTTAGTAGTAATGAAATCCGACCTTCTTGTTGAGTACCTGAAAGTCTACCATTTGTATAAGAGTAATTAAGACATATATTTATAATGGATCTTTGAGTACATCAAAAAAGGTCTGAAATACCTCTACTGGTATACCATCAAGCCCTGGTGTTTTTCCAGACTGAAAATATTGTATTGCCTCAAAAAGTTCCTCTTCTATAAGTTGGCCTTCACACAGGTCTTTCTGTAAATGTGTTAATTTTACATCATCATTATTATTATTATTATTATTATTATTATTAGGAAAGATGGGGATGGGGAGAGTTTGTTAGTAGGGCTCTTTTTAAAATTTTATTAGTAGTACGGATTAAGTAGGAAGGTTTCGTTTTTCTTAATGTTTTGTACCTTTATTAATTTAATCTGTAAACTGTGATTGACTACACTCCAGTATAGTAGGTGGCGGCATGCACCTCAACGTTTGTTTGCGGACCGCCATAATATCATAGAAGTAGAGGCAGAAGCTAGCGTTGTACTCCTTACAGTAGCGTCACAGATAGAACAATGAGACAGATATTCACCGGATGTTTAAATGTGAAGCATCCGCGTTGCATTTCCACTCACTACCAAATATGGTAGTAAGAGGAAGCCCAGTGGCCGGCATTGGGAGAAGATGGAACGAAATGGATTTTGGCGGACATTCTGCAAATTTTCTCCCCGATGAAACATTTGACCTCGATATAGTTTTCTGTTCCCAAAACTAAAATGAATTATGAACAAAGTGGACTACGTTTTGTAGACTTTACTCGTTGCACTTTTTTTTTCTTTTTTTAATCGCGTTGTTTAAATAAAGGTTAAATACAAAAACATGTATTTTTTTATTTTGTATTATAAGGAGTGCAAAGGCGAATTGAGTTATTGCACATGTGCACTTCAGAGGTGGCGTTCCATAACGTAAATATGCAGATGTCCGCTAGAACGAGCCAATTGCATCTCGCCAGCTCGTGCTTGGCTCTGCCCCATATTACTCATTTGTTCCCGTTTGAAACGAAAGGCTGTGGTCTATCTTGGTTTAGTTATACAAATCTTTGTTAGCGCGCTAATGATCGTGGGAATTCAATTGTGTAGCATTAGCTAGTGGAAATGATTGTTGTTTATGCTTGCTTGACTGCACAATTATATGTTACGTTCTTTAGATACTAAATTAGTCGGGTTGTTACATCTAGCTAGACGTCTGTGCGTTTCAAATTAACATCTAGTCGTGGAAAATGACGAACGTTATTCAGGTGACAAATGTCTCTCCGAGTACCACCTCAGAACAGATGAGAACTCTCTTCGGGTTTCTTGGAAATATTGAAGAACTGAAGTTATTTCCACCAGAGTGAGTATTATGAATATTAAACAATTAGCTAGCTAGTAGCGACGTATATTTTCCATGAAAATTCTGCCAAATTTGGCCATCACATAGGTTGGGGCCTGTGCGGCCTCAGTCCACCCCTAGCTAGTAGTAATTAGTTAGCACAGTGTGCGCTTGCTCATGCAACTGATACAGAGGAGCCAAACTCGCGCCTACTTGGCTGTGAGCTCGCAATTTAGCTAGATGGCTATCTAGTAAACACTGCTTACAGCAAGCTCATGGAGTAGGATATCTGCGAACTCTTGTCCCTCAGTGCCTATATGAAACATCTAACGTTAACCAGCTAACTGTACTGAGAAACAACTGGCTAGTAAGTTATCTTGTGATATCGAATAATAAATCAATCCTGCAGTCAGTACTATAGTAACTAGTTGACAAAAAAACTGTCGCGAATCAAACTGTTTTGAATTACAATGATACTGTGAAAACACATGGCTCCATTGAATAACAGGGCAGGGTAGTAGGAGCTAATTAATCTGTTCTGTGCTTTGCTGTTTTTCACCTGTCGAATTACACCTGGCTGCACTGCAGTTAAGGTAGGAATTACAAGACGTCTTGATCATCCCTCTGAAGCTCTCATGGCAAAGACAAGAAAAGACTGCAAGAGATGCAACGTTCTTTCATTGCTCTCTCTTCCCAATTGTAATTAAACCAGACATATGTTTAATTAGGAAAGTGAGCATTTATGTTTTCAGGAAGAAAGTATACTAACAGTGACAGTACCACGTTTCTAATACCATATGTCGAGAATCTTTGTATTTCTTGCACAACAAATGTGTATTTTCTTCCAGTGAATCTTCCTTGCCTGTGACTTCACGTGTCTGTTTTGTAAAGTTCCTTGAGTCTGAGTCGGTTGGAGTGTCCCAGCATCTGACCAACACTGTCTTTGTGGACAGAGCCCTGATTGTCGTCCCATTCGCAGAAGGTTGGTAATCTTTGTCCTATTTCTAACGTTTTCCAACATGCAACAAAGCTCAATTAAACCCCATTTATTTATCAATATTTCATTTAAAGTAAGATTTAGTACAAAAGTCTTACCAGAGATTGACCATATAATAGGGGTAAACGGGAATACATGTGTAATCTTGCGGTTCTAGTGTAGCCTATTAGTGAAAAAAATAGTTGTATCTGTAATTTGTGTGTTGTGGTTTTTCGAAATGGACAAGGCATTTGCTGATTCCCTTCCTTGCAGACTGAACAGGGTCCTCTACAGCCATCAAGAGATTAGACACATAAATGGCTGCTCGGCTCCTGAGCCCCTTCCCACTGTTGTTCTGCTGTAGAGAAAGAAAGTTTATCTTTATCTCCAAAGCATATTTTCATTGTAAGGATAACCACTCAATGAACCATAGCAATAGCAGGGGCCAACGGCCCTCCCTATCCCTCATATCAACAATCTTAAATCTGGAAACGAGATTAAAGTAATCCAAGTTTAAAGGCCACAATCTATAGTAGGTATGCGTCTAATAAAACTAAAGGAAGCATACAAAAGTAAATTAACTGATTACGACAATGCATGCCAGAGTAGATTTGTATAGTACTCGGCCATCATCCATTTAGCTACTTTCAGCTACTGGCCTGGAAAATTCTGAACATTTTGGTTATGATTTACATGCTTATCTGTTGTTTGGACTTAACCCACCCAATTTGAATAGCTTTGTTTCGCAGTCCTTTTATACATATGTGCATCTCTGTCCCCATATATTTTCACTAACTGCAGGTAAAAGTAGGACTGGTTGTTGTAGTGAAATGCTTTATAATGATCCTCTCCACTTGACTCTGAACGGGTTTAGTAAGTCACACATTTAACGGAGGCTTTTCTTGTTGTTTTTACAGTTGTTTTTCCTGGTTCAGCCCTATACACCAGGCCCTGCTGAAAATGCCACCCAACAGTTTTGTCTTCTGCAGCTTATCCTGTTTCTCAAGTGTCGTTTATTTATTTTTTTTCTCCGAAAAGATGAAACCTTGTTTGATTTGAAATGAGCTTAATTTTAGATTGCACACCCATGGACCATCTCATAAGATTTTCGTTTTTATTTCACTATTGTATAGTTTTTTTTCTTCAGCATTGGGCACATAGTTAACCATTTCTATTTGGGCTTTTGCTGGCATTTTCCCTTTTTTGTCAGAGCCTACTCAGTACTCTTCGGCAGGTAGCCTCGAGGTTAGTTTGGGCCAGTTCGAATACCAGAGCCGACAAGGTGAAGAAAGAAAAAGTCTGTTGCTTTGCCCTTGAACAAGGCACTTAATCCTAATTGCTCCAGGGGCGCTGTACAATTGTGACTGTGACCCCACTCTCGGGGAATTGGGATATTTAGAAAAATAAACACATTTTCAATTACACACTTGTGAGTAACAGGATGAAATATAAACAACCCCCAAATTATTATATATTATTCTTTCAGTTAGTTGTAAGTTACATTTTACAACACTGTACATGAGTGGTATCCTACGAAGCGTGTTTGAGGAGTTGTCGAAGTAACTTGGTCAAGTCAGGATAACCAGTCATACGAAACCGCCTTTTAGCCAGGTAAATTTCTATGGCAACAGATCCTAACCAGCTCCAGGGCAGGCCAACTCCACTTACCCTGAATGAAATGACTGAGCAACGAGTTGAGGACCAATTAAATCTGATTCCCTCCCTCTTGCATAGATTGCGTCATCCGCTTCATTTGAGGAAGACAATTGATTCAGTATTTTTATTAATCAAATGTTTTTGTGTTAAAAATAGTCATGTTAATATATCACATTACACATTTAGTAATGACAGAATGCATTTTTTTACATTTCAGCGTTTGCTTAGCCATGTGTGACATAGACACGCAGATATAGGCCTGCTAGAGTTAGAGGCAGGCGGACGGGCAATATCCACCTTTTGTAGTATGGATGAAGCCGGAGGTGGAATGTGAAGCTAACTAATGCTGGTTAGCTGTAGAAACCCCTGAGTAGATCTAGCTTGCTTCGTAGTATACCCCTCTGGTGAATACAGTAGCCAATCAACAGTGCTGTAGGCTCTTTGGAAGAAAGAAGCCACCAGCAAAAGCCCAGAAAACAGAATTTGGTTGAGCCTTTTTCTGTTTGGTTTGTTTTGTAATGGTAAGTGTTTTTCGGCAAAAGTAGTTACCTTTTCCCTGAACTTTGTTTTGTGTATCTTGATGTTTTTGTGTGCTTTGTAGCGAAGCAGCCGTCACGAGTCGCTTGTTCATAAAACATCTAATGAAACTTGAGAGCACATCCCACTGGACAACTGGCTGTGCTTGCTTACGTTTGGTTCATGACTTAGAAAAACAAGTTCAGGTGATACAATCTTGGCAGTGTTGACCACAGTGTGTATTGTGACTTTATTCTCGTAGTAGTATTCTGAAATCATACTTAGCAAATCAGGGACCAACATTTTCCGACAACACAAAATGGAATGTATGTCTTACTACATATCTATTGTGGTAAGAGTAGTTAGGTTGAGGTGGTGTGTTTGTGGCTCTGTTTGAATGTGGTGGATGTTTGCAAAGACCTGTACTGATTCTGTGGCGTTTTTCTCTAGGAGTGATTCCTGATGAGTCTAAAGCTCTGTCACTGCTGGCACCAGCGAACGCCGTGGCAGGATGCATGCCTGGAGGAGGCCTTCTCCCCACTCCAAATCCTTTGGCATCCGTAAGTGTTAGCTGTTGGTGTCGAAATGAGACCTATCAACTGTGTAACCAAAGGCCCCATTTTGACAACAAAAAAAGTACCTGGAAGGAAGATTTGTCTGACGTGTATCCCTTGTCCTTGCAGATGGGAGGCGTACCTCTTTCAGCTCTCGGAAATCCGAACATGGATCACATGGCTGCCATGGGCATGTCTGGCAACATCAACCCCCAGGTTGGACATGGCTACTTTCTATTTCACAACTCTCTGTATTTTAAAACGGGTGTAGGTTATAGTATTCACCTGTAAGTAACCTAATAAAAAAAATCCCCGTCTCAATCTGTCAGTTTAAGCTAGAGATGTCTGTTTTTTTTTGCATGGGCTGCGTCTCAATCCACCGCATCCGACTATGTCGGCCTTCCGCATCTGTGGTGGAAAGTGGCCGAGCTACAGCGGTCTTTGTCAGACCATGAGACAAAAATCAGACTTCTCACAAAGCTTCCTACTGTTTGGTCTACAAACTAATAATATTTCCACTCTATGGAATGCCTACGAACACGATGGTTGTTCTGTCTTTTGCTTTACGACTAAAGTCGGTAACGGTGATGTGCCAACTTCTGTCTGTAGCATCCAAATTGTTTGGGCTACAAACTAATGACCCCATTGTGGAAAGGGGAGACTCACAAACACAATTGTGTTCTCTGTTTTGCGCTACACCCCCACAAGTGTCACAGGACCTGGCTAACACAAATGAATGGAAGTATGTAGGTAGTTTTGTGGCAACAAATATAAGGTGTTAAACGTGTCGAAAAAAACAAACATTTCCTGAGCTTTCTTATCTCCTAGATATAGGACAGACACTTCAAAACTATATTCCTTATGATTTATTTTGTGATTCTTTTTTTGGGCATTTATGAATGTTATTCAATGCGTTTCTATGAGTTATAGTAGTAAAGGCAATAAAAAAAATAAAAAATGAAATCAAACATGGTATGACCATCTTAAAACAATTGCATATGTTAGTTTAGTAGACCCCCCCCCCCAATAATAACCTATTGATCTACTTATCACATTAATGTATATAGCTACGCATTTTCATGTTCTCTATTTCAGACCCTCTCTGCTGACTTTTTGAAGCTTATGCAGTCCATGGATCCTACTAAGTAAGTATCACCTCCAATTCTGGCCAGTTTATAAAGAATATTAAAGAACTGTTATTGTTATTATTGAGTATGTGGAAAAGTCATCTGTCATTTCTCTGGGTGACTAACTGGGGTTTGACCATTGCAGGATGAATCCAATGGCTGCTGGTATGATGATTAATTCTGGTATGAAGAATGACTCCAACAAGGAGATAGAGGAGGCCATGAAGAGGGTCAGAGAGGCCCAGTCACTCATCTCTGCCGCTATCGAGCCTGGAAGTGAGTTCTCACTAATTTAGACCCCATATTTGCAGTATTACACGTGTATTTTGACTGAATTACTCATTCCTCTTTTCAGACGTTGACGGCTGTCATGTTAGTCAGTTCCAACAGATTTGTATTGTTACTTTGGAGTTTCCTGAGCTTTCATTCTTCCTCTTTGCAGATAAGAAAGACGACAAGCGCAAACATTCCCGCTCCAGGTCCCGGTCGAGGCGGAGGAGGTCCAGGTCTCGTCACAGGTACGCCGCTGATGAGAAACTGCATACCTTAATTAAATCAGCAATTTTGGATGTGCTGAAGGTTAGCCCCACTTTACATGCATGTTGGAAAACATCAGCAAATCAGTCACGATGCACCTTGAGTGATTTGAGGGCATGGATTAGTTGGGACAGCTCTGAGTTCTGGTTAAAAAAAAAAAAAACGGTCTAATCATTGCAGGCGATCAAAGAGCAGGTCTCGACGGAGGTCCCACTCGAGGAGCAGGAGGCGGTCGAAGAGCCCCCGCAGACGGAAGTCCCACTCCAGAGAGAGGGGTAGACGCAGCAAATCCAGGTGGGTGGCCATCTACAGTGTTATATTCACAGCGGGGGATCAGGGGAAATATGGTGCATGATGTACCTCTCAGGATTCCTTCAAATCCTTTTGCCTTCATTGTTTTTCCTGCTTGTAGGGATAGGAGGAAAGAAGAGAAATCCAAGAAGCGCTCCAAGACGCCGCCCAAGAGCTACAGCAGTACCAGGAGGTCTCGCAGCATCAATCGGTGAGTGGTTTAAATACAGGAGGAGTCTAGTTAGCTTGACCAAAATGCATTGATCCCGCTTGATGTTCTAGACCTTTCAGGAACCCAAAGACAACCAGTGGAATGTAGGGTTAAAGGTTTCCCTCCCATCTTTAATATCTGGTCTTCCACAGGAGACGTAGAAGAAGCCGCAGCGCCTCTAGGTCACCGAAGAAGTCCAGGTCCCCAAAGAGGAAACTGTCCCGGTCCCCTTCCCCTAGAAGGTGAGTGGTACAAAAGAGGGTCCTCCTAGTTCAGAACCACACTGGGCTTCACAGTGCAGTAATCTGTAGGTGTACCTGTCTGTATTTAAACAATAGTTTTTGTTCCCACAGGCACAAGAAGGACAAAAAGAAGGACAAAGAGCGAGAGAAGGACCGTGAGAGGGAGAGGAAAGACGTCAGAGATCGGAGCCGAGACGAAAGAGAACGCTCCACTAGCAAGAAGAGCAAAGACAAGGATAAGGACCGAGACCGCAAATCTGACAGTGAGAAAGGAGATGTCAAGGTGTGCAGCCACTGACTTTCCCACATTAACGGCTCATTCTAATCGTATTGTTAAATGTCCATCGAAATAGCTTTTTAGCCATGACTAGGCTTAATCTGTACAGGGACACCGACCCTGAATGTTTTCATGTCCTGAGTTTGACCTGTTTCGTGTGCCATTTATTCCTTTCTTGCTCAGAACGCTTTGCTCTTGAAGGTGACCAGGGATTACGATGAGGAGGAGCAAGGCTATGACAGTGGAAAAGAGGGAGAGGTAGATGACGAAGAGGAGAGGAAGAGCGACTCAGATTCTGCATCTCCCCCAAAGCCCCAGGAGTCTGACGAGAATCTTGCAGGGGAGAGCGGCAAGAAGTCCAAACAGAACGGAGATGACCACCATGATGAGGAAGACATGGAGATGAGCGACTGAGTACGCCCAGGGAAACCCAGCCAGATGATGTCACTGAAAACCGACATAGGCTCCATTCCCTACCGTTGTCTTTTTAAAGGCGCCTAGATAACGTGTCTGATCTTTTAAATGAATACTTATGGGGGTCTGGTGGGTTGTAGTCCTATTGGGGAAGATGTACAGTTTTTAGAGTTATAGACACTTTCCATCTCTAGACTGGTTAGGGAAAATATTGTTCCTGTTTGAAATAGCCAGTTTATTTCTGTAGTGGACCGTGTCTGGTGAGCATGTGTAGGAATTCTGTCCCAAATGATTTTTGCAAAAAATAAAATGTCAAATTGCTGTACTTTTAAGTTGAAGGGCCTGTTGAATGTGAGGGGTTTTGAAAGTGATTTCCTTTTTTGGCCTCAAAGATTTTATCTATCTTGAACATAGAGGAACTGTTTTCTCCTAAATGACTCACTGAACTTATGTGTACTTAAACCTTTTACAGGACAGGTTGTTTGCCCCTCGCCTACTCAGACTGTTAAATCGTATTTAGCCTGGTACCATTCTGGTTTCGGTGCAGTGCAGCTTTCTATTCTTTGTTGTAATCTTGACAAATTGACTCAATCTGTAAAGCACTTAATACTGTTGTAGACATACCCTTCCACCCGTGATGATATACTGTAGATCCAAATCAGTGTTTGGATTATTATGATGGAACACCCTGTACTGTCTACATGTTTAACAAAGGAAAGTCTAATAAAACGTGGTCAAAATAGCTATGGTTTTGTGGTGGGATATGTTTGATAGCCTGCACCAGTTTTGAAATGCATAATAAACAAATGGTACACAAGTTCATTATATGTGGACATTTTAATTTAGTAAAAATGTTTTTCATATGAAAATAATGTCAGGCTTATACAAGGTTTCTTGTTGTACAACTGGCATGTAGATGAATGAAAACGTGTTTACATCGGCACCTGGCAGCTAAAGCCATGGTAAGGAGTAAAACAACATTCAGCCCACAACACAAAGTGAAGAAAGCACATTTCCATTTGCAGCACTAACCAATAGTGTGGCATGGAAGCATGATGGAAAGGTTTATAACTACTGGAGGGGTCAATAGGGACCTGATCAATGTACAAAGGAAGTGAGTCGGGAGTACAAAGCATTCTGCTATTTCTATTGCTGCTGGTGCAGTATTGATCACACTGCAGCTCAGCAAACCCTGTTGTACACAGAACCAAATGAGCACCATTTCAGAGAAGTCCTATGTCATTCCTGAAGCAAGGCATAGCTAAGCTTATTGGATTTGACCTTTTCCTTGAACGTAAAGCCTTGTTTATACCTGGTGCTAACATGCGTTATTTGTCCTGATCTTGTCCACATTGATTGCCCATATTTATGTCTACAAGTAATTAAAACGTGTTTAATATCCATCCTTTGTGTCTGCATTGTGACCAGAGTTCCAGGTCCCTCCCTATATGCAAATTATTTGACAGCTATTCTTTCAAAATAATATTGATTTGTTTTAAGACACATATTGATGCCATAATTCAATCGTGCCACCTGTCAATGATTTTAGAAGGGATAATGATTTCAATGGTTTCACTGTCCAGATCTGTCTACACTTGTAAGATATCCTACCTCCGGAGGTGGTCAGAAAGATCTGATAACAATGAGTCTTTTAATAGTTTACACCATCTGAAAATGTGGGCACAATCAGAATGTGAACAAAATCAGGACAAGGATGCATGTTGGAACCAGGTATAAACGGGGCTTAAAGGAAGAGCAACATTTTGCAATGTTCAGAAGCAACCAGGACTCAACTGAAACTGTTCTTCTGAAGACGGAAACTCTGCTGAATAATCCAGTCCTTGTAAAACTCAAGGATGTAAGACCTCACAGTGCTTTGTACACTTGGCTCATACATAGGTCTACAGGGGAGAAGTCCACAAAGAGTTGACATAAGTGTGACAATGAAGACAAAAAACAAAGGAGAATTGGAGACTTTTACCAGCACAATATTATATGTACAAAAATATCCATTGCCACCACGATACAAACCAATTACCTCTTGGGTGAACTCACATCAACTTGGCTTGGCATCAAACTTCAGAAACTGTTCTTGTCATAGAAGACATCTACACCCATATTAACACAAAGAAAGTGAAAAAAAAAACACAAAATAAAGACAGCGGTATTTACACCTTGCGCAAGGAAAAGGCCTGGTTTTTGCTAGCTTTAAAAATTGCATTTAGGGCTCGATTCAATCCATACCGCGGAAGTTTAACTCTATAGTGTGATTGAAATGTAAAGGTAATTTTCTATTGAGCCGACATATGCAGTGTTTACCGTGGACGCAGTCTCTGCTAACGCGGCACGTTGACTTTACATTTCTATCGCGCTGTGGCGCTGAACTTCTGTGATATGGATTGAATCGAGCCCTTTACATTGTACTTAAATCGTACCTAATCATCTACAGACAACTTTCACTCCTGGTTCATTTCCTTTAACTGAATTGTACAGTTTGTTACATAGTTTAAAAAGGTAGAATATGAAAACAATTCTTATATGCAATACTTATAATGCCACACTTGCTGCCAGTCAAATAGGAAAAGACAACTTCGCTCTGGTACAATTCAATTTCTTAGCATGTCTATCATTGCTTTCAGGTGGAGTACCAAAGAGTTGAGTATCGACTGGCACAGTAGGTCTTCCCCTCTGCTGCCAAGGCCAACTCAGCCCAGTACTGACTGGCTGTAGTGCATCTAACCAGTGCCCAACGTTCAGTGAACCTCCAAACAAAGCTCTGGATAGTAGCTACATCTTTTCACTTCCATTTAAAACATTACACATACAATTTCCTTTTCTCGTCTTCTTCTCCGATGACAACTTGATGAAATATCAATGCCCTTTCATAGATGACCCCTTTCTGGTGTCCACCCAAAGGGGTTAAAGGTCAGGGAAGCGGCTGGGGTCCTCGTTGTACTCATTGGGGATGGTGAAGATGGACTCCTCAAACTTGTCGTAGCGCAACTCTTGAAAGGTCACCGTGGCCGTAATGGTTGGAAAGACAGGGATATCTTTGTGGAGAAACGACAAATGTAAACATGTTATAACATCAGGGAATATAGCTGGTCAGCCAGTCAGCAGGCATCCAACTGGATCTCTTATATTTTAGAATATGTTTCCCGCTAAGCAGTATACTATACATAGTACTTACCCAGTTTGACAGGGAAACCAGGAGGGAGTTTCATTTGAACAAACTCTCTGAGTTTATTAAAGTGCTTGAAGGGCGCTATCACCTCCAGAACGTTTAATAACCTGAAAATAAACAACAAAAAAGATCAGTCTTTCATTCTCACTCAATGAAGAATGGATTTCATGCATCACTTCATGCCAGAGAGTACATGAGCACATTCAATTAGCGATGGGGATAATCATGAGAAAATGAGGCCTCTGCACACCCCAAAAGTGAGTTTAACATTTTTGTTGTTGGTGTAATTACTGATCAATTCATTTATACATTTATAATGAGTAGGTTTTGTTATCTGTTTTAACAAACCTTTTTATTTTTGTACTTATGTATTGTATATTGTTTCTGTTGTTTCTGCACACCGTTTTTTTTAGTATTCATGTGTTTCTATCATGTGTTTTCTTTGGTGCAAATAAATAAATGTACTGTGCCCATCAACCTCTTTAGCCCATTCATTCACACAAACATCATCTCAGATTTCAATACTTTATGAAGAAAAAAATAAACTTTATTAAAATGTATCCCGTCTGGCAACTACTTGTGTCAGTCTAGACGTCAAGTTCATCTGGGCGTAACAGAAGAGGATGCTTACGATTCAATGCTCAGAGGGAAGTCTTGACTCATGGCTACGGTCGCTTTGAAGTTCTTCTTGCTCTCTTTGCATACCAGGTCTCTTCCTAGATGAGGTGCTCTGAAGGAGAAGAAGAGGGAGAATTTTGTAAATGTGTGGTAATAATGGTATGGGTATGATGCATTTGGGTAATTTGGGCAATTTTTTTAAATAATTTGTCTTACAATAGAATACACATTTTCTGTGAGGAACCACTCACTGCTAGGTGATGGAAGTGGGAAGCAGTAACCAGTTGCTACTGAAACCCCATACCCATCAAGTCGATGGGTCAAGTTTCTCCAACAGGAAGTAGAACAGCTCTCCACAGCTTTAACTGATGAGGTAAGAGGGAATGGCCTTAAATGGCACTATCCACCCTGTCACAACTGTAGATAAGTGATCTGTCTGTCTGTCCATCATTCCCCCTGGCAAGATGGCACTCCGGTGGATTGCAGCCGTCTTACGGGCTCCTGACCTATTTTGTGTGTTTTTTACGCTGATCGTAACTTTTTTGTACATAATGTCTCCAGCATCATTTCCTATGACCGAAAACAGCTTCAAGGCATCAGAATGGACAAACATTCCAACTTAAACGAGTCGGAACCTCTGGACGTTCTGCTTCCTCCGGACCAAGAACTAATCCCTGGGACTCGAAAGAGGAATCGGCAGCGAAAGAGAGACAGGCGAGGCGGCAACCTGACGAGAGTACATTAGCGAGCAAATAGACCACCATTGCCCTCTGTTGTATTGACGAACATGCAGTCACTCGAGAACAAACTGGAAGAGCTCCGTATCCTCTCAACGGTACCTGAAAAACTGTAATATTCTATGTTTCTCAGAGTCTTAGCTGAACAGGAGGAGGAGAGGTGTGTCTCTTTGTTAACAACAGTTGGTGCGGGATCTCTGTAACGGCTGTCGTAGAAAGGGGACCAAAGCGCAGCGTGTTGAGTGCTCATAATGAAATGTATTATTATTTTAACACAGAACACTACCGAAAATAACAAAAGCGAAAACGATCAGCTCACTGTACTGTCCGGTACATAGACTAAACAGAAACAACTACCCACAAAAACAGTTGGGAAAAAAACCCTACTTAAAAATGATCTCCAATTAGAGACAACGAGAACCAGCTGCCTCTAATTGGAGATCATCCAAAAAACAACAACATAGAAATAGAAAAACTAGAACTAAACATAGAAATAGAAAACATAGAAAAACAAAACACCCCCTGTCACGCCCTGACCTACTCTACCATAGAAAACAACATCTTACTATGGTCAGGACGTGACAGTACCCCCCCCAAAGGTGCAGACTCCGAATGCTCCTACTAAACAAAAACTAAAAAGGGAGGGTAGGGTGGGTAACTACTGTTTATGGTGGCTCTATTGCAGTCCACGTAACCTTATCCTCCAGCAGCGGATGCGGCTCGGGGCGTAACCCCCGCTCCACCCGCTGATCCCTCTGCTTTAGTACCACTGGACCGTGGATCGTCGTCGAAGGAACCGGACTGTAGATCATCGCTGGAGGTTCTGGGCTGCAGGCCGACGCTGAAGACTCTGGGCTGCAGGCCGACGCTGAAGACTCTGGGCAGAAGGCCGACGCTGAAGACTCTGGGCTGCAGGCCGACGCTGAAGACTCTGGGCTGCAGGCCGACGCTGAAGACTCTGGGCTGCAGGCCGACGCTGAAGACTCTGGGCTGCAGGCCGACGCTGAAGACTCTGGGCTGCAGGCCGACGCTGAAGACTCTGGGCTGCAGGCTCTGGGCTGCAGGCCGACTCAGGAGGCTCCAGACTGGGGAGCGTCGCTGGAGGCTCCGGACTGGGGAGTGTCGCTGGAGGCTCCGGACTGGGGAGCGTCGCTGGAGGCTCCGTGCCATGGATCATCACTACAGGTTCCGCGCCATGGATCATCACTGGAGACTTTGTGCCATGGATCATCACTGGAGGCTCCGGGCCATGGATTATCACTGGAGGCTTCGTGCCATGGATCATCTCTACAGGCTCCGGGCCATGGATCATCCCTACAGGCTTCTTGCCATGGATTATCCCTACAGGCTCCGGGCCATGGATCATCCCTACAGGCTTCGTGCCATGGATCATCACTGGAGGCTTCATGCCATGGATCATCACTGGAGGCTTCGTGCCATGGATCATCACTGGCCTTCCCTGTAGCTCAGTTGGTAGAGCATGGTGTTTGCAACGCCAGGGTTGTGGGTTCGTTTCCCACGGGGGGCCAGCAAAAAAAAAAAAAAAAAAAAAAAAATGGATGAAATTGTATGAAATGTATGCATTCACTAGTGTAAGTCGCTCTGGATAAGAGCGTCTGCTAAATGACTAAAATGTAAATGTAAATGTAAATGGATGCTTCATGCCATGGATCATCACTGGAGGCTTCTTTCGTGGAGCTGGAATAGGTCTCACCAGACTAGGGAACGTTGCTGAGAGTTCTGGACTAGGGAACGTCGCTGGAGGCCGGGTGCGCAGAGCAGGCACAGGGTATACTGGGCCGTGGAGGCGCACTGGAGGTCTGGCGCTTATGGCTGGCACAACCCGTCCTGGCTGGATAACCCCCATAGCCCGGCAAGCGCGAGGCGTTGTGACAGGTCGCACAGGTTTGTGTTGGCGAACTGGGGGTACCGTACGTAGAGCTGGCGCAGGATAACCTGGGCCGAAAAGACACACCGAAGACCAGGAACGCTGAGCAGGCACACTCCTTCCTGGCTGAATGCCAACTCTAGCACAGCAACTGTGGGGAGCTTGCACCGAGCGCACCGGGCTGTAGCTGTGCACTGGCAACACAGTGCGCATCCCCGCATAACATGGTGCTTGCTCAATCACTCGCCCCCCACGGTAAGCACGGGGAGTTGAGGTACATAGGTACCTCAATTACCTCATAATATATATATATATATATATATATATATTCCTTGTTCATATACATTGACTCCCGATTCGCCAGTCTCTAATTAACTATGCCCGCACCTGCTGTGTGTGTCTTCTTCATTTGTTTGTACAGCACTGATAAAGGCATAAGGTTCCTTGTTTTTATATAGCACCTTGCACTTCCACTTGCTAAATTAATGATATTATTTCTGCATCTCGGCCCCCTTGGGGTTTTCCTCTTCATGGTTTTGAGTGCGTTGAGTACTTTTTCCGAACACTACAGATATTTTCTCTCCCTCGCATACCGGCCGCGGTTCATTCTAGCCTGAGGAATAACCCTCATACTGGCTTTCCCACTTCCTGTCTATATCCATGTTGTTTTTACTCTTTATTGTTATTCACTGTGTATTTATTCCTCGTGTCACTATATCTGACTTTTAACTCTGCACTGTTGGACCTTTAAGTGTGCATTTCACTGTTTGTCTACACCTGTTGTTTACGAAGCGTGTGACAAATAACATTTGATTCGATTCGATTTAACCCTGTATGTAGACATTTGAGACTAACAATGAGGAAGAGGGCCCTCGTGAAAGGAAGCGTGTAAGAAGTGTACGTGTGAGAAGGTGATGGTCACACATACTTCCCGTTTTCTGCGTTGATGTATTCCTCCCAGGAGATAGTGTTGGCTGAAGGGGCAGTTAGTGACTGTCGCCTCACAGGCTAAAGAGAGAGAGAAACACATATGAGTGGCAAGAACAGACACCTGGCAATAGAAATCTACACAGAACAAAGTCAGACATCAGCCCAGAGTACACAAATATCATAAACAAAGTCATAGTCAGACTACAAAGAAAAACAAAAACGCATTCACATAAAACAAACAGCACACTAAAAGCTTAAAAATCCCAAGCTAATGACTTCAATATAGATTTTTTTATGAGCTTCTCAAAATGGCTATATTTTTTTGCTAAGGTGTTTGTAAGATTTTGCCTGTATCCACCTGAGGTGAATGAAATGTAGGATGCACAACCACATTTGGGTCACTAGAGGGCCCAAATACAACACTAATGCTGAGAGTGGGATTGACCACATGAACAACACAACTTGATGATTTTACAGCTGCACACAAACGGCATGAATGAAAAGGGGTCATTTCAATAAAGCACAGACTCAGTCTTAATTCTCGACACGTGCCTCGTTAACAGCACCTTGACCTTAGGTTATTATCTCTCTGGACATCAAAGTAGGAACGTTCATCGAAATCGTTAAAAGGTTTTAATAAATGCAACAGTTGGACAATGGATAAAGATACTCCAAACATTTTGAATTTGTATAATCCATCAGATGTTGACTGAATTATATCACATAAAACATTTTACTGGCACGGACAAATAACGAATGGAATTCAGGGACTTGGTGGGATGTATTGAAATATTCTTTTTTTTTTTCTCTTAGAATACACTCATATATACATTTTCTTACTGCATCACCAAATAGTTCTTATTCTGTGTTAAAATATGGAAATACACATGTGCCTCTTTTGCATAAATACACCAGGTGTGTTTGTATATATGAACATATTAACATAAAGGGAAGGAACAGAGTTGCAACCACCAAACACTTTCTCTGTCCACCCTACCTGCACTGTCCACCCTACCTGCACTGTCTACCCTACCTGCACTGTCCACCCTACCTGCACTGTCCACCCTACCTGCACTGTCCACCCTACCTGCACTGTCCACCCTACCTGCACTGTCCACCCTACCTGCACTGTCCACCCTACCTGCACTGTCCACCCTACCTGCACTGTCTACCCTACCTGCACTGTCTGCCCTACCTGCACTGTCTACCCTACCTGCACTGTCTACCCTACCTGCACTGTCTACCCTACCTGCACTGTCTACCCTACCTGCACTGTCTACCCTACCTGCACTGTCCACCCTACCTGCACTGTCTACCCTACCTGCACTGTCTACCCTACCTGCACTGTCTACCCTACCTGCACTCACCAGGGCTGGTAACCCTACCTGCACTGTCTACCCTACCTGCACTGTCTGCCCTACCTGCACTGTCTACCCTACCTGCACTGTCTACCCTACCTGCACTGTCTACCCTACCTGCACTGTCTACCCTACCTGCACTGTCTGCCCTACCTGCACTGTCTACCCTACCTGCACTGTCTACCCTACCTGCACTGTCCGCCCTACCTGCACTCACCAGGGCTGGTAACCCTACCTGCACTGTCTACCCTACCTGCACTGTCTGCCCTACCTGCACTGTCTACCCTACCTGCACTGTCTACCCTACCTGCACTGTCTGCCCTACCTGCACTCACCAGGGCTGGTAACCCTACCTGCACTGTCTACCCTACCTGCACTGTCTACCCTACCTGCACTGTCTACCCTACCTGCACTGTCTACCCTACCTGCACTCACCAGGGCTGGTAACCCTACCTGCACTGTCTACCCTACCTGCACTCACCAGGGCTGGTAACCCTACCTGCACTGTCTACCCTACCTGCACTCACCAGGGCTGGTTACCCTACCTGCACTGTCCACCCTACCTGCACTCACCAGGGCTGGTTACCCTACCTGCACTGTCTACCCTACCTGCACTCACCAGGGCTGTCAACCCTACCTGCATTGTGGTACCCTACCTGCACTCACCAGGGCTGTCGACCCTACCTGCACTCACCAGGGCTGTCTACCCTACCTGCTCTCACCAGGGCTGTCTACCCTACCTGCACTCACCAGGGCTGTCCACCCTACCTGCTTTGTCTACCCTACCTGCACTCACCAGGGCTGTCTACCCTACCTGCACTCACCAGGGCTGTCTACCCTACCTGCTCTGTCTACCCTACCTGCACTCACCAGGGCTGTCTACCCTACCTGCTCTGTCTACCCTACCTGCTCTCACCAGGGCTGTCTACCCTACCTGCACTCACCAGGGCTGTCCACCCTACCTGCTCTGTCTACCCTACCTGCACTCACCAGGGCTGTCAACCCTACCTGCACTCACCAGGGCTGTCTACCCTACCTGCATTGTCTACCCTACCTGCACTCACCACGGCTGTCTACCCTACCTGCACTCACCAGGGCTGTCTACCCTACCTGCACTCACCAGGGCTGTTTACCCTACCTGCACTCACCAGGGCTGTCTACCCTACCTGCTCTGTCTACCCTACCTGCACTCACCAGGGCTGTCCTCCCTACCTGCACTCACCAGGGCTGTTACCCTACCTGCACTCACCAGGGCTGTCAACCCTACCTGCTCTTACCAGGGCTGTCTACCCTACCTGCTCTGTCTACCCTACCTGCACTCACCAGGGCTGTCTACCCTACCTGCACTCACCAGGGCTGTCAACCCTACCTGCACTCACCAGGGCTGTCCACCCTACCTGCTCTCACCAGGGCTGTCTACCCTACCTGCTCTCACCAGGGCTGTCCACCCTACCTGCACTCACCAGGGCTGTCCACCCTACCTGCACTCACCAGGGCTGTCGACCCTACCTGCACTCACCAGGGCTGTCACCCTACCTGCACTCACCAGGGCTGTCTACCCTACCTGCTCTCACCAGGGCTGTCAACCCTACCTGCAATCACCAGGGCTGTCTACCCTACCTGCTCTCACCAGGGCTGTCCACCCTACCTGCACTCACCAGGGCTGTCTACCCTACCTGCACTCACCAGGGCTGTCTACCCTACCTGCACTCACCAGGGCTGTCACCCTACCTGCACTCACCAGGGCTGTCTACCCTACCTGCACTCACCAGGGCTGTCCACCCTACCTGCACTCACCAGGGCTGTCTACCCTACCTGCACTCACCAGGGCTGTCTACCCTACCTGCACTCACCAGGGCTGTCGACCCTACCTGCACTCACCAGGGCTGTCTACCCTACATGCTCTCACCAGGGCTGTTTACCCTACCTGCACTCACCAGGGCTGTCTACCCTACCTGCACTCACCAGGGCTGTCTACTCTACCTGCACTCACCAGGGCTGTCCACCCTACCTGCACTCACCAGGGCTGTCACCCTACCTGCACTCACCAGGGCTGTCTACCCTACCTGCACTCACCAGGGCTGTCTACCCTACCTGCACTCACCAGGGCTGTCCACCCTACCTGCACTCACCAGGGCTGTCTACCCTACCTGCACTCACCAGGGCTGTCTACCTGATAAGGGATTTATATGTTTAAATGTAATGATTAAATAAGTCTACCCTGAAACCTAACTATTAGTGATTATTAGTTCATGCAGCATGTATAATGAATAATAAAGTACTAAACGTAAGTCCCATAAGGTTCAGTAGAGACCTGTGAGGAAGAGAAGTGTGTGTGTGTGTGTGTGTGTGTGTGTGTGTGTGTGTGCCTAAGGAAATACCGAGAACAATTAAGACTGTGTTTGGCTCGACCTGGCTAGAACAATGAGAAACTTATGATAGGACAGGGAGTACTTCTCAAGGCTCCTCTAATCTCGGGGGAATGGAACGGACAGTGCTGGGTAGTGATAAACAGTGGTGACAACTCTGGGGAGGGATACATCCTACGTACTGTCCATGTGTATGTATGTGTGTAGTATATCTACTGTCCATGTGTATGTATGTGTGTAGTATATCTACTGTCCATGTGTATGTATGTGTGTAGTATATCTACTGTCCATGTGTATGTATGTGCGTAGGATATCTACTGTCCGTGTGTATGTATGTGCGTAGGATATCTACTGTCCGTGTGTATGTATGTGCGTAGGATATCTACTGTCCGTGTGTATGTATGTGCGTAGGATATCTACTGTCCGTGTGTATGTATGTGCGTAAGGAAGAAGCAAGGGCTGTCTACCCTACCTGCTCTGTCTACCCTACCTGCTCTCACCAGGGCCGTCACCCTACCTGCACTCACCAGGGCTGTCTACCCTACCTGCACTCACCAGGGCTGTCTACCCTACCTGCACTCACCAGGGCCGTCACCCTACCTGCACTCACCAGGGCCGTTACCCTACCTGCACTCACCAGGGCTGTCCACCCTACCTGCTCTCACCAGGGCTGTCTACCCTACCTGCACTCACCAGGGCTGTCTACGCTACCTGCTCTCACCAGGGCTGTCCACCCTACCTGCACTTACCAGGGCCGTCACCCTACCTGCACTCACCAGGGCCGTCACCCTACCTGCACTCACCAGGGCCGTCACCCTACCTGCACTCACCAGGGCTGTCTACCCTACATGCTCTCACCAGGGCTGTCTACCCTACCTGCACTCACCAGGGCTGTCTACCCTACCTGCTCTCACCAGGGCTGTCTACCCTACCTGCTCTCACCAGGGCTGTCCACCCTACCTGCACTTACCAGGGCCGTCACCCTACCTGCACTCACCAGGGCCGTCACCCTACCTGCACTCACCAGGGCCGTCACCCTACCTGCACTCACCAGGGCTGTCGACCCTACATGCTATCACCAGGGCTGTCTACCCTACCTGCACTCACCAGGGCTGTCTACCCTACCTGCACTCACCAGGGCTGTCTACCCTACCTGCACTCACCAGGGCTGTCTACCCTACCTGCTCTGTCTACCCTACCTGCACTCACCAGGGCTGATACCCTACCTGCACTCACCAGGGCTGTCTACCCTACCTGCACTCACCAGGGCTGTCAACCCACCAAACGGAAGCAAACATGCCTCAAAGTCTGTTCAAGAACGTTTTGGGGAAATGTGTCGTTCAGTATAAACTGTTCTGCAACGTAGCAAAGGTTCAATCAATCGGGATGTTTTTATGTTCTGGACAGTTGAAATGTGACCAGTACGTTTTTACATTCTCAAACGTTAAATTGAACGGAAAAGGTGCTGTACTGAATGACCTGTTGAAAAACGGGGAGGCGTCGGGTTGTGGGCAGGGGAACGCTGTCAGCATGGCAACTGCCCTTTAAATACGTCACTTGCATTGCTTCAAGCCACACCTCAACCCCACCCACCAAACGGACGTACCTCAAAGTCTGTTCAAGAATGTACAAGAACATTTTGGGGAAACGTGTCATTCAGTACAAACCATTGAACTGAGCGCACCTCTGCACTGCCTAGTGCCTGTCATTAGCAGGATACCCTCGGATTAAAAACCAACAGGCTTGGCTCCATATTACACCTATCTAAACATCCTTTACATTGTTTGCGAGATCAAACATAATATGATTATTTACAATCAGTGTTCATTTTCGAAAGTTGCTTTCATTCCAGCGCATCTAATTTGTAAACATTTTGACTGTATTAAATGGTTACTTTTTTTAAATTCCTTCTCTTTCTTGTGATGGAGGTGTGTTAAATTCCCAACAGAGCTTTAACGTTCTTATAGATTCAACGGAAAGGCAGTATTTTCCATCGAGCCCATTTCAGCCATTACCGGCGTGTTTGACAGGTCATTACACACGTTAACGAAAAACAAACTACAGGCACAAGCAAGAATAGGAAAGAGTCACAGGAGTAAAATGAGAGCAATCAATCCAGCGAGATTTATTAAGTGGATTTTGCGCGTTGCTAGCGATTGACCCACACAGGCTTACTACCTCACATTGGCCAGGACTCCTGGCTACTCAACAGTAGGCTACTGCCAATACTGAGGACTTGGCCACATCGAGGATACCAACCGACGCACGTCCACAAATACGCACGTATGCACAAAAACACAAGCACACCCACACTAATACTGAACTCTCTCTAACTGACCCCTCACTAGGAATGGCTGTGTTTTCTGAAACGTGAATTGAGAAGCATCCACTATAATGTACCTATGGCCTACTTCAAGAGAAGAAAGACAGAACTGGCACCAGATGACACTGTCAGTATCTCATCATTCAAACGTAGGGTTCCCTTTACTTCAAACCGGACAATGTTATTATCCCTATGTGACACTGAGCGGTGGTGGATCACAGTGTTTTGATGCATTTGCTGTGGCATCATGATGGCCGTTGGCTCGCACGCCTCTCGCTCCCGCCACCGCTGTTGTTGTGACGGGGGCAGAGTACACACAGCCTCCAGCCAGTGATCTCCTGGTATGCCAGTCCGTCTGTCTGCCGGTGCCCCCCCGTCGCTCCGTGGCACCAGGGGTTTTAGCCTTCATCCACACAGTCAATAGTGCAGAGCCCTGCTTTAAACCCCCTGCTCTCCGTGTCCCCAGGCGCCGCGCTGACCCGCTCTGCTATGCCACCGCCGTCGGAGTAAACAGAGGGGGACGTCAGTGCTTGGATGAACTTGGACTGTTGTTTTTCCCTCAACCTACTTCTGCGAAACAGTTTACACTGAGCAGGGAAGCACTTGTACAAACATGGATGGATGGATGCACAACGGACTGTGTAAGCAGTTTTCCCCGTTCAATACTGTGCTGAACTGACCTTGACCTATATGCTCACGTGTTTCAATACCGGTTAAATGCACAGTAAAAATAAACTTTGGACAACAGATGAAAAATGCTTAAAAGCATTTACCGTCGCAGTACAAAGACAACAATACCACAAGAAGTAAATACCATAGGACACATCGACAACACAAAACCCAGTTCATGACAGGACAGGACTAACGAAAACAACAGAGCCACTAAAAAGCATCTATTGAGCATTGTGAGGCAGTGACGTCCCTGTGTGGCAGCTTTATGTACAGTGCATAGACAAGGGCTCCCAAAGCAAACTCTCGAACAATCTAGAGGCCGAAAGAGAGGGAAAGCACTGGAACTTTGTGTAAAGTTCAGCTGTGAGCTTCCATCACTAGAGGGGGGTGCTGTGCCTGGTATATATGCGCAAAGGTGGAGGAAAGGGGTCGGAATGCCACAGACGAGGATCAGAAGGGCGGTTTTCATTCCGACAGACGGTATGTCCATATAAAACTACAAAGAAACCGAAGAGGGGTGAGGAGTCCAATTGAAGTATGTCCAATTAAACCATGCAGACGTGTTCTACATCAAAAGAGCCCGATGCTAAGGGGAAAAATATAACGCTCTCATGTTTTGGTAGGAGTGACTGGAGGTGAGAGGAGATCCCATAGGATGGTGATATAAGAGTGGCAAGCCAGAGGGCCTACTCCGAGGGTCCAGTAGGAGAGGAGAGTTTCCGGACTGGACTCACACTTAGGCTGCAGGTACAAGCAAACAGTATCTTCACTTAACACATAGCAGCCAGCTCACAACCGCAACATCATACCAGTAGGCCCCAGCAGAACGTTCTGGATATGAAAATATGGTTAAGAGTTGGGTGAATGTTTACATTGTGACCATATTCCCGTACTCTGCAGCCAGAGGACCTCACAGCAGAGCTCACCTCGTAGTTCTGCTCAATGAGGTTCCCTCCTTTGCTCAGGCTCTCCATGATGGCCTTGTTCCTCAGGATGTCCTCCTCACTCAGGTGCTCCCGACGCTTCCGTGACTCCAGCACCAGCCCGTTCACTGAGTAGAAATCCGCCAGGAAATTTCCCACACGCTCCTGGAGCCACAAAGGACAAGAAAATAAAACCTCTGAGTCACAAATTTCCCTTCAATACACTTCAAAGGACCGAGACAGACAGCAATACCCCCCCCCACCTGAACTCTGCCTTCAGGTGAACACCTGTGGCTCTCCCAGGAGGCTTATCAAACACGACCACTATGTTTTGGTTACTCTGTTGCCCCTGAACTTTGTGGTGGGGAGATACGGCGCGGTTAATGTGAAAAGGACATGGGCGTCCTGTACGGCATTGAATAACAAGACCATAACTGTAGATCAGCAAAGGTCACATTTAGAGACGGAGAGGTAGTATTTGACAAAGGAGATGTATGAACCGTTTTGTCCTCTCGGAACAGCCAGCCGGTCTGGGCTCTGGAGAAGGTGATGGACTTGGTGGAGAGGGTGGCAGAGTAAACATCGCTGCTCATAAGGATGTCCACCTCTTCCTCTGTCTCCATCTCTGACTCCTGCAACATAGGGAACACAGCCCTCTGACACACACACACACACACACTTCACAGACACAGGGATCATTTTGAAAGGCAGAGTACGAGACGTCGAGCGTCCCTAGCTCGACTTCTGCATGCAGAAATGCACGACGGTATGTTTGCGTGCGTGCGTGCGCGTGCGTGGGTCTCACCTCGTGGTGTATCCGCTGGTACACCTTCTGTTCATTGTCCAGCACCGCAAAGGACTCAGAGGGGATGGCATCACCATTAAAGATGAAACTAAGGTCACCACGCTGGCACTTCATATCTGTGAAGTCTATTAGGGTGGTGTCCAGTCTATGACCAATCAGAAAGAAAGGGAAGGAGGGATAGAATTGAAATTCAAAACCACTTCATGGGCCAACATAATGTCAATAGCACCAGCAACAGCGCATTAAAACAGCACATATTGCGTCTAGTTCATGTCTATACTAATTGCTTCATCACATCTACATAATCCCTCCACACCCCTCAGAAACCAAAAGAGGACTGAAAGAAGCAAGGAGAAATAGAGAAAGAGAGAGACAACAGTGAGGGACACACACACACACACGGAGTATAAGTACACGTTCTTGTTACCAAGCAACATACAGTGTAAAAGTAAAGCTTTTTTCAATAAAACTAAAGAACTCAAACTTGGTCTCTAAAAGCTATGAGACAGCTTTTGTGTTAATAGTTGCCATGGGCGACAACCCATTTCCATGTTTTCCGACAAAAGCTAGTTTCATGGAGTAGTGGAGGAATGAGGTGTCACAACAAAGAAAATAACTGAACTACTTTATGGGCTGCACATAGACACAAAGTGGAGAGTGAGAGGTATGACAGAGCTGGAGAATTTCAACCATTGGAATGTAAATGAAGTTATGCCTCGGTCGGTTTCTTTCCCCGCCTCGGGAATATCAAACAGACATTATGAAAGTCTATTAGACAGCTTTCAACCCTGGTAAATATATGACAACCTACGCCCTCCCTTCACCACTTTCTCACCACCACACGCACAGTTTTATGTGCCTGAGAATGATTTGCCCTGAATCTCCAGTGTTGGATAGATTCAGAGCATGGTAGAGGGGGTTGGGAGGAGGGGGGCAATTTGTGAGGCAGGTAACCTAGCAACACTTTAAAACTCATTCATTTGTCTGTGTGTGTGTGTGTGTGTGTGTGTGTGTGTGTGTGTGTGTGTGTGTGTGTGTGTGTGTGTGTGTGTGTGTGTGTGTGTGTGTGTGTGTGTGTGTGTGTGTGTGTGTGTGTGTGTGTGTGTGTGTGTGTGTGTGTGTGTGTGTGTGTGTGTGTGTGTGAGTGTGTGTGTCATTGCTGTGTGGGATAAAATACAGGCCATTTGAAGAACAAAACAGCCTAAACCTGGCTTCTTCTCACTGAACACTGAAGCTCAGCAGATCAGCATACATTAACCAGCCTGCTAGCACATCAAAGCCAGACAAGCAAATTGTCTGTCGTTCTTGTTATTTAAAAAATGTTCTGTTTGTATTTTACCCCCTTTTACTCCCCAGTTTCGATCTTGTCTCATCACTGCAACTCCCCAACGGATTCAGGAGGCAAAAGTCGAGTCATGCGTCCTCCAAAACATGACCCGTCAAACCACACTTCTTAACACCCGCCCGCTTAACCCGGAAGGCAGCCACACCAATGTGTCGGCGGAAAACAACGTTCAACTGACGACCAAGGTCTGCCTGCAGGTGCCCGGCCCGCCACAAGGAGTCGCTATAGCGCGATGAGCCAAGTAAAGCCCCTCCTGTTAAACCCTCCCCTAACCCAGACAACGCTGGGCCAATTGTGCGCCGCCCTATGTGACTCCCGATCAGGGCCGGTGGTGATACAGCCTGGGACCGAACCCGGGTCTGTAGTGATGCCTCTAGCACTCAGACAAGCAATTCTAACCGCACTGTGTATTCCAACTGTGAATAGTGAATCGTGTTTTGTTACTGGACGGGACTACTCGGCGCTGGTCCAATTATGATGGAGCCGGTAGGTGGGTAAAAGTTAAGGCAAAGGTACGTGCTGGTTCCCTCGATCTAAGTGTAATTATTTGGAGAGGGGCGCAGAGGTAATAGATCTGCAAACAGATGCTGTGTTACTCAGTCACAGCAGTGCGAGAACGGATTTCACACTCTGGTTAACCAAGCTTGTCGTTAGCCGCCGTGCTGGGGCTGGCACTACAGCTTCCCATAAGCTGGGAGAGGGTGTAGTGTTCAAAGCCAGGGTTTTCTAATCAACTGAAAAAGGGCCCTAAAAGCCTGAAAGTGCTTCAAAAAAGGGCTTTGTCAAGGCATATTTACTTTTATTATCGCGGGTTTTACCATATCACGTTGCCCTTTTCAGTATAATACTGAAGGCTGTGGACATCCTTCCGTAGAGGCGCCAGTCTAGTAAATGTTGTTGGTATGTCAACATGGCAACCATCAGTACCTGACTCTTTTTCCATCCAATAAGACTGCATCTATGCTCTGCCAAGACTGAACCAGATGGCTGGGGCAGAAACAGACTGGCACACAACCAAGACTAAAGATTGGTGATGATCAGTGTATCAACTCAGCTGAGGAGGACAAGCAACATTGTGTACCGTGTGTGTGTGGGAGAGTTGTACATAGGCTGGGACAGCTGAGACCAGTACAGACAGACAGATCTGTCCAAGGCATAGCCAAGGGGTCCTTCAGTGATACTGTGTTGATTCTTACGTGTGTGGTGATCTGTTTGACATGCTTATATCTTACAATGATCTCATTGGCATAAGGCATAAGGCCTTATCTACTGGCTTCACGCTAATTATTGCTTGTTACAACTTCCTGAAAACAAGGGATTATTAAAAGGATGACTTGACTTACCTGATGTTGATGCCCTGTTTGTAGATCTTACACACGTCAGAGGGCAGGATTCGGGAGAGCAAAGGCACTGCAACATGGGAAAAAGACACAGGGATATCGATAGGCCTAGGTATTGAAACTCCGCTTAATAATGAAAATCACCAACCGCTTCAGAGCCCATACCAGCAACAGAATATGTAGTTCTGCAGTTGAATATGTAATGCTCTTTTTACAAGTACGGTATGAGGCCAATTCAAACCCTTGGAGGGCACCATCCATGTTCCAATCACCACACTAACATGCTAGAATATATTGCTTAATTCTAATGTACAGTATATGTAGGTATGCTAGTGTGGATATTGGAACAGAGCCTGTGAATGCCATGTGTGCACTCAGTGCACCTCTCCGATAGGAAATGAATTCCGTTTGATCTGCACTAGTACAGACTGGACAATGTGTCTGTTTGAGACTGTTCTACCCCCAGCATATTGTATAGGGCCGGTGGGGCCCTGGCTTCTCTCAATGTGTGTGCAGTGCATAACACTTGGGGTGTATTCTGTGAGGTGAAACGTTCAGAACATTGCAGATAGAAATGGAATGAATAGAGCTGGCACAATTCCCTATTATATCTGCTCTGCACTATACATTTCTATGTGAAAGTTCTGTAAAGTTTCACCCTCCTGAACAGTCCTAATAGAAAGGCATCTCCCAATACAATCTTTGGATTTGAGCCCTTGCCACTCAGGGGCACTACATCCCCTGTCAAATACTACCAGGTAACACACTTTAACACAATCAGCAACCCTTTCTTTACTGTTGTCAACAGTCACATAATCTTTCCAAGCAGGTCAATATTTAACTTGACATGTTGACACACTGTTAGCATGCTCTCTGGAGTCCACTAGACATTTAGCCAAAGAAATGTGGGACATTTGTAACAGCATTTCTTCTCTAATTAATTCAGTGAAACGGTAGGAAGGAAGATCAATGGATCTAAAACATAAGCTTAATTGATGTAAGCGTTCATAGGCCTTAGTAATGCTGGTGGTGCGACGTTGTAATGACGTATAGCCACCACCAGGGGGAGGGTCTGCCTGTGTGGGGAGGCGAGGCCACTCCCTACAGAGGATTACCTCAGTGTTGTAAACAATCTCTCAGTATCACTCTGTCCCCAACCAGCTGGGCAGAGAGCCCTTACAGACACCCACATAACTGGGCTCTAAGAGATGCTAGCACATTAACTCTCTCTCTCTCACACACACACAGTTTAACAACATCAACCATTCTAGCGCTTCTAAATCAACTTTAATTTGGTTAAATGCACTTTGTGTAGTTGAAAATTGCAAAGAAACTGAACCATTGTAGTGAGTTGGCCTGGTCATATACTTATCATATACTTGTATAGATGCAAAGCAAACTCACCCCAACTCTGAAAGTCCCAGTGAAGCTCAAGATAAAAGTCTCCCAGCTGGAGAAAAAAAATAGAATAACAATATGATTAGCAATCAAAATATACCACAGAGAGTAAAAGTGGAGGAACAGTAGAACTGATAAACATTTCTGTATCAAACATATATTTTCTCGAATGAGTTTAGGATCCAATATGTAGTTCAAATGCTCTGAAATTACACAGCTGGCCCACCTAATCTCAGGGTAATACTGACCGGAAATAAAAAACCTCCAGTGACGTAATATGAATGATTGCACATCTCTGAGGAAATATAATCCCCTGGAGTCAGGAGAAAAACTATCGGTGACATCTACGCCTGCTTCATCACAGGAGTTACAGTATGAAATTCTCGTGTCGAACACACGACAGGCTCCAAGGCCATGCCTAAAGCTGCTCTTTTATCCCTTTCCTCCACCGCTCTCTCCTTCCCTTTATCGCTCCCCTTGGGGAGTCACAGTTAACCTGGCTGTGGCCTACGCCCAGAGCACCAGATGTTTATGCCCACAGAGAACCCTCAATAACATCATGCCAGCCGCAGCACTGCGAGGCTCCCCAAAGCCCAGACGATCAACTGTGTGTGTGTACGTGTGTGTGTGCACATGCGTTCGTGCGCATGCGTGTGTATGCGTGTGGAGTGGAAGCATCTGCCTTCCCCTGTGCCATGCCATCCAGGGAGGTTTGTGAGAATGTCACCGCTCCTGCAGTTTGACACTCCCTCCCGCCCAGGGCCCATGTTGCTGTCTGTTTGCATATTCCTTGAGCGTAGGCCTGGGGGAATGCTTACTGCATGCCGAGGGCTGTGCTAAGGGGCCGCGTTGTTGTGATGACCATAGATAGTGTGTGACTGAGTGACTGAGAGAGGGCCTGGATCTGTACGTGTCTGTGTGCGTGCCGCAGAGTGGCATTTCTGACTGGGAGGACTCTGCTGGCAGATGTGGAGTGAGTACACAGACTGCCCCACAGCGCATTGGATCATGCTTCATTTTGGGAGAGGAGTAAGGTAGGGAGGGGAGAGGGGGAGAGGGTAGAGACGAGACGGGAATACACAATATATCAGCCTTCATATCGGTTTCAGATAAGAGGGATCAGGGATGTGAAACTAGAGGAAGGAGGGAGAGAGAGAGAGAGAGAGAGAGAGAGAGAATGTACTGTACCTCTTTGAGGGCGTTCAGTAGCTTTGGCCTCTTGTCCTCCACAGTCTCTCTGGACTGCTGTTTGAGCTTCCTTAGCAGCGCTGTGACTGACAGAGAGAAGAGAGGAGGGAGGGAGGGGTGAGACAACAACATCTACATACAGTAACATCAAGCATCATTACTGGAATCTCTACACTCAGATAAAAAGGTATGGTTAGGGTACAGTATTGTTCTTGGGGGTACAAAAATGGGAAAATGCACATAATGTACCTCCCGAAGTACACATGGTTTATATATACACTAGATGACTGACAGGGGGTGCTGCTTTGAAGCCACCGCAAATCCATCTTGGTACTCCCCCATCATTGTAAAACATCTTTTGGAAGCTATAGAAACACATTAAAAATATATATATACACTTATTTTCCTAAAATAATGAAATACATGTAATTTTGTCCTTCAAACATTTAATTGAAATACTGTAGAATTCCGTTCATTCCGATGGAGGACTGCTTCTTGGCCAACCGGTGGCTTCAAAGGCTCTTATTGGCCAATAGATAGCATTAGCAATCCAGGGTTTATAGACATCATTGCATGATACTGTTTGGTACATTTAAGGGTGTGGATAATGTAGTATAATGGTATATGTTTGTACCCAATATTTTAAATATAAATGTACAAACATCACAATCTCATAACCATCATTATCATATTTCCCAGCATGCCCTATTGCAGGTAGATTTTCTAAAATAGTTTGTTTCAATATGTGTGTTTTTGCACATACATTGATTAATTGATCTTATGCTACACAAAGATAAATAACATACATTTTTCTAAACTAATACAATCTGTTAGTAGTTGGATTTATTGCACCCATTACTGAGATGGTTGTTCCCATTTAGATAGTTTAGGTGGTCTCATTTATACATTTTCTTTACCTTGGCAATCATTCTAAGTACAGTTTGCACGTGATTAAAAGTAGGATTTACTGTACATATCACTTTGCAAGCCAGCATAATGTTACTTGCCCGATGTGGCCTGCAAACCACGAGTTTCAGACCACTGTGTTGAGGTAAAAACTAGGCTGTCAAAGTAGTGGCTTATGATATACAGTGGGGTCTGAAATGATAGACACCCTTGATAAAGATGAGCAAAAATTACTGTATAAAATAAATAATTCAAATACTGAGCTATATTGTATAGGGAAATTGTATGGGGAAATTCTATTATTTTATGCTAGTACAATTGCTCAGACAAAGATTTTGTGTTTAAAAAGTAATAAAAAAAATCTCAAATAGGTAGGATTCAAAATGATTGACAAATCTATTTTCAATACTTTTCATTACCTCACCTTGTGAGGATAACGGCACTGAGCCTTTTTCTTGAATGGTTTATGAGTTGGAGAACACATTGGGAGAGATCTTAGACCATTCCTCCATACAGAATCCTTCCAGTTCCTTGATGTCCTTCGTCTGCTCTTATGGACTGCCCTCTTCAATTCAAACCACAGGTTTTCAATGGGTTTCAAGTCCAGAGACTGAGATGGCCCTTGCAAAATGTATGATTTTGCAACCAATTAACAATTTCTTTGTGGATTTCGATGTGTGCTTGGGGTTATGGTCTTGCTGGAAAATCCACTTGCGGCCAAGTTTCAGCCTCCTGGCAGAGGCAACCAGGTTTTTTGGCTAAAATGTCCTGTTACTGGGTAAAGTTCATGATGCTGTTGACCTTAACAAAGGGCCTCAGGGCTAGTGTAAACAAAATAGCCCCATAACATCAAAGATCCACCACAGATATTTTACAGAAGGTATGGGTTTCTTTTCGGCAAATGCATCTTGATGAAAGAAAGAAATGAAAGAGTATAATTTCGCTAATAAAATATTCACTTAAGCACTCACTTGGTTTAGGCTACAGGACTGAAAGCCTTTGAATGCAATAACCACTAGCAAACACAGTCATGGGTGGTATTGGTAACTCTACAATTCACTTGAAAGGCACCCTGGGAAACATGCAAACAAGGCTTTACACCCTACAGTGTTAAAACAACATCCAAAAACCTTTTTAGAGGTACATTTCAGCCACTTAAAGAGAACAAACGACTTTGTCATGGTGGCGGTCCCCTAAAAAGGCAATTTCTTTTACCTTTTCCAAAGGTACCCTTTGTACCTGTACTATCTTGTCCCCTAAGGTACACTATTGGCTCTTTTAAGGTACGAACTGCAAGGGTACAATTAACTATAACTAAAGGTACAAAGGACTAAAGGGTACCACTACAGTGAATAGTTTGTACCCCTTTAAGAACAAATCTAAACCTTTATTTCTGAGAGTGTACGTAAAGGTAATCAAGATAAGGTATCCAATCAACTGCATTGCGTATTGCTAAATAGAGGACCACATTTCACCATGCAAATCCCACCTTATACTTTATGTGTGTAAGCTTAGTTGCGATGACTGAATCATTTGGCCGCCGGGTAAGTAAATATCACATCATGCAAAACTTGATCACACAGTACAGTATTCCACAGTATCAAAGCACATACAGGACTGTCGATGAATGTCAATAATGGGAGAGGCTCGCCTAGCGTGGTGAGACTGGTATTTCTAGTTCCTACACTATATTGGCTTCCCGTGGTGAAATGACATAACAGGACCTCGCCCACTACACCGCCGGTAGGATCACATATATTCCAGGAAGTTCAAAGAGGTGAAGAGTCTGGGAGATAAACAATAAAGTTGACCGTTAATGAGATACGTCTGTAAGCGCTTTAATGACCCGAAGGAAGCCAAACAGAATAGAGACTTCTAACCATGACGGCCCAGCTTTCCTGACTGACTGGTTAATACGAGCTCGCTTGTTTTCAGACCGAGCTGAAACAGCCACATTCGACTAATGTTTACCCATGTTTATTGGAGAGAGGTGGGAACAACACCTAATTGCAGTTAGGGAGGTGTCAGGGGAATAAACGACAATGGGGCGATCCACCTGTAATATGCTTTTAGAAGAAAACACAGCATTTTATTCGATCAAAACAACAAACCTGTAATACAAGGTATGGAATTATGACTGACTGTCACAGATCAATCCTAGTGTTTGATATGGTCACTTCAAATGCAGGGGCTGAAGTAGGCCTAACCTACTGTATCTATTCAATCATACAGGATGTTTTCCTATCACACATACATACACAATACATCCCACAATAATGAGCTAACTGTAGTCCTACACTGGTACCCTTAATCCTGTGTAACCCCAGTCCACCAACCTAAAGAGGCAAACAAAGGGAGCTGGGACCTTGGTGCTGCTAATGAAACTAGGCCACGGAGGCCCAGTCTGGGGCCAAACACCCACACACACAAATACACAAACAAAGGCTGGGCTGGGCTCCACTCCTTACACACGCTGGGCTATGTTTTGGTGTTTTGGGGGCCAGGCGTCTCTCTCCCTCTCAGGCCTGGCTGCCTAATGAGATTCGACAGCCTCCTGATCCTTACCACCCATCGGCGTGGGAGACCAGAGGGGGAGAGGAGGGAGGACTAACTCACCATCTGCCCACGGACCACCCACCGTACACGGGTGGTCCGTCCACCGGACCTCCCCTCGCTCTTAGGCTTAGGCCTATTCCCCCTCATTCACACATCATGGCTATTTTGCTGCAATAACTTTCTGAAAGTGGTCTGAGGAGGTAAATACAGTGCATTCTGAAAGTATTCATACCCCTTGACTTTTTCACATTTTGTTATGTTACAGCTTTACTCTAAAATTGATTAAATTGTTTTTTTCCCTCATCAATCTACACACCATACCCCATAATGACGAAGCAAAAACATGTTTTTAGACATTTTTGCAAATGTATTAAAAAACAAAACTGATATATTACATTGACATAAGTATTCAGACCCTTTACTCAGTACTTTGTTGAAGCACCTTTGGCAGCGATTACAACCTTGAGTCTTCTTGTGTATGACGCTACAAGCTTGGCACACCTGTATTTGGTGAGTTTCTCCCATTCTTCTCTGCAGACTCTGTCAGGTTGGATGGGGAGCGTTGCTGCACAGCTATTTTCAGGTCTCTCCAGAGATGTTCAATTGGGTTAAAGTCCGGGCTCTGGCTGGACATTCAGAGACTTGTCCCGAAGCCACTCCTGCGTTGTCTTGGCTGTGTGCTTAGGGTCGTTGTCCTGTTGGAAGGTGAACCTTCGCCCCAGTCTGAGGTCCTGAGCACTCTGGAGCAGGTTTTCATCCAGGATCTCTCTGTACTTTGCTCCGTTCATCTTTCCCTTGATCTTGACTGGTCTCCCAGTCCCTGCCGCTGAAAAACATCCCCACAGCATGATGCTGCCACCACCATGCTTCACCGTAGGGATGGTGCCAGGTTTCCTCCAGACGTGACACTCAGCATTCAGGCCAAAGAGTTCAGTCTTGATTTCATCAGACCATGTTCCTCAAAATATACATTTGCTAAAATGTCTAAAAACCTGTTTTAGCTTTGTCATTATAGGGTATTGCGTGTAGACTGATGATAAAAAAAAAAGTATTTAATCAATTTTAGAATAAGGCTGTGACATAACAAAATGTGGAACGAGTCAAGGTGTCTGAATACTTTCCGAATGCACTGTAGATGTAATAGAAGCAATAGAATAGCAAAATGTCCTGTCTGAAAGGGGTCTGGAGTGTTAATAATATTAAATAATGTATTATTAATGCTAAAGAATCACCCACATAACCAAGACATGAAACAGGCAAAAGACCTGAGGCAATATTGTTTATCTAACACTCCTCCAACCCCCACTGGTGAAAAATGTACTACGGCTACCAGCCAGCTTCCGAGTAGCAGAGATAGGACAGTAAATATTGACACAGTGTAGGCTGCACCAGGCTTCACTGCGGGCCAAGGGCCTACTCATTATTGGTTACACAACTGCTAAGACGACAGCTAGCTAGGTTACCTCCCAGACCAAGCTAAGCTAGCAGTCAGTCACAGACAGAGCATGGCAAGGCAGGCCAGGGTGCTCCCGTTTTCCAGTTCAGCTGCCACATCAGAGGCTATGGGACAAATCCCTTCCATCTCTACTGGGCTTTGATGGATAAAGTCCCCTGTTAGTCTCATCAAAGCACCCAGCAGGGCACCCAGCAGGGCACTGGACAGTAAAAGCTCCATAGACAATTAGCCACCATAGACCCCCGCCCCGGGGACCAGAGGCTGCTTTTGAACTATTTCATAAGCTACATGGCGATTGATGTGAGCACAATGTGAGTCATTAACTAACGACTTTCATGCAATTATCAGGAGCGAGAACATTATGTTTTTTTAATTATTGTTTTTCTTCACTTATTAGCAGGCCCGGCACCAGGATAAAGTGACTACGGGGGCATTTGAAATCAGCAAGGGGGCACAATTAATTTGAGGATATAGGCTACAAGATAGATAGGGTAATTACCCTATTACAAACAGCCTATGGGAATGCGGCCGTTCACACAGCTGTCTTACCAAAATAATGCAAACTAAATGCTGAAAGTAGTTATGATGAAACATACCGATACATTGCTATACCCAGGGGCATCATTTGAGTTCCTGCATTGGAATTAGATTGAATTCTGCTTATATCACACTATACCACAATAAACATAAAAGTTCCAATGCTGAGACCACTTAGGGATTTTGAAGAGACAGGTTGGCGCAAAATCTGTATCTCGGCTTGGTTGTATCAGCACCATGGAAAGTGTGTAGTACTGTCTACTCTACTGCCCATAGGCAGGGTGGAGTACTGTCTACTCTACTGCCCATAGGCAGGGTGTAGTACTGTCTACTCTACTGCCCATAGGCAGGGTGTAGTACTGTCTACTCTACTGCCCATAGGCAGGGTGTAGTACTGTCTACTCTACTGCCCATAGGCAGGGTGTAGTACTGTCTACTCTACTGCCCATAGGCAGGGTGTAGTACTGTCTACTCTACTGCCCATAGGCAGGGTGGAGTACTGTCTACTCTACTGCCCATAGGCAGGGTGGAGTACTGTCTACTCTACTGCCCATAGGCAGGGTGTAGTACTGTCTACTCTACTGCCCATAGGCAGGGTGTAGTACTGTCTACTCTACTGCCCATAGGCAGGGTGGGGTACTGTCTACTCTACTGCCCATAGGCAGGGTGAGTACTGTCTACTCTACTGCCCATAGGCAGGGTGTAGTACTGTCTACTCTACTGCCCATAGGCAGGGTGGAGTACTGTCTACTCTACTGCCCATAGGCAGGGTGGAGTACTGTCTACTCTACTGCCCATAGGCAGGGTGGGGTACTGTCTACTCTACTGCCCATAGGCAGGGTGGGGTACTGTCTACTCTACTGCCCATAGGCAGGGTGGAGTACTGTCTACTCTACTGCCCATAGGCAGGGTGTAGTACTGTCTACTCTACTGCCCATAGGCAGAGTGTAGTACTTTCTACTCTACTGCCCATATGCAGGGTGTAGTACTGTCTACTCTACTGCCCATAGGCAGGGTGTAGTACTGTCTACTCTACTGCCCATAGGCAGGGTGGAGTACTGTCTACTCTACTGCCCATAGGCAGGGTGTAGTACTGTCTACTCTACTGCCCATAGGCAGGGTGGAGTACTGTCTACTCTACTGCCCATAGGCAGGGTGGAGTACTGTCTACTCTACTGCCCATAGGCAGGGTGGAGTACTGTCTACTCTACTGCCCATAGGCAGAGTGTAGTACTGTCTACTCTACTACCCATAGGCAGGGTGTAGTACTGTCTACTCTACTGCCCATAGGCAGAGTGTAGTACTGTCTACTCTACTACCCATAGGCAGGGTGGAGTACTGTCTACTCTACAGCCCATAGGCAGGGTGTGGTACTGTCTACTCTACAGCCCATAGGCAGGGTGTGGTACTGTCTACTCTACAGCCCATAGGCAGGGTGTGGTACTGTCTACTCTACTGCCCATAGGCAGGGTGGAGTACTGTCTACTCTACAGCCCATAGGCAGGGTGGAGTACTGTCTACTCTACTGCCCATAGGCAGGGTGGAGTACTGTCTACTCTACTGCCCATAGGCAGGGTGTAGTACTGTCTACTCTACTGCCCATAGGCAGGGTGGAGTACTGTCTACTCTACTGCCCATAGGCAGAGTGTAGTACTGTCTACTCTACTACCCATAGGCAGGGTGTAGTACTGTCTACTCTACTGCCCATAGGCAGGGTGGAGTACTGTCTACTCTACTGCCCATAGGCAGAGTGTAGTACTGTCTACTCTACTACCCATAGGCAGGGTGGAGTACTGTCTACTCTACTGCCCATAGGCAGAGTGTAGTACTGTCTACTCTACTACCCATAGGCAGGGTGGAGTACTGTCTACTCTACAGCCCATAGGCAGGGTGTGGTACTGTCTACTCTACTGCCCATAGGCAGGGTGTGGTACTGTCTACTCTACTACCCATAGGCAGGGTGTAGTACTGTCTACTCTACTGCCCATAGGCAGAGTGTAGTACTGTCTACTCAACTACCCATAGGCAGGGTGGAGTACTGTCTACTCTACAGCCCATAGGCAGGGTGTGGTACTGTCTACTCTACTGCCCATAGGCAGGGTGTGGTACTGTCTACTCTACACCTACCCAACAGTACGGCCCCTCCCTCGCCTTCGAGACGTTCGGTGTCTTTTTGTTGTTGGTGTTGTTGTGAGTCTGACTATTTTTTTTATGTCTGAATACTGAATACTAGCTGTGCCACCAGAGATTCTGGGTTTGAGCCCAGGCTTTGTCGCAGCCGGCCGCGACCGGGAGGCCCATGGGGCGGTGCACAATTGGCCCAGCGTCGTCTGGGTTAGGGAGAGTTTGGCCGTCAGGGATATCCTTGTCTCATCGTGCACTAACAACTCCTGTGGTGGGTCGGGCGCAGTGCACACTGACCAGGTGTACGGTGTTTCCTCTGACACATTGGTGCAGCTGGCTTCTGGGTTGGATGTGCATTGTGTCAAGAAGCAGTGTGGCTTGGTTGGGTTGTGTTTCGGAGGATGCATGGCTCTCTACCTCTGCCTCTCCTGTGTCCGTACAGGAGTTGCAGCGATGAGACAAGACTGTAACTACCAATTGGGGATAAAATAGGGGTGAAAAAAAAGACAATCCTTTCTATGGGACCTGAATAACTATGTTTCTCAGGGTCATGGCTGAACAAGAACATGGATAATATACATCTAGATGTTTTTTCGACACATCGTCAAGACCGTACGACATCGTCGGGTAAGGTTAGGGGGGAGGGGTGTGTCTCTTTGTTAACAACAGCTGGTGTGCAATCTATATTAAGGAAGTCTCGCCTGAGTTAGAAGACCTCACGGTAAGCTGTAGACCATATTATTTAACAAGAGAGTTTCATCTATATTCTTCGTGACTGTCTATTTACCACCACAAACCAATGCTGGCTCTAAGACAGCACTCAACCAGCTGGTCATACAGAGGTGGCGCTCCTAGTGGCCGATGATTTTAATGCAGAGAAACTGACATCCGTTTCACTTCATTTCTACCATCATGTGCAACTACTACCTGTGCAACTACTGTAGAGGAGACAAAACTCCGCGATTTTCAAAACCTTAAAAATCCTATTACTTCAATTTCTCAAACATATGACTATTTTACAGCTATTTAAAGACAAGACTCTCGTTAATCTAACCACACTGTCCGATTTCAAAAAGGCTTTACAACGAAAGCAAAACATTAGATTATGTCAGCAGAGTACCAAGCCAGAAATAATCAGACACCCATTTTTCAAGCCAGCATATAATGTCACCAAAACCCAGAAGACAGCTAAATGCAGCACTCACCTTTGATGATCTTCATCAGATGACAACCCTAGGACATTATGTTATACAATACATGCATGTTTTGTTCAATCAAGTTCATATTTATATCAAAAACCAGCTTTTTACATTAGCATGTGACGTTCAGAACTAGCATACCCCCCGCAAACTTCCGGGGAATTCGCTAACATTTTACTAAATTACTCACGATAAACGTTCACAAAAAGCATAACAATTATTTTAAGAATTATAGATACAGACCTCCTCTATGCACTCGATATGTCCGATTTTAAAATAGCTTTTTGGTGAAAGCACATTTTGCAATATTCTAAGTACATAGCCCAGGCATCACGGGCTCGCTATTTAGACACCCGGCAAGTTTAGCACTCACCATAATCATATTTACTATTATAAAAGTTTGATTACCTTTTGTTGTCTTCGTCAGAATGCACACCCAGGACTGCTACTTCAATAACAAATGTTGGTTTGGTCCAAAATAATCCATCGTTATATCTGAATAGCGGCATTTTGTTCGTGCGTTCCAGACACTATCCGAAATAGTAAAGAAGTGTCGCGCGCATGGCGCAATTCGTGACAATAAAATTCTAAATATTCCATTACCGTACTTCGAAGCATGTCAACCGCTGTTTAAAATCAATTTTTACGACATTTTTCTCGTAGAAAAGCGATAATATTCCGACAGGGAATCTCCTTTTCGGCAAACAGAGGAAAAAATCCCAAAGGCGGGGGCGGTCGGGTCACGCGCATAAGCCCAGTGTCCCTTGATCGGCCACTTGAGAAAGGCGATAATGTGTTTCAGCTTGGGGCTGGAATGACGACATTCTGTTTTTTCCCGGGCTCTGAGCACCTATGGACGACGTGGGAAGTGTCACGTTAGAGCAGAGATCCTTAGTAAATGATAGAGATGGAAAAGAAGTTCAAGAAATGGTCAGACAGGCCACTTCCTGTAAAGGAATCTCTCAGGTTTTGACCTGCCATTTGAGTTCTGTTATACTCACAGACACCATTCAAACAGTTTTAGAAAATTTAGGGTGTTTTCTATCCATATGTAATAAGTATATGCATATTCTTGTTACTGGGTAGGAGTGGTAACCAGATTAAATCGGGTATGTTTTTTATCCAGCCGTGTCAATACTGCCCCCTAGCCCTAACAGGTTAATCTAACCACACTGTCCGATTTCAAAAAGGCTTTACAACGAAAGCAAAACATTAGATTATGTCAGCAGAGTACCCAGCCAGAAATAATCAGACACCCATTTTTCAAGCTAGCATATAATGTCACATAAACCCAAACCACAGCTAAATGCAGCACTAACCTTTGATGATCTTCATCAGATGACAACCCTAGGACATTATGTTATACAATACATGCATGTTTTGTTCAATCAAGTTCATATTTATATCAAAAACCAGCTTTTTACATTAGCATGTGACTAGCATGTGACTAGCATTCCCACCGAACACTGCCGGTGAATTTACTAAATTACTCACGATAAACGTTCACAAAAAACATAACAATTATTTTAAGAATTATAGATACAGAACTCCTCTATGCACTCGATATGTCCGATTTTAAAATAGCTTTTCGGTGAAAGCACATTTTGCAATATTCTGAGTAGATAGCCCGGCCATCATGGCTAGCTATTTTGACACCCACCAAGTTTGGTACTCACCAAACTCAGATTTACTATAAGAAAAATTGGATTACCTTTGCTGTTCTTCGTCAGAATGCACTCCCAGGACTTCTACTTCAATAACAAATGTTGGTTTGGTTCCAAATAATCCATAGTTATATCCAAATAGCGGCGTTTTGTTGTGCGTTCAAGACACTATCCGAAGGGTAAAGAAGGGTGACACGCCCGGCGCGTTTCGTGACAAAAAAATTCAAAATATTCCATTACCGTACTTCGAAGCATGTCAAACGCTGTTTAAAATCAATTTTTATGCGCTTTTTCTCGTAAAAAAGCGATAATATTCCGACCGGGAAACCCTGTTTTCGTTCAAAGACTGAAAATAAAAACATGGAGTCGTCTCGTGCACGCGCGCACCCGTCTCATTGTTCTCAGATCGACCACTTACCAAATGCACTACTGTTTTTCAGCCATGGCCTGCAAAGTCATCATTCAACGTTCTGGCGCCTTCTGAGGGCCTATGGGAGCGTTAGAAAATGTCACGTTACAGCAGAGATCCCCTGTTTTGGATAGAGATGATCAAGAAGGCCAAGAAATAGTCAGAGAGGGCGCTTCCTGTTTGGAATCTTCTCAGGTTTTGGCCTGCCAAATGAGTTCTGTTATACTCACAGACACCATTCAAACAGTTTTAGAAACTTTGGAGTGTTTTCTATCCAAAGCTAATAATTATATGCATATTCTAGTTTCTGGGCAGGAGTAATAATCAGATTAAATCGGGTATGTTTTTTATCCGGCCGTGAAAATACTGCCCCCTATCCATAACAAGTTAATGCATTTGAGTCAATCAGTTGTGTTGTGACAAAGTAAGGTTAGTATACAGAAGATAGCCCTATTTGGGAAAAGACCAAGTCCATATTATGGCAAGAACAGCTCAAATAAGCAACGAGAAATCACAATCCATCATTACTTTAAGACAGGGAGGTCAGAGAATATGGACATTTTCAAGAACTTTGAAAGTTTCTTCAAGTGCAGTCGCAAAAACCATCAAGCGCTATGATGAAACTGGCTCTCATGAGGACCGCCATAGGAAGATCCAGAGTTACCTCTGCTGGAAAGGATAAGTTCATTCGAGTTACCAGCCTCAGAAATTGCAGCCCAAATAAATGCTTCACAGAGTTCAAGTAACAGACACATCTCAACATCAACTGTTCAGAGGAGACTGCGTGAATCAGGCCTTCATGGTCGAATTGCTGCAAAAAAAAAACACTACTAAAGGACAGCAATAAGAAGAAGAGACTTGCTTGGGCCAAGAAACACGAACAATGGACATTAGACCGGTGAAAATCTGTCCTTTGGTCTGATGAGTCCAAATTTGAAATGTTTGGTTCCAACCGCCGTGTCTTTATGAGACGCAGAGTAGGCGAACGGATGATCTCCGCATCTGTGGTTCCCACAGTGAAGCATGGAGGAGGAGGTGTGATGGTGTGGGGGTGCTTTGCTGGCGACAGTGTCTGTGATTTATTTAGAATTCAAGGCACACTTAACCAGTATGACTACCACAGCATTCTGCAGCAATACCCCATCCCATCTGGTTTGCGCTTCGTGGTAATATAATTTTTTTTCAACAGGACAATGACCAAACACACCTCCAGGCTGTGAAAAGGCTATTTGACCAAGAAGGAGAGTGATGGAGTGCTGCCTCAGATGACCTGGCCTCCACAATCATCTGCCCACAACCCAATTGAGATGATTTGGGATGAGTTGGACCGCAGAGTGAAGGAAAAGCAGCCAACAAGTGCTCAGCATATGTGGGAACTCCTTCAAGACTGTTGGTAAAGCATTCCAGGTGAAGCTGGTTGAGAGAATGCCAAGAGTGTGCAACGCTGTCATCAACTCAAAGGGTGGCTACTTTGAAGAATCTCAAATATAAAATCTATTTTGATTTGTTTAACACTTTTTTGGTTACTACATGATTCCATATGTGTTATTTCATCGTTTGATGTCTTCACTATTATTCTACAATGTAATAAAAATAGTAAAATAATTAAAAACTCTTGAATGAGTAGGTGTGTCCAAACTTTTGACTGGTACTGTAAATACTTCTAGTTAAGGCCTATCCAATTGAACTATTGCTGTACATAGTTAATATACTACATATTATATCCATATACTGTCCATATTGTCTATTCACCCCATTACATATATATTTATACTCCTAATATTTCTATACTTCTTAATTAAATTTTTTTACTTTTTAGATTTGTGTGTACACTGCGTGCACAATTATTAGGCAAGTGAGTATTCTGATCTTATCATTATTTCTATGCACATTTTCCAACTCCAAACCATAAAAACTTGAATGCTTATTGGATTTAATCATTTTCAGGTGATATGTATTTGTGTAATGAGTAATGAGGGAGGGTGTGGCGAAAGTGAATAACACCTTGTATCAAGGTGTGCATAATTATTAGGCAGCTTCATTACCTCAGGTAAAATGGGCCAAAAAAGAGATTTAACTGGCACTGAAAAGTAAAAAATTGTAAAATGCCTTTCAGACGGATGCAACACTCTTGAAATAGCTAAACTATTGACGCGTGACCAACGGACAATCAAACGTTTTGTTGTGAATAGTCAACTGGGGGCGCAAAAAAACGCATGGAGAAGAAAAGGCGCAAATTAACTGCAAAAGACTTGAGAAGAATTAAATGTCAAGCTACCAGGAACCAATTATCCTCCAGTGCCACCGTATTCCAGAACTGCAACCTACCTGGAGTGTTCAGAAGTACAAGGTGTCAAGTGCTCAGAGACATGGCCAAGGTCAAGAAGACTGAAACAAGACCACCACTGAATAAGATTCACAAGTTGAAGCGTCAAGATTGGGCAAAGAAATACCTGAAGACAGATTTTTCAAAGGTTTTATGGACAGATGAAATGAGAGTGACTCTTGATGGACCAAATGGATGGGCCCATAGCTGGATCAGTAATGGACACAGGGCACCACTTCGAGTCAGGTGCCAGCAAGGTGAAGGAGGGGTACTGTATGGGCTGCTATCATTGAAAAAGTAATTTGAATGCATATAAACCATAACCACTGATTTAACCTATGACCCCTAAAATGCAAATACTGCACCTTTGCATGACCTTAAACAACTATATGGGTAAAACAAAGGCAAAGTGCAGTATCTACAATCTAAATGTGTTTATTAAACTTCCTTGTTGTTTTTCTGTTTGCTGGATAGTTCTAACTATATTCCAACTGTATTTAATGGTTTTATGTAGTTATGTTTTCATGTTTTTATGTTGTATTGTAGTAACCCTTAAGCATTTTTCTCCATTAGGTAGAATTTCATGACGTAGAATGTTTATACTTATACTACTTTGTGCAGTATTTACAATCTTAATGTGTTTACCCAATTTCCTTGTGTTTTTCTGTTTCACTTATTTATTTTTGTACCTTTATTTAACTAGGCAGATCAGTTAAGAACAAATTCTTATTAACAATGATGGCCTAACCCGGCCAAACACTAACCCAGACGACGCTGGGCCAATTGTGCACCGCCCTATGGGACTCCCAATCACGGCCGGTTGTGATACAGCCTGGAATGGTCATTTATTGACTTAGAGGTCATAGGTCAAATCAGTAGTCATTGTTGATATGCATAAAAATGTACTTCATAATATGATAATACATCAGTGCATTATCACTTATCTACCTACAACATATTTAGCTGGACAGCTAATAAACTTTAAATAAATGTTTCTCAGTTTCACTGTTTGTGTAGTTAGTGCTCTTTGCCTTTGTATGGCAGAGCGGATAACTACAGTCACAACACGGTGGAACAAAGCCAAAGTACAGTAACTTCAGTAACTGCTGTTTGCCTTGGTTTTTACTTAGATTTTGAAGTTTCTGCACATTTTACACTATATTTTCTCTGAAACTGAGCATAATTGAACAAGGACACTTTATCACAAGATAAAACAGATACTATAAAGACTGATTTCAGTCTGAAAAATGTAGTTACTGCGATTTGCCTTTGTAGGGCAGAGTACTGGTCTTGTCTTTTTAGAAATCAGAAAGGGCACTTTGAATACGGGGTTTTAGAATCTCTATAAAGACCAGACCAGTTCTTCCTGGAAAAGTGTGATATCAGCATCTTTCAGTGGCCTCATTCACTCAGATGTTTCCATCCTCTCACAGACATCCCCTCCCACTTCCCTACCATATCCAGAAAAGTGCTGAACCTGCTAATGTTTCAGAAACACTGGGCAGTGCTTTTCTAGGCGAACCATGTTAACTACCTACTCCATTTTATATTACTGAATAGGGAAAGCAGCCACTGTTTCCTTCAGTGCTACTCTCCTACCAGGTCATATCACAGGGCCAGGATTATGCGCCTACTGTAATCATTTACAATGTGCAACATTCCCAGGAGTCAACTGCCAGGAATAAAAGTGATTCATTTAAGCGAGGATATCAGTGTGATAACAATGCCCCATGATGCCTTGAAATTAGACAGTTAGTGAGTCAGAAGGTAGGTACCAGTGGTGTAAATGAACTAAGTAAAAATACTTTGAAGTACTACTTAAGTAGTTTTATTTGGGTATCTATACTTTACTATTTATATTTTTTACAACTTTTACTCCACTACATTTCTAAAGAAAATATGTACTTTTTACTCACATACATTTTTCCTGACACACAAAAGTACTCGTTACATTTTGAATGCCTAGGCAGGACAGCAATATGGTCTAATTTACGCACCTATCAATATAACACGTTGTCATCCCTACTGCCTCTGATCTCAATAAACACAAATACTGCGTTTGTAAATTATATCTGAGTGTTGGAGTGTGCCCCTGGCTGTCCGTAAATAAAAATAAATAAAAATATCATGCCATCTGGTTTGCTTAACATAAGGAATTTGATGTATAGCATTTACTTTTACTTTTTACTACTACTCAAATATGACAATGAATTACTTTTCCCACCACTCTACTTAAGTATATTTAAAACCAGATACTTTTAGAATTTTACTCAGGTAGTATTTTACTGGGGGACTTTAACTTTTACTTGAGTCACTTTCTATTAAGGTATCTTTACTTTTACTTTTAAGTATGACAATTGAGTACTTTTCCCACCACTGGTAGGTACATGCATCGACCAACACAAGTCGAAGTGTAGCCGAACATCATAGTAATTTCAAAAGAGATGTGCCATTTTTGCTCCTTTCAAAACTGGTAGACCTAGTTGTTTATTTAATTCTAGAATTTATTTAAAAAGTATCCGTTTTTAAAATGAATGAGAGTGCCTCTCCTTTGAAACAGTTACTAAGTCACACAGACCAAATGGATGCTGGGTAGCCATGTACACTACAGAGGTCAGCCATGGTGTACACTGGTTCATACCACAGGGCATTGGCTGCAGTGCAACCAAAGACCCAAATAAATCCATAAAAGCACACTCCTCCTCTCATAGTTGTACAGTCAGGATCCATGGGGAAAAAATAGGTAGTATACAAAACCTCTGGCTTCTTACACACCCAAAAGACATCAAAGCTGGCCATAGAGGGAAGAAGTTGGGGCGGTGTGTTCTTGAAGAGTTAGAACGGCTAATGCTAACTCAGCTATCATTATTCTGACAAGCAGAAGTTCACAAGGCTAGAGAGACAGTGATGGACAGCCAAATGAAATAAGGGGAAGAAAGAGGAACAGCTTTCAAAAGATACGTCATTCTAGTCCCTTTTTGAGTGCAATTTTCCATTATGGCCGCCTGCTCTGTCTCTCACTCGCTTTAACACTTCAAAAGCTCCCTTTGTGCTGAGTAAGGTCCATAACAGTGGCCGGTGGTTGGCCACGGTCAGAGTGACAGAATACGGTCAAAGTGACAGAATGCAGTCCCAATCTGCGTCACCCGTGTGAAGCTGAATCAGTTTGGAGAAAAAAACACTCGTTTTCACGGTTTTCCTATTCCCACAGAATACTGCACCTTTGCATGATTTCACCATGGGATTTCACCATGAGGCCAATGCTGACTTTAAAACAGTTACAGAGTTTAATGGCTGTGATAGGAGAAAACTGAGGATGGATGAAAAACATTGTAATTACGCCACAATACTAACCTAATTGACAGAGTGAAAAGAAGGAAGCCTATAGAGAATACAAATGTCCCAAAACATGCATCCTGTTTGCAACAAGGCACTAAAGTAGTACTGCAAAAAATGTGGCAAAGCAATTAACTTTTGGTCCTGAATACGAAGTGTTATGTTTGGAGCAAATCCAATACAACCCATTACTGAGTACCACGCTCCATATTTTCTAGCCTAGTGGTGGCTGCATCATGTTATGGATATGCTTATAATTGTTAAGGACAGGGGATATTTTCTGGATAAAAAATAAATGGAATGGAGCACAATCCTAGAGGAAAACCTGGTTCAGTCTGCTTTCCACCAGACACTGGGAGATGAATTTACCTTTCAGCAGGACAATAACCTAAAACACAAGGCCAAATCTACACTGGAGTTGCTTACCAAGAAGACAGTGAATGCTCCTGAGTGGCCAAGTTACAGTTTTGACTTAAATCTACTTGAAAATATATGGCAAGACCTGAAAAGTGTTGTCTAGCAATGATCAACAACTAATTTCACAGAGCTTGAAGAATTTTGAAAATAATAATGGGCAAATGTTGCACAATCCAGGTGTGGAAAGCTCTTGGAGACTTACCCAGAAAGACTCACACCTGTAATCGCTGCCAAAGGTGCTTCTACAAAGTATTGACTCAGGGGTGTGAATATTCATGTAAACTATATTTCTGTATTTCATTTGCATACATTTGCAAAAAATTGTCATTATGGGGTATTGTAGATGGGTGAGAAAAATTCAGGCTGTAACACAACCAAATGTGGAATAAGTCAAGGTGTACGAATACCTTCTGCAGGCACTGTAACACTGCCAGGCCATGCCTGTGGGACACACAGCGCAGAGAGAGAGGCTTGCATTTTCTAATGTATTATTTTTCATCTGAACACAAAAGCCTGAGATCCGTGAGGAATTTCCGCCTCTCTGACAGACAAAGAGGACGGCTTGGTGCCCACTCTGAGAGCCATGTGGAGGAAAGCACAAAGCATCTGTTGATCGAAGTGGCACCGTGTTTCCCCCTACATGTTGATTTCTCTCGCACACAGGTGGGGCCCTCAAGAAAAGATGCACTTCTGATACCAAAATCCTCCATGGACACCAATTGAGGCCAAATCATTTTCATTAGGAAGGCAATAGACATCGATGTGTTGGCTACGCCCACCCACCCCCTTCTATGATAGGTGGAACGATTCTGGTCAGGATTGATGGTCTCAGTACAGTGACAATAGTGGCAGTATATGAGTCAGGGAGTAGTTGCTTACTCATTTGTCGCTCTCCGTAGCTGATGGCTTCGGCGAGGGGACTCCATCCCTGAGCGTTCTTCACCTTCACTGGTGCATTGTGGGCCAGCAGCAGATGGGCACACTCTGTGGGAAAAAGAGACAAGAGGAAACAGTAATTGACTTATTACAGAGAGAGAGTTAGAGCTAGTGGGAGAGAGTACTGCCTTGTTGGTTAATTGACAATTTATCAATGGTTAATCTGATTTGCGCTGCTACATGGCCCAGTGTGGACCGACTAGAGGGGACAAGGGTCGAGCATGGAAAAGACACTAAATTATTGACCTCCAAAATCGTTAACAACTGTGTTCTGTGTAACGGTTTCTTCATAGCCTGAAGCCTGAAACGAACAAAGAATGACAAGTCAACAGTACACCATGTTTCCCACCAAAAACGTCCCACCAGCCCTCTGTTGTGAAGTATTTCATTCAAACTCCACTGAGCTTTCCCATCAAACAGACAAAAGAGGCCCTGGAAGCTAATTTTATCTCCAACCTGACACCATGCCCATGTCGGAACAAGCTCTAATTTAGACATTTAACTTCCCTTCTCCAGGGAAAGCTTCCTGAAATTGAATTTTGCAATAAAGTGAGACATTGTGTATGCTTCACTTCAAATATAATTAACTTCAAATTCATATATTTACTGACAAAATGCAACATTTTGGTCACATAGACCTTCGAAAAGGCCTCATAGGATTGTATCTGAATTCTTAGCCATCCCAATCCGACTATTTCATTCTGATTTTATAAAGGGAATGTACTGTCATACATTCCACTGTGAGGCTCTCTCTTTCTGTGTAACAGTTTTCATGTCGAATAATAAAGGAGACAAATGCTTTGTAGCAGTAGAGCATCATTCATCTAAACCTGAGAATAGTGGAGGGTCAGATAGGGAGTAAGAATGGGATGGAAATAGAAGGGTCGTTTCACGAAATGAGTCCGTTTTGAGTCCCTTTGGTATTTTAAGTAGAAATTGTGCACCAATATTGGATTTTAAAAGCCTATATATTAAATGAAGTGCTATTTAATATAGAGACCACATGGACAATTCAATACATCATGTTTTATATTAATAAAGACTTGGTAATGTGTCAGAATTCAGCACGTCCCTCTGTGCAGTCTTTCTGACATCTTGGAAGAGTTTTACCCACTTAACCCCAAAGTTTTTCCAAGTTTTCACCATCACTGTAAAGCCCTAGTTATTTTGTTGCTTCGATAAAGTAATTTCTGAAGATGATTATTTATTTCATGTGATTAGTGATTCATTTTAAGAAAAAAAAAGACAACAACAACCTGTCCCTCATTTTAAGGTCAACCCTGTGAACAAAACTCTTGTTTTAATATGGTGAAACTCAGTAGCGGTGCGGAGGTAAAAAAAAGCCATATTACAACCTGTGTTGTGATAATTGTGTTGTTTGCTCTGTAACCTGTTAGTTCATATGCCTTGCCACCGTGATATATAGGCCTAAGGCAGAGACAATAAGAACACAAAATTATATAAATTATAATTATAACACCTTCGTTTCATCACAAAACCAGAGAGCAACCTCTGTCCGGTGAAGTACACCAAGCATATTGCATGTAACAAACAGTTACATGACCTACAACATGGTAAAGTAAGTTCATGTTTCCGACATTTTCAGACTACTAAACAAGTATTGATTTACAACCACGGCGAGTTACTGCAAGTCGCAAAGAAAACAGGAGTAAAACCACAAGTCCAAATCCCTATCTCCATCCATGGCTAATTTAGGAAAGGGCCAATTTTAGCGAGCTTGCTACTGGAGGACAATGACACAAGGAGATGCAACAATTCATGTTTTTTCATCAATTATGTTTTGCTTTTGATGTGATGTGATTGGTGTGAAGCCAATCACATCACATCACTTCCCTTGACACTTTTTTTTGGTGCTCCCGGAACGTTCACAGTTGAGCTCACTCAGTTTAGCTCAACACTGATTGGCTATTATTTTAAACTTTTTACATCAAGGGAGGTCAAATGCTTGCTGGCTTCCCTTGCATTCAATGCTACGGGCGGTAACAATGTCATACACTTTTTGACCAGACAGCGTCAAATAGATGGCCTACACATACAGAGACAGAGGAGTGCTGTTTTGCTCGCTCGGATGCTATCTCCGGTGAGATACATTCAGCCTATTGCGAATTGAAGGAAAATGATGAAACACAGAGACGAAAGATACATTATTTCAAATGTTTGAAAAACATTTTTCTTGCTAAATTTTTTTGGGGGGGAAGTCTGGCTTCCCTTGGCATCCATGAATACACACCACCGGTGAAACTATTCATTTTTTATTATAATTATCAAAATAAACATTGCACATCTAATAGTCAAATCATAGCGTAAAAGCAGGTGAGTTGGTTCTACTCTTTTTGTCAATTTTCTGGTGTTTTGTGGTGGCAAACTGAGTGGGTCGAGCAGAACACCTCAATCCTGTTACCCATAGATAGACATGCTAGAAATGCTTTAACATTTTTGTGAAGCTTGCATTCAATTGTCCTTCCCTGTTGCACACAACAAGGGTCCACTCCCCCTGTCACAAGGGGATTTATGGCTGATTTAAAATGAACTTGTCAACCCTGTTACAGTCAACCCTGCTACTTTATTTGGCACTTAAAGGGGAATAATTGCATATTTCGGGAAATGTGTCTAAGTGCCTAAACCTTCTTGACTTACTATTGGACTGTCTATCACAGTACGCATCTCTGTCACTCAGAGAGAGCAGAGGCAGAGCTAGAGCAGGCTATGTTCCCCCCTCCCCCTTATAGCTTTTGAGCAATATATTCAAAGATTACAACAACAAAAAACAGCAACACCATTTAGGAGATAAAGAGTTTCTGATCAGATCGACAATTATATTTGAATGTATTTGTGTGTCTACAATGCCATCTTTAGCGCACAGCATTTCTGCTTGGTTTCCAGATAAATGCATTGAAAGAGAGTTTCGAAATAGGCTAATACCAACATCTGATGATGCTTCTGACAATATAGTAAAAGGCGTGTTGTGTTGGGTGATGTGCTAAAGTCTGATGTATTTTGAAAACTTCCTAGTGTGTTGTGTTTATGAGGAGTTCCCACGGGGGGGGGTGTGTGTGTGTGTGTGTGTGTGTGTGTGTGTCGCATGAGCAGTAAGCACATGGGCTGCTGTTTCCTCCTTGCTTGGCACAGATCTCAGAAAAGTTCAAATTGCGACGTTTATCACATAAAATGTATATGCCATATCTCACAATCGATTGGGCTTCCAGAATTTAGTATGATCGTCGTGACAACATTTTTTCCGTAGATTTGCATTATTCCACAAAGTTCTATCTAGCGTTGCAGTAATATAACCTTGTGACATAGCAGGCTCGAGCTCTGCCTCCACTCTCCCTGAGCGAGAGAGGTACGCACTGTGACAGACAGTCCAACAATGAGTCAGAGGTTTAGGCACATAGACAGATTTCCGGAATGTATTCCCCTTTAATATGCACTTACTATAATCCATTCGTTATTTAACCTCTTAAAATGGGAAAACATGTTTTTTATTAAGTTGAACGTGTTCGTCGTGAAAAATGTTATAATTAAGTGAATGTTTTTTTTTCCCCAAGTTGAACTACCCAAAAGGGACTCATTTTGTGGGATGACTCAGAACTATTCCGTTAAACCACATGACCTCATGCATTCATACAGGCTTATAACTTTAAAGCTAGGATCCCTTCCGATATGCCATACACAAACAACATATGCAATGTCAAACAACCATCCCACTGGGCACAGACGTCAGTTCAGCGTCTAGTTTTGATTTGCATATGCTTGGGTTTACAACTAATGTGAATTCAACAACAAAGAAGCTCACCATGTGATTGTATTTAGGTTCAAAGTTAGGTGAAATAAAGACGAAATGCCCTTACGTTAGTGACTTTTTGCAAATCCAATCAGTTTTCCATGTTGATTCAACATCATCGCATAGATTTTTTGGCGTTGAAATAACATGGAAACAATGTTGATTCAACCAGTTTTTGCCCAGCGGGATGAAGTCTGTAGGAAATTAGATTTTTGATCTCTGGCGTGACCAGAACATATTCTAGGCCAGGAAGTAAACAGACATCAATTCATGTGTACTCTGATGGGACAATACAACAGCGCAAACCCCCAGGCCATGCCTATATTTATACAGGAAGCAGCACAGCAGCATGTGAATAACATAAGTTCTCTACTTCCTGGGTTGGGCAACTTGTCAACAACAATAGAGAGAGAAAATGGAGCCCGTTGTTCCGACTGTCAATATAGGAGTGACATCTCTAATTAAAATGGTGGCTTCCATGCAACTATGTTTTTTGGCTAATGCCATTTATAGCACCAAACAAGCAGGTCAAATGCGGAAATTGTCAACAATCCGCTGAATGGAAAATATATAGGCCAGGTGTTTCATGGGCTGGAACTGGGACTTTCATCACTCCTTGTTTGGCAACCTGTTACAATGCATGACTCTAATCATTGAAGAAAAGCCACATGGATGCTCTTCTGTGTGGAACAATAATGCGTTTCTTTATCCTGGGCACGTGTGTCAACCAGACAACCCTGTTACCCAACTAATTGAACCCAAGTTTAATCTCTTTCAATCAAGTCTAAACGTATTGTTCTGCCTAGTTACTCTGCCAAACGTCACAGAAAATGCCCAAAACATTCCTCCCTTAGTCATGACAATGGGAAATTCTCCTACTCGGCACAACCGTCAAGCACACAGTTTGTATTTCTGGAGGTTGTGTTTTCCACACAACTGTTATATATATTTTCTATTTAAATGTAACCTTTTTTTAACTAGGCAAGTCAGTTAAGAACAAATTCTTATTTACAATGACGGCCTACCCCGGCCAAACCCGGACGATGACAATGAGATGGCCGAAAAAAAAAACACTCTCGTAATCGTACTGATGCACTCGTACTGATGCACTCACAGCAAATACCTCTGATCTACAGGTAATTGTCAAAATAAAGGAAACGGCAACATAAAGTGTCTTAATAGGACGTTGGGCCACCACAAGCCAGAAAAACTTAAATGCGTCTTGTCATAGATTCTACAAGTGTCTGGAACTCTATTGGAGGGATGTGACACCATTCTTCCACAAGAAATTCCACAATTTGGTGTTTTGTTGATGGTGGTGGAAAACACTGTGTTAGGCACCACTCAAGAATCTCCCATAATTGTTCAATTGGGTTGAGATCTGGTGATGGCCATGGCATATGGTTTACATTGTTTTCATGCTCATCAAACCATTTTGTGATCACTCATGCTCTGTGGATGGAGGTATTGTCATCCTATGGGGTCCTTGCCACTCCTTGTCATTGCCAACATTCTATAATTAATGAGATCGAGGAAAACCGAGGGGTCAATCCTAATTCGATAACCCTCACAACGTATCCTCCAATCACAACAATTATCAAAATATTGGAACTCTATAACTTTTTTTCTCCCCACAGAACAGTTGGTATCTGGTTGCTAAGCATACATTAAGCACACATTTTTTTGTCTGTCCCGACAAAACCAGTCAGTCAAAAGATGCTAGCTGACGTCTAAATTAGTGGTGCACGACTCCGGGATTTTTGGAGTAGACTCCGACTCCTGTGGTTGGAGTTGCTAGCTCGTTCTTTCTTTGCTGTGAAAGATGCGAGAGTTTGTGTTCTCGACGTAGACTACAGCAACTAGTTTCCTCCGTTGAAAAAATACTGAATCTTAGGAGAAGGTTGACACCCAGAAATGGGAGTTGAAGGGCAAGGAGTCGAGGAATCCCCACCACTAGTCTACATTCTCAAACAAAATACATACTGCAATTCCAACCACAAAACCTCTTTGATTTGATTTTAAGCCTCAAAATACAATAGCTTGCCTAGCTAATAGCTAAATGTTTGATTATGAGGTGCCAAATGTTGTAATGAAAAATATTAATGGTATTTTCAACAACCATTGAGCAACTCCACTGTAAATCCAGCTGCATATTGATCATTGAGATTGCCGAAAGGAGTGGCAAGGAGTGGAATGTTAGCCAAAAAGACTGGTACCCAGACAAGAGAAATTCAAACCCCTGCTGGATCAAGATCCCAGTTCCTAAAATTGTTTGGTGCATCAAAAATAAAAAATTTGGCGCCAACAGAGATGGACGCCTCGCTTCGCGTTCTTAGGAAACTATGCAGTATTTTGTTTTTTTACGTATTATTTCTTACACTGTACCCCAGGAAATCTTAAGTCGTATTACATACAGCCGGGAGGAACTATTGGATATAAGAGCAACATCAACTTACCAACATTACGACCAGAAATACAACTTTCCCGAAGCGGATCCTCTGTTTGGACCACCACCCAGGACAATGGATCGGATCCCAGTAGGCGACCCAAAACAACGGCGCCGCAGAAGGGGCAGACGGAGCGGTCTTCTGGTCAAGCTCCGTAGACGGGCACACTGCCCACCGCTCCCGAGTATAATATTCGCCAATGTCCAGTCTCTTGACAACAAGGTAGATGAAATGCGAGCAAGGGTTGCCTTCCAGAGAGACATCAGAGATTGTAACATTCTTTGTTTCACGGAAACATGGCTCACTCGGGATACGTTATCTGAGTCGGTATAGCCACCCGGTTTCTTCACGCACCGCGCCGACAGAAACAAACATCTCTCTGGTAAGAAGAAGGGTGGTGGGTGTATGTATGATTAACGAGTCATGGTGTGATCATAACAACTTACAGGAACTCAAGTCCTTTTGTTCACCTGACCTAGAATTCCTTAGGATCAAATGCCGACCACATTATCTACAAAGAGAATTCTCTTTGATTATAATCACAGCCGTGTATATCCCCCCCAAGCAGACACCTTGACGGCCCTAAAATAACTTCATTTGACTCTATGTAAACTGGAAACCACATATCCTGAGGCTGCATTTATTGTAGCTGGGGATTTTAACAAGGCTAACCTGAAAACAAGGCTCCCTAAGTTTTATCAGCATATTGAATGCGCGACCCGGGCTGGCAACACTCTGGATCATTGCTACTCTAATTTCTGCGACGCATACAAAGCCCTCCCTCGCCCTCCTTTCGGAAAATCTGACCAGGACTCCATTTTGTTGCTCCCAGCCTATAGACAGAAACTAAAACAGGAAACGCCCGTGCTCAGGTCTGTTCAACGCTGGTCCGACCAATCTGATTCCACGCTTCAAGATTGCTTCGATCACGTGGACTGGGATATGTTCCGGATAGCATTGGACAATAACGCTGATTCGGTGAGCGAGTTTATTAGCGAGTGCATCAGTGATGTGGGACCCACGGTGACTATTAAATCCTTCCCTGACCAGAAACCGTGCATTGATTGCAGCATTCGTGCAAAACTGAAAGCGCGAACCACTGCTTTTAATCATGGCAAGATGACCGGAAACATGACCGAATACAAACAGTATAGCTATTCCCTCCGCAAGGCAATCAAGCAAGCTAAGCATCAGTATAGAGACAAAGTAGAGTCGCAATTCAACGGCACAGACGCGAGACGTATGTGGCAGGGTCTACAGTCAATCACGGACTACAAATATAAAACCAGCCTCGTCGAGTACACCGATGTCTTGCTCCCAGACAAATTAAACAACTTCTTTGCTCGCTTTGAGGACAATACAGTGCCACTGACACGGCCCGCTACGAAAACATGCGGGCTCGCCTTCACCGCAGCCAACGTGAGTAAAACATTTAAACGTGTTAACCCTTGCAAGGCTGCTGGCCCAGACGGCATCCCTAGCCGCGTCCTCAGAGCATGCGCTGACCAGCTGGCTGATGTGTTTACGGACATATTCAATCAATCCCTATTCCAGTCTGCTGTTCCCACATGCTTCAAGAGGGCCACCATTGTTCCTGATCCCAAGAAAGCTAAGGTAACTGAGCTAAACGACTATCGCCCCGTAGCACTCACTTCCGTCATCATGAAGTGCTTTGAGAGACTAGTCAAGGATCATATCACCTCCACCCTACCTGACACCCTAGACCCACTCCAATTTGCTTACCGCCCAATAGGTCCACAGATGACGCAATCGCAACCACACTGCACACTGCCCTAACCCATCTGGACAAGAGGAATACCTATGTAAGAATGCTGTTCATCGATTACAGCTTGGCATTTAACACCATAGTACTCTCCAAACTCATCATTAAGCTCGAGACCCTGGGTCTCAACCCCGCACTGTGCAACTGGGTCCTGGACCATCTGACGGGCCGCCCTCAGGTGGTGAGGGTAGGAAACAACATCTCTACCCTGCTGATCCTCAACACTGGGGCAGCACAAGGGTGTGTTCTCAGCCCTCTCCTGTACTCCCTGTTCACCCATGACTGCGTGGCCATGCACGCCTCCAACTCAATTATGAAGTTTGCAGACGACACTACAGTGGTAGGCTTGATTACCAACAACGACGAGACGGCCTACAGGGAGGAGGTGAGGGCCCTCGGAGTGTTGTGACAGGAAAATAACCTCACACTCAGCGTCAACAACACAAAGGAGATCGTGGACTTCAGGAAACAGCAAAGGGAGCACCACCCAATCCACATCGACGGGACAGTAGTAGAGAAGGTGGAAAGTTTTAAGCTCCTTGGCGTACACATCACAGACAAACTGAAATGGTCCACCCACACAGACAGCATGGTGAAGAAGGCGCATCAGCGCCTCTTCAACCTCAGGAGGCTGAAGAAATTTGGCTTGTCACCAAAAACACTCACAAACTTTTACAAATGCACAATCGAGAGCATCCTGTCGGGCTGTATCACCGCCTGGTAGGGCAACTGCTCTGCCCACAACCATAAGGCTCACCAGAGGGTAGTGAGGTCTGCACAACGCATCACCGGGGGTAAAAAACCTGCCCTCCAAGACACCTACACCACCCGATGTCACAGGAAGGCCAAAAAGATCATCAAGGACAACAACCACCCGAGCCACTGCCTGTTCACCCCGCTATCATCCAGAAGGCGAGGTCAGTACAGGTGCATCAAAGCTGGGACCAAGAGACTGAAAAACAGCTTCTATCTCAAGGCCATTAGACTGTTAAACAGCCATCACTAACATTGAGTGGCTTCTGCCAACATACAGACTCAATCTCTAGCCACTTTTATAATTAACATTTGTATGTAATAAATGTATCACTAGTCACTTAAACAATGCCACTTTATATAATGTTTACATACCCTACATTACTCATCTCATATGTACATACTGTACTCTATACCATCTACTGCATCTTGCCTATGCCGTTCGGCCATCGCTCATCCATATATTTATGTACATATTCTTAATCATTCCTTTACACTTGTGTGTATAAGGTAGGTGTTGTGAAATTGTTTGATTACTTGTTAGATATTACTGCACGGTCAGAACTAGAAGCACAAGCGTTTCGCTACACTCGCATTAACATCTGCTAACCATGTGTATGTGACCAATAAAATTTGATTTGATTTGATTTGAAAACAAATGTTGCCCCTTGTGTGCACTTCCAGTAATACCCTGGTAAGGTACCGCCCAACCCTATTTCCGGGTCAGCCTATAAGAGCTTTGCACACCTGGATTGTGCAACATTTGCATTATTCTTTTCAACATTCTTCAAGCTCTGTCAAATTGGGCATTCCTTTTCTTTTTTATCCTGGAACCCCCCCCCCCCCAGTCCTTAACGATTACAAGCATAACCATAACATGATGCAGCCACCACTATGCTTGAAAATATGTAGAGCGGTACTCAGTAATGTGTTGTAATGGATTTGCCCCAAACATAACACTTTGAATTCAGGACAAAAAGCAAATTGCTTTGACATATTTTTGCAGTATTAATTTAGTGCCTTGTGCAGGTCTTGGAATATTTTTATTCTGTACATGCTTCCATCTTTTCACATTGTCAATTAGGTTAGTATTGTGGAGTAACTACAATGTTGTTGATCCAGCCTCAGTTTTTCTCCTATCACAGCCATTAAACTTTGTAACTATTTTAAAGTCACCATTGGCCTCCTGGTGAAATCCCTGAGCGGTTTACTTCCTCTCCGGCAACTGAGTTATGAAGAGCACCTGCATCTTTGTAGTGACTGGGTATATTGATACACCCTCCAAAGTGTAATGAATAACTTCACCATGCTCAAAGGGATATTCAGTGTCTGCTTTCTTTTATTTTTACCCATATACCAATAGGTGCCCATCTTTGTGAGGCATTGGAAAACTTCCCTGGTCTTTGTGGTTGAATCTGTGTTTGAAATTCACTGCTTGACTGAGGAACCTTACAGATAATTGTATGTGTGGGGTACAGAGATGAGGTAGTCATTCAAAAATCATGTTAAACACTATTATTGCACATAGAGTGAGTCCATGCAACTTATGTGACTTGTTAAGCCCATTTTTACTCCTGAACTTATTTAGGCTTACCATAACAAAGGGGTTTGGTACTCATTGACTAAAGACATTTCAGCTTTACATTTTTTATTAATTTGTAAACATTTTTAAATACATAATTCCACTTTGACATTATGGAGTATTGTGTGTAGGCCAGGGACAAACAAATCTAAATTTGATCAACTGTAACACAATAAAATGTGGAAAAAGTGAAATGGTGTGAATACTTTCTGAAGGCACTGTTCAGCAGAATATATACTGTATTACAGTGAGCTATGTCAAGAATCCAGTACATACACTACCGTTCAAAAGTTTGGGGTCACTTTTAAATGTCCTTGTTGTTGAAAGAAAAGCTTATTTTCTGTCCATTAAAATAACTTCAAAATGATCAGAAATACAGTGTAGACATTGTTAATGTTGTTAATGTCTATTGTAGCTGGAAACGGCAGATTTTTTTATGGAATATCTACATAGGCGTACAGAGGCCCATCATCAGCAACCATCACTCCTGTGTTCCAATGGCACGTTGTGTTAGCTAATCCAAGTTTATCATTTTAAAAGACTAATTGATCATTAGAAAACCCTTTTGCAATTATGTTAGCACAGCTGAAAACTGTTCTTCTGATTAAAGAAGCAATAAAACTGGCCTTCTTTAGACTGGTTGAGTATCTGGAGCATCAGCATTTGTGGGTTCAATTACAGGAAACAAAGACGTTTTTCTGAAACTCATCAGTGTATTCTTGTTCTGAGAAAGGAAGGCTATTCCATGCGAGAAATTGCCAAGAAACTGAAGATCTCGTACAACGCTGTGTACTACTTCCCTCACAGAACAGCGCAAACTGTCTCTAACCAGAGTAGAAAGAGGAGTGGGAGGACAAGTATATTAGAGTGTCTAGTTTGAGAAACAGACGCCTCACAAGTCCTCAACTGGAAGCTTCATTAAATAGTACCCGCAAAACACCAGTCTCAACGTCAACAGTGAAGAGGCGACTCCAGGATGCTGGCCTTCTAGGCAGAGTTGCAAAGAAAAAGCCATATCTGAGACTGGCCAATAAAAAGAAAAGATTAAGATGGGCAAAAGAACACAGACACTGGACAGAGGAACTGCAGTTTCCCTACCAGGCAGCGATGCAGCCCAACAGAATGCTCTCAATGGTGCTTCTACAGAACTTTGTGAGAGTCTTAGGGACCATGCCAAATTTCTTCAGCCGCCTGAGGTTGTAGAGGCGCTGTTGCGCCTTCTTCACCACAGTGTTGGTGTGGTGGGACCATTTCAGGTCCTCAGTGATGTGCATGCCAAGGAATTTGAAGCTTTTGACCCTCTCCACTGCAACCCCGTCGTTGTGGATGGGGGCGTGCTGCCTCCTCTGTCACCTGTAGTCCTCCTTTGTTTTTTGACGTTGAGGGACAGGTTATTTTCCTGGAACCACTCCGCCAGGGCTCTAACCTCCTCCCTGTAGGCTGTCTCGTCATTATTGGTAATCAGGCCTACCACTGTCGTGTCTTCAGCAAACTTGATGATTGAGTTGGGAGTAGTGCGTAGCCACACAGTAATGCGTAAACAGGGAGTACAGGAGGGGGCTGAGCACACACCCCTGGGGGGCTCCGTGTTGAGGATCAGCATGGCAGAGATGTTGTTGCCTACCCTCACCACTTGGGGTTAACCCATCAGGAAGTCTAGGACCCAGTTGCCCAGGGAGGGGTTCAGAACACTGAGATTAGTAACAAGCTTGGTGGGTACTATGGTGTTGAAAGCAGAGCTGTAGTTGATGAACAGCATCCTCACATAGGTATTCCTATTGTCTAGGTGGAATAGGATAATGTGCAGTGCAATGGCGAATGAGTCGTCCTTGGATTTGTTGGGGCGGTATGCAAAATGGAGTGGGTCTAGGATGTCGGGCAAGGTAGAGGTGATATGGTCCTTGACCAGCCTCTCAAAGCATGATAACAGAGGTGAGTGCTACGGGGCGATTTATATCAAATTAAATCAAATGTTATTAGTCACATGCGCCGAATACAACAGGTGTAGACCTTACAGTGAAATGCTTACTTACAAGCCCCTAACCAACAATGCAGTTTCAAAAAATACGGATAAGAATAAGAGATAAAATGAACAACTAATTAAAGAGCAGCAGTAAAATAACAATAGTGAGACTATATACAGGGGGGTACCGATACAGAGTCAATGTGCGGGGGAACCTGTTAGTTGAGGTAGTATGTACATGTAGGTAGAGTTATTAAAGTGACTATGCATAGATGACAGCAGAGAGTAGCAGTGGTGTAAAGAGGGGTTGGGGGGGTGCACTGCAAACAGTCTGGGTAGCCATTTGACTAGATGTTCAGGAGTCTTATGGCTTGGGGGTATAAGCTGTTTAGAAGCCTCTTGGACCTAGACTTGGTGCTCCGGTACCGCTTGTAGCAGAAAGGTAGCAGAGAGAACAGTCTATGACTAGTGTGGCTGGAGTCTTTGACAATATTTAGGGCCTTCCTCTGACACCGCCTGGTATAGAGGTCCTGCATGGCAGGAAGCTTGGCCCCAGTGATGTACTGGGCCGTTCTCACTACCCTTTGTACTGCCTTGCGGTCGGAGGCCGAGCAGTTGCCATACCAGGCAGTGATGCAACCAGTCAGGATGCTCTCAATGGTGCAGCTGTAGAACCTTTTGAGGATCTGAGGACCCATGACAAATCTTTTCAGTCTCCTGAGGGGGAATAGGTTTTGTTGTGCCCTCTTCACGACTATCTTGGTGTGCTTGGACCATGTTAGTTTGTTGGTGATGTGAACACTAAGGAACTTGAAGCTCTCAACCTGCTCCACTGCAGCCCCGTCGATGGGAATGGGGGCGTGCTCGGTCATCTTCTTGCTGTAGTCCACAATCATCTCCTTTGTCTTGATCACATTGAGAGAGAGGTTTTTGTCCTGGCACCACACGGCCAGGTCTCTGACCTCCTCCCTATAGGCTGTCTCGTCGTTGACGGTGATCAGGCCTACCACTGTGGTGTCATTGGCAAATTATGGTATTGGAGTCGTGCCTGGCCGTGCAGTCATGAGTGAACAGGGAGTACAGGAGGGGACTGAGCACGCACCCCTGAGGGGCCCGTGTTGAGGATCAGCATGGCGGGTATGTTGTCACCTACCCTTACCACCTGGGGGCGGCCCGTCAGGAAGTCTAGGATCCAGTTGCAGAGGGAGGTGTTTAGTCCCAGGGTCCTTAGCTTATTGATGAGCTTTGAGGGCACTATGGTGTTGAATGCTGAGCTGTAGTCAATGAATAGCATTCTCACATAGTTTAGTTACCTTAGCTTGCTTGGGTACATGAAAAATGCTGGACATCTTGAAGCAAGAGGGGACAATAGACTGGTATAGGGATAGGTTGAATATGTCCGTAAACACTCCAGCCAGCTGGTCTACATCATACACTGAGGGCACAGCTTGCGAGGGTTAACATGCTTGAAAGTCCTATAATCGAGAAGCTGTAGTCCTCTTGAGCAGTGGGGGCCCACGATGGCGGCTCTGTGTTGTTTTCCTTGAAGCTGGCAAAGAATGTGTTAAGTTTGTCTGGGAGTGAGGCATCGGTGTCCGCAACATAGCTGGTTTCCTCTTTATAGTCTGTGATTGTCTGAAGTCCCTGCCACATGCGTATTGTGTCTGAGCCACTGAATTGTGACTGCACCTTGCCCCTTTAATATATTTTTGCTGCTTTGATTGAATTAGAGGTTGTAGCTGGTCTGTTTGTACCTGTCCATGTTCCCAGTCACCTTGTCGTGGTTAAATGTGGTGGTTACGCTTTTAGTTTTGCTCGAATGCTGCCAATTACCACGTTTTTTTGGTTTGGATATGTTTTAATAATCACTGTAGGAACAACATCCTCTATGCACTTGATGATGAAACCAGTGACAGAGATAGTGTAGACGTCGATGATATTCCCAGAGGCGACTCGGAACATATCCCAGGAGTGATCTGATTTGCTGTAGGGCAGGCGGGGGTGGGCCTTGTAACCATCACAGAATAGGGATAATAACATTGTTCAAGCGTCTTCTCTCCCTGTGTGGCACAGGAGATTTCGGGAACATTTTCCTAAGATTTCCTTTATTAAAATCCCCAGCTACAACAAATGTGGCCTCAGGATGTGCGGTTTCCAGTTTGCTCAAAGTCCCATAAAATTGCTGTGAAATATCTTTTATAGCTGTTTGAAGCTGGTTGACCAAAACAAAAGTTTGGTTTTGGTCTGCCAGCTTCAAACAGCTAGCAATGTTATAATGTTTACAGACGTTATTTAATTACCTTCAAATAACCTATAATTTCCGTTCTCAAAAAGTTAATAAAACCTCAATGGAAAACTTTCAGGGAACCATAGTAAAACGTTCTTAAAACCTCCCTGCAACCTAAAAATGAACTTTCCCAGAGCAGGCAAAATGTTCACTTCTGTTCTTAGAACAAGTAGGTGGGGCGGGGCCGAGTTCCAGTGGATTTTTCCAAATTCAACAGACATACATCGCATTAACCAGCTTGATTATAGCTCATTTCCAATTTGATTAATTTATCTTAATTTCTGTAAAAAAAAAAAACGTTCAGTTTTACAGACCAGGAAACGTATGGCTTTGTTCCCAGAACCAATGGGAAACCAAAACTTCCAAGAAACCAAATGTGCTAGCTGGGATTCCTTAACTTTTATTTTTAGTTGAAATGAAGATATGAATCCAACATAAAGTTAGTTAAATTGTCGACAAGTTAATAGGCTATTTACTGTATTGCAAAAGTGATATTAAACCAAATATCAACATTTGAAGGAGATGTATCTTCTGCTTTGATAGCTCCATCTGTGCCACTGAGTCTGGCTTTAATACCATTTTGTCTACAAATTAATAATTGATATGTTGGATATTCACACCATTTTAACCAAAAATCTAAGTTAAAGAATAGGAACTAAATTGAATAAAATCACATTTTAAATGCACTTTAAATAGTTTGATTTGATCCTATTCTTTAACTTTTATTGGAGGTGGAGACGTGAATCCAACAAATGTATTATTACCTTGTAGATTCCATTTGAAATCAACTAAAGCTTGAAACCCTAAGCCTATATGTATTGTCTATTTTAGTTGAATCCTGGGCTGAATTTAAACAATAGCTGTTGATGACTTCCCAAATGCTATATAGACCTAATTAGCTTAATTGATGGCATACACTACATGACCAATAGTATGTGGACACCTGCTCATTCCAAAATCATGGAGTTGGTCCCCTCTTTTCTGCTATAACAGCCTCCACTCATCTGGGAAGGCTTTCCTATAGATGTTGTAATGTTTCCTTGTGGACTTGCTTCCATTCAGCCACAAGAGCATTAGTGATGTTGGGCGATTAGGCCTGGCTCACAGTCGGCGTTCCAATTCATCTCATAGGTGTTTGATGGGGTTGAGGTCAGGGCTCTATGCAGGCCAGTCAATTTCTTCCCCACCGATCTCGACAACCCATTTCTGTATGAACCTCGCTTTGTGCACAGTGGCATTGTCATGCTGAAACAGGAAAGTGCCTTCCCCAAACTGTTGCCACAGCTGAGCTGTTGTCGCTTCTAGACGTTCCACTTCACAATAACAACACTTACAGTTGACAGTGGCAGCTCTAGCAGGGCAGAAATTTGACAAACTGACTTATTTGAAAGGTAATGAGCTCTTCAGGACATTCTACTGCCAATGTTTGTCTATGGAGATTGCATGGCGGTGTGCTCGATTTTATACACCTGTCAGCAACGGGTGTGGCTGAAATAGCCAAAGCCACTAATTTGAAGGGATGTCCACATACTTTTGTATATACTGTATAGTGTTTGATTGATAAAGTATGGTTACATTTGCTTTGTTTAACCCGACTCTTTGGAATTACTTCGAAAGCAACAATGAATCTATTAAGTGGAGATTTCAGTGACAAATATCAAAGCTATGCAGGGCTTGATTAAAACCCTGGATGGGAGACCTAAGAGATAGCTGTAGATAGATCAACTCTCCAGTAGGATGTGAGGTGCTGCCCAGTCTATTGTTTTTTTGTATAGTGGATATTATGTTGAAGATCTGACGTTGTTTCAAAGGCAAAAATGCAACATATTTTATACAAATGTTGTCTTTGTTGAAAATTGGTTACCATAATGATGATGATTTTACCTTCAAAACAACAGTTGCGTTGACTTTTTTGTAATCCAATGTATTTTCCACAGTGATTCAATGTCACAATACATTGACAGATAACGTTGAAACAACATTGATTTAATCAGTTTGTGCCCAGTGGGTTGGGTGTCCCCCTTGAGTGCAATTACAACCTAATAAAGTAATAAGATGGGTTGGATGACTACTGAATGTCGGCCAGAGTGTGGAAGAAGGAAAATGGAAATGATACATTTCAGAATAATTGGACAAATGGGAGGTATTAGGTACAGAGAACAGTTGGGAGCTCAGCTTCCACATACTTAGAGAGAATTAGAGCAGCATTTCTAGTCAATTCCTCTTGAAGAGGTCAGTAACTGTGAGGAAAGAGCGGAAAATGAGAACGGAATAAAAAAATTTAACGAGAAGGGGAACATACTGTCCGTTTCCGAATACCCATACTAGCGTACCACATACTAAACTGCATACTATTTACTCATCGTCGAATACTATTTAGCACGTACTGTTTAGTAAAAAGTATGCAGTATGCCACGGTCGTAACGCAGTAGTAGCTTCTGATTGGCTGAGTAGGTTGGGCGGGGCCCAGTGCAGGTGGATTTTTCCAAATTCAACAGACTGGCAAAGCATTAACCAGCCTGATAATAGTTCATTTTCAATTCCAAATCTGAACATGGTTTAGTATTTAGTTAAAAAGCTCTGACGAAGCCCAAGAGATGAAGAAACCATTTTCAATGAAAAAACACAAATCCACTTTGGGTAAAACGTTTTTTTTAAAGACTGTTTTCAAAAATGATTTTCGAAATGTTGCATACTATTAAAAATTATATTTTCGCATGCTGAGAACAGGTCACACGTGATTGCGTTGCTTCCCACTATTTGTTGATTTTGGTAGCGCATCCCCATATCTAACTGATCAGCTGTTGTCAAAGCAGAAATTAGTATGACATCCGGGCATTTAAGGTATAGTATTAAACTAGATTTTTTTCCGCATACTCAAACAACCTACTATTTAGGATGCAAATATATGTATTCGGACAGGGCCAGTGTTTATAGGAAAGTGGGTAATATAGCCTATTGCATGATTAAATCAAATGATTCATAATAATAAAGTTGTCCTCCACTGATGAGGTGACGTTGGGTCACAAAAGGTTGTGCATCCATCTCCGAACTGAAAAGCAAAATGCTCACATGCCTCTTCTTGGCCCAGGGCCAGCTGATAAAACTGGTTAATGTAGATCACGTGTCAAACTCATTCCACGGAGAGCCGAGTGTCTGCCGGTTTTCGCTCTACCCTTGTAATTGATCGATGAATTAAGGTAATTAATTAGTAAGGAACTCCCCTCACCTGGTTATCTAGGTCTTAATTGAAAGGAAAAAACTAAAACCAGCAGACACTCAGCCCTCCGTGGAATGAGTTTGACACCCCTGATGTAGAGGAAACAGAGTTCGCCTGTCCGGCCACCGTGGTCCAGGCGGTTGAGTGCACGACTAGCATCCACCCGGGTGACATAAGCCAGCCAGCACTCACCCCTCTGGCCTATATTTCCCTGCCTATTCCCTGATTGTGTAATAAGCACAGCATTTAGCAGAAATGCTTTATGTAAGCCTGAGCAAGCAAGCAGACCAGCTAGGCAGGGCAGGGCAGGGCACGGCAGGGCATGTCTCTCTGGCAAGGCCCCAAGAGCAGGGCTTGGCATTTCAGGGAATAGGAGCACTAGGCTAGGGTGGGCTAGTCCTACTGAGTGGACCACTGCTGTACAACCTCATTGGTAAGATAACTTATCTTATCACAATCTCTACAGCACAGGTGTCATTCCACATAGGGCCGAGTGTCTGCGGGATTTTGCTCCTCCCTTGTTCTTGATTGATGATTTAAGGTCACTAATTAGTAAGGAACTCCCCACACCTGGTTGTCTAGGTTTTAATTTAAAGGAAAAACCAAAAACCAAAAACCTGCAGACACTAGGCCCTCCATGGAATGAGTTTGTCACCCCTGCTCTATAACATTTAATCGAGAATGAAATATATATGGCTTTCTCATTCATTCTCTTCTGTCTTATTTTCATTTTTTCCATAATCTCTAACAGAAGTGAGATGCTGCAACAGTCACTGGTTAGGGACAGGAGCAAATAAATATCTCAATTTATTGGTTGCACTCCTCGATAATTAGCCTAACTTCTACGTATTTTGGCTTTCGGCCTTCTCATCTATCTTCTAAATAGATACTGTCCTTCCTGATGTTGAAGGCATTTCTCTGATTTGATGCACTTGATTTGATGCACTTGAATGTCAGATTTTGCTGTCTGTCGACAAGTTCTATCTCGTACCTTGGTACCAAACACGCAACTCGTTATCCTGGATCTTACAAATCCATTTGAGATGGCCTATCATTTTGTCTCTCTGTGCAAGCACTACAGGACATGAGGCACAACAGGACAGGATGCCAAACAAACACCATCCTAACAACTACATCAGACATGATGTTCTGTTACTAAATTATAGGTTATTTGAAGGTAATTAAATAACATTCTGAGAACATTTTCTAAATGTTGTGAATGTTTTGATTGAAATGTAAAGGTTATTTGGAGGGTTTTGAATAACTTTTTACAACTTTCACAAAATGTTTTAATAAGACTTTTAATAACACTGCTAGTTTGGGTTGACGACACTGAACAAAAATATAAACCCAACATGTAATAATTTCAAAGATTTTACTGAGTTACAGTTCATATAAGAAAATCTGTCAATTTAAATGAATGCATTGGGCCCTAATCTATGGTTTTCAAATGACCAGGAATACAGATATGCATCTGTTAGTCACAGATATCTTATAAAAAAAGAGGTACAGTAGGGGCGTGGATAAGACAACCAGTCAGTATCTGGTGTGACCACCATTTGCCTCATGCAGCGCGACACATCTCCTTCGCATAGAGTTGATATCAGGCTGATGATTGTGGCATTTGGAATGTTGTCCCACTCCTTTTCAATGGCTGTGTGAAGTTGCTGGATATTGGCTGGAACTGGAACACACTGTCGTACACGTCAATCCAGAGCATCCCAAACATGCTCAATGGGTGACATGTTTGGTGAGTATGCAGGTCATGGAATAACTTGGACATTTTCAGCTTCCAGGAATTGAGTACAGATCCTTACAACATGGGGCCATGCATTATCATGCTGAAACTTGATATGATGGTGGCGGATAAATGGCATGACAATAGGCCCCAGGATCTCATCACAGTATCTCTGTGCATTCAAATTGCAAACAATAAAATGCAATTGTGTTCGTTGTCCATGGCTTGTGCCTGCCCATACCATAACGCCACCACCATCATGGGGCACTGTTCACAAAGTTCATGGGGCAAACTGCGTGCCCACACAACGCCATACATGCTGTCTGACATCTACCCGGTACAGTTTAAACCGGGATTTATCCATGAAAAGCACACTTGTCCAGCGTGCCAGTGGCCATTGAAGGTGAGCATTTGCCTACTGAAGTCGGTTACGACGCCGAACTGCAGTCATGTTAAGACCCTGGTGAGGATGATGAGCACGCAGATGAGATTCCCTGAGACGGTTTCTGACAGTTTGTGTAGAAATTCTTCAGTTGCAAACCCCCAGTTTTATCAGCTGTCAAGGTGTCTGGTCCCAGATGATCCCACAGGTGAAGAAGCCGGATTTGGAGATCCTGGGCTGGCGTGGTTACACGTGGTCTGTGGTTAGGAGGCTGGTTGGACAAACTGCCAATTTCTCTAAAATTATCTTATGTTAGAGAAATGAACATTCAATTATCTGACAACAGCTCTGGTGGACATTCCTGCAGTCAGCATGCCAATTGCATGCTCCCTCAAAACTTGAGACATCTGTGGCATTGCGTAGTGTGACAAAACTGCACATTTTAGAGTGGCCTTTTATTGTCCCCAACACAAGGTGCATCTGTGTAATTATCATGCTGTTTAATCAGCTTCTTGATATGACACACCTGTCAGGTGGATGGATGAGCTTGGCAAAGGAGACATGCTCACTAACAGGGATGTAAAGAAATTTGTGCATAATCTTTTTGTGCGTATGGAACATTTCTGGGATCTTTTATTTCAGCTCATGAAACATAGGACCAACACTTTAAATCTATATTTTTGTTTAGTGATTTTTGAACTCCAAGCACAGATAGGACACATGGAAATTAATCAGTGAGATAACCTATGATATTCTGTTTGCTATCACAGGGAATTAGTCCACTGTGCCACCAGGATGGGGCTTGCATGCTGTGTTTTTTTAACTCATACAAAACTGTTCATTTTAGTCTATTCAAACAGACCCTATTTCAAAGGAAACAATCCCTCATTAAGATCCGGTGTGGCCAATTAGTGGGTGTGGCCAAAACACCTGAACACACTTAACAAGATAGAGGAGTTTGGATGACATTGAGAACAGAATGTATGTTTTGAAATAACGTATGTTCTTTTAACGTCACAGTGCTAAAGCACTGAAATTCCTATAAAACAACGTTGTTTCTTAACGTTCTCGGAACGTTCTGAGTACATGACTTTAAATAGAACCAGGAGGAAACCTGAAGGAAACGTTATGCTGAAGTATTGAAATTGCCACAGAAGAATGTTGTTAGTTAACACTCTCTGAACAATCTGAGAACATGACTTTAAATAGAACAATGACGAAACATGTAGGAAACGTTATGCTGAAGTAATGAAATTACCAAAGAAGAACGTTGTTTCTTAACGTTCTCTGAACAATTTGAGAACATGACTTTAAATAGAACAACGAGGAAACCTGTAGGAAACGTTATGCTGAAGGACCAAATCTGAAGCAATCATAGACGTCTATGTTTTACATCATAGACGTCTAAGTTTGGACATCAAAGTACGGCACAGCACTGTAGAGTACAGTAGATTAGAGTACAGTAATGTGCAGTATTGTTCAGTACAGTACAATACAGTACATTATAGTGTACTCATCTTCAGTGTGCTCTACTGTGTACTGTACTTAAGAAATAACGCACAAAATGCATGAATACAGTTACATGTAAATGGAGTTGTTCAGCCCGACGCCATAAAAATGAAAATATAAATGATTTATTTTTATTTCAACCGGTAAATGTGTGCTTTAGTGTTCTTTTCTTTGGCAACTGTGGTATAAGCAGGATAAACACCTCCATTCTGTACATTACCTTAGAAAAATAAACTCCACAAAGGGACTCAGCTCCGCCTCGTCCCGCTGTGTCGTCCATTAGTACAGAACTTCTGTGTTTATCCCTTACATACATTTTTTTTTACTTTATTTTACTGTATGTACTCTACTGTACTGTACTGTACTCTCCAAACTTGTAAACCATAGACGTCTATGATTGGTTCAGATTCGGACTGGACCAAATCTGAAACAGTCATGGACGTCTATGTTTGGGCCAAGTCAAGGCCGGTCCGGACTAGGGCTTTTACGGTGGCCATATTACCGCAACACAGGCGGTCACGAGTCAAGAAGGCAGTAAAATTCCATGTGACCGATACAGTACTCAGCACTCTATTGTCCCTCTAATCACTCTGACATCAATGCAAATGTCTTCGAAAATCTAATCAAACACTTCCTGATAGCCCATGAGCTCATTTTGCGCAACATTTCTATAGGCTATGCAATTGCGCGAGAAAACAGAGTGATGGCCTCTACTAAAAAGAAGAGGACCCCATCAGCTTTCTATAGGCTAGGCCTACTATATTTATTTCTCAACTTGCCTAATATTAAGCACATTGCTTATATTTACAACAAGAGTATAGCCGGCATGAAAATAAACCATGGGGAAAAGCGTCCTCCATTCGCTGTTTAAGTGCATAAATGACATGTATTTTTTCCCGCTGCCCCTGTTTCAATAAAGGTGCATGATAATGGTCCATTCTAAATCAAAACAAATTTCACACATATATTATTTAGTATATGTAAAGACAAGATTCAATCAAGAATAGTCTGATGGGGGACAATATTAGCCTATCACTTGTGAATTATATATTATCACTTGTGAATGATGCCCAGCATTAGAAAATATGCCTTATTCCCCCCCCCCCCCGACTTTTTCTAATCATAGTCGCAAACCTCATGTAGCCTAGTCCAAAGGCCTGTATGCTTTAATAAGGCTTGTATCACAACTAAAGTGGCCATCTGACTTCTTAAAATGTAAGCACATTAATCCGCTTTACAAGGGGTGTAGAGACTAACTGGCATACACAAGCAGCGCATGAGTTTCAAGTTTGGGGAAGTTAATTTTCACCATAAAATGCATCTTTATAATAAAAGCATTACATGCATAATTGTAATTGCGGTCACTTAGGATAATGGTGTTTTCCGCTAATGGAACATTCACGCTTATGGCCTACTATCATGTGCGCATTGCTGCGCTTATAATGTGAAAAAATAGCCTAATAGTTTATTAACATTTTAAGCTAAACGTTCTGATCTGTTGCGTCAGCCACATTGCATAAAAACATTTTTTTGATGCTGGTGGTTGTATTAATTTGGGATCTATCGCATCACAAAACTGTCCAAGACTATGTTTGCAATATTTATTTATTGCACAGAATAGGTCGACTTTTGTACTATGGGGGACAGTATGACATAGGCTAGTGCTTTTGCTGTTTGTTAGGCCTACTCATCTCTTTTGGCTGACAAAAAGTAAATGTGAACAGTTCTTCTAATATCTGCAATATGCACCTCGGAATTGGATAAGGGCGCACGCAGTTGAGTCCCTGATGTGTCGGTCTTCACTTGTAGCCTGTGAGAAAGACCCGATCACGTGATGGAGTGCACAGCACTCAGGGAGAAGGGCACAACGGCCACTGGCCGCAAAAGGCCTGGACTTTTTTTAGGGTGCATTACGGCTGTACACACTACATTATTATGTAGTGTGTACAGCCTACACAAAAAAACAAAGCAGAGCTCATGCCTTTTCAAGCAATGTTTTTCAAATCATCATTAGAGTTGCATCTTGCAGCCTTACAATGTATTAAAATCCAAACATATAGCCTAACGTTTGTAGAACAACTAAAATAACATGAATATCTCAAAATTAAGCAAAATCGTTAGGAGAAAATAACCTTTCTAATTTATTCAGCTTTGTTCAATTGTATTATTCATTCTATAAAATAATGCAATGGAATTCTAAGCAAATCTTGTCTGCTAAATGAACTAGTGTAGCCCACAGCCATTTGGCATAGCCAGATCAGGCCCTAACATAAGGAAAACTCAGATTATACTATTCTGTTATTCTGAAAAAGACTACATTTTCTTCATTTCATGCTTCTTTAGACCCGTCTAAAATAAATAACGGATTTATTGTGAAGGTGTAAGCTATATTAAATGGATTTATTAGACTTTATCAAATGTAGATGTTCTAAAGGTCTGCATCAGTGGCTTGTAGGCTATGTGGGGAAGCCAGGAGATGCTAAATGTGTTTATGTTAATTAACGGTCAATTACTGTGAGACCGACAGTTGTTTGTTTGACAATCACCGGGTGACGATATTTTGTGACCGCCACAGCCCTATTCCGGACCAAAAATCAACATCTATGGACGTTGAAATCAAGGTCAGGGTGGACTGACCACAGAAGAGAAGAGAGAGGGGCAGAGAGAGCGAGAGAGAGACAAAATGAGGTGGAAACTGAGCTGCACTTCCTAACCTCCTGCCAAATATATGACCATATTAGTGACACATTGCCACAAGAAAAGGGCAACCAGTGAACAAACACCATTGTAAATACAACCCATATTTATGTTTATTTATTTTCCCTTTTGTACTTTAACTATTTGCACATCGTTACAACACTGTATATAGACATAATATGACATTTGAAATGTCTTTATTCTTTTGGAACTTCTGTGAGTGTAATGTTTACTGTTAATTTCTATTGTTTATTTCACTTTTGTTTATTATATACTTCACTTGCTTTGGCAATGTTAACATATGTTTCCCATGCCTTGAATTGAGAGAGGGAGGGAGAGAGGCAAACAGAGAGAGAGAGAGAGAAAGAGAGAGGGAGGGAGAGAGGCAGAGACAGGAGAGGCAGAGACAGAGAGAGGGGCAGAGAGAGAGAGAGAGAGAGAGAGAGAGAGAGAGAGACAGAGGGAGGGGTTGTCCAGACTGTTTTCACACTTGCTTTGACCACCAGATGACAAAAAGAAAAAGAACAGTATGCCAGTGGACGATGCCAGTGGACGATGCCAGTGGAAGGGAGGACAGGACTGTAGCAGGTGACCCAACTGTGGTTTGTGACTACTATGATTTCTCATTGTAGCCAATTCAATTGCAGTAATTCCGTTACAGATTTTTCTGAAATTCTATTACCAATTTGGTTTTAATCATTCATTCATAAACCAAATAGATATCAGTCAAAATAATATAACTAATTGGTAGGTCTACCTTTACTTTCTAGGGAGTTTTTCCTAGCCACCGTGATTCTACACCTGCATTGCTTGCTGTTTGTGGTTTTAGGCTGGGTTTGGGTACAGCACTTTGAGATATCAGCTGATGTAAGAAGGGCTTTATAAATACATTTCATTTGATTTGACTTGTTACTTCTGTGAACTTTCATAATATCTTAAATATATGTGGGTATTTGGTAATGGAATTCATTTCAAGGCACAGGGCAATGTTTCTTAAACTTCCACAAGGAAAATCATTTCTTCAAAACTAAATATAAGTTGTAATATTAGTTGGCATTGGTCTTTACTTCAAAATGATTGTGTTTTGATGTATATCTAATTCCTTTTAATACTTTTTACATCTGTTTGACTAGAAATCAAAGCATGCAAAGAAATGGTTGAAAAATGTATATGCCTTCATTTCAACAACAGAAATATAGACTCTTAGCTTTCATTTCACACCAAATTTGACATGCTGCTATGAACTTCACATGTTGGTGTTCATGGGTCCTTTACATGGAAATGCCCATTCCTCATTAGCTGCTATAAAGGCAGCAGCTACTCTTCCTGGGGTCCAGCAATATGAAGGCAATTTACATTCAGCTAAAACATTACACTTCAAAACACATTATTACACACTACTACAACATATGTACAAAACCAAATCCATATATGTACGCATGTGTAGAGTGTGTGTGTATTAGTGTCAGTATCCATCACCTAATCACAAACAAGACACATCCCTCACTGTATGCTACAGGGGCAATCACACATTACACACATACACACAAAGCAGTGCAGTGTCTCCTTCCAAACAGAAATCCCAATAGGAGGACCACACCCACAACATGAGATGTTGTTGCTATCGCCTGTCTAGCCAGGGAATCTCCGGAGGAATCTCCAGAGAATAGGGAAGTGTCATTAGCTAGGGTTAGGCTCATTACAACAATCAATTCAACCACTATACACACTTAGTTGCCTAGAAAGCACTAAGCAATATCTAACGTGACTTCAGAAAGTATTCACTCCCCTTGACTTTTTACACATTTTGTTGTGTTAGTCTGAATTTAAAATGGATTAAATTTAGATTTTCTGTCACTGGCCTACACACAATACCCCATAATGTAAAAGTGGAAATTAATAAAAAATGAAAAGCTGACATGTCTTGAGTCAATGAGTATTCATCCCCTTTGTTATGGCAAACCTAAATAAGTTCAGGAGTAGACATTTGCTTAACAAGTCATATAATAAGTTGCATGGATCTATGTGCAATAATAGAGTTCAACATGATTTTTTACTGTCTGGGTCATCTCTGTACCCCACACATACAATTATCTTTAAGGTCCTTCAGTCAAGCAGTGAATTTCAGACACAGATTCAACCACAAAGACCAGGGAGTTTTTCCTATACCTTGCAAAGAAGGGTAGTACTTAGAGGAAGATCAGTAAAAATACAAATACATATCCCTTTGAGCATGGTGACGTTATTAATTACACTTTGGATGGTGAATCAATACACCCAGTCACTACAAAGATAAAAGCGTCCTTTCTAACTCAGTTGCCGGAGAGGAACGAAACCGCTCAAGGATTTCCCCATGTTGCCATTGGTGACCTTAAAACAGTTACAGAGTTTAATGGCTGTGATAGGCGAAAACTGAGGATGGATCAATACATTGTATTCCAAAACATGCATCCTGTTTGCAACAAGGCCCTAAAGTAAACCTAAAAAAATTTGGGAAAGCAATTCACTTTCTGTCCTGAATACAAAGTGTTATGTTGGGGGCAAATCCAATACAACACATTACTAAGTACCACTCTCCATATTTTCAAGCCTGGTGGTGGCTGCATCATGTTATGGATATGCTTATAATTGTTAAGGACAGGGGATATTATCTGGATAAAAAAATTTATGGAATGGAGCTAAGCACAGGCAAAATCCTAGGGGAAAACCTGGTTCAGTCTGCTTTCCAACAGACACTGGGAGATGAACTCACCTTTCAGCAGGACAATAACCTAAAAGACAAGCCCAAATCTACACTGGACTTGCTTACCTAGAAGACAGTGAATGGTCCTAATTTTTTTACTTAAATCTGCCTGAAAATCTATGGCAACACTGAAAAATGTTGTCTAGAAATGATCAACAACTAATTTCACAGAGCTTGAAGAATTTTGAAAAGAATAATGGGCAAATGTTGCACAATCCAGTCCCTCCTGCAGCAAAACACCCCCACAACATGATGCTGCCACCCCCTTGCTTCACGGTTGGGATGGTGTTCTTCGGCTTGCAAGCGTCCCCCTTTTTCCTCCAAACATAACAATGGTCATTATGGCCAAACAGTTCAATTTTTGTTTCATCAGACCAGAGGACATTTCTCCAAAAAGTACAATATTTGTCCCCATGTGTAGTTGCAAACCGTAGTCTGGCTTTTTTATGGCGGTTTTGGAGCAGTGGCTTCTTCCTTGCTGAGCGGCCTTTTAGGTTATGTTGATATAGGACTCGTTTTACTGTGGATATAGATACTTTTGAACCCATTTCCTCCAGCATCTTCACAAGGTCCTTTGCTGTTGTTCTGGGATTGATTTGCACTTTTCGCACCAAAGTACGTTCATCTCTAGGAGACAGAACGCGTCTCCTTCCTGAGCGGTACGACGGCTGCGTGGTCCCATGGTGTTTATACTTGCGTAATATTGTTTGTACAGATGAACGTGGTACCTTCAGGCATTTGGAAATTGCTCCCAAGGATGAACCAGACTTGTGGAGGACTGCAATTTTGTTTCTGAGGTCTTGGCTGATTTCTTTAGATTTTCCCATGATGACAAGCAAAGAGGCACTGAGTTTGAAGGTCGGCCTTGAAATATATCCACAGGTACACCTCCAATTGACTCAAATGATGTCAATTAGCCTATCAGAAGCTTCTAAAGCCACAATATCATTTTCTGGAATTTTCCAGGCTGTTTAAAGGCACAATCAACTTAGTGTATGTAAACTTCTGACCCACTGGAATTGCGATACAGTGAATTATAAGTTAAATAATCTGTCTGTAAACAATTATTTGAAAAATTACTTGTGTCATGCACCAAGTAGATGTCCTAATCGACTTGCCAAAACTATAGTTTGTTAACAAGAAATTTGTGAAGTAGTTGCAAAACTATTTTTAATGACTCCAACTTAAGTGGATGTAAAATTCTGACTTCAACTGTTGCTTCCTTCACAATACCTCTGCCCCGCGAAGCACAAGAAGTATGAATGTCCTGATGTCTGCGGAAGTCACATCGCAGTAAATGCTGTAGGGCAGTGGTCACCAACTGGTCGATCATGATCGACTGGTTGATCACCAAGGCATTCCTAGTCAATCACCCAACATTTTTGTTAAAAATCCAACGATAAAATCTTGCGTTACTAGTTTTTGTATTAATTTCATGCTGTTGGCTCTTGATTCAGCCGTCCCAGCGCCGGGAAGGCAACGTGTTCCCATTTTGAACCATTTCATGTGTCTGAAGGTAGAACTCCGCCTATCCGGCAGAGCCCAGAGAGCAATTTAACTGCACCTATAGGCCTACCGCTGGCCAATCAGATAGCTCAGATCACCGTGTCTGCACAGTTTCCTCAAGTCATAGACTGTAAAAAGAAACCTCGAACTCAAAGCAAAGTTGATACTGTGAGATTTAAAAACTTTTAAAAACATGACTAGAGAGAGAGACTCAAAAAATAGAACAAAGAGCTGCTGTTTTTATGAGTAAGTTCATGTTTAAGTTGTTATTCAGCACTGTCAACACTTTGTATTCAACACTTCTATAAGCCATAAAATGCACATTCTCCCTACAGCCAGCACTGCAGCTGCAATTAATGAGTATAGCAAAGTTTTCCGATAAGCTTGCGTTGTTATTATTTGCAGCATGGATCCTTTTAATATCAAGGAATATTTCACTTTCTCTGGTCATAGGAGTAACAATATGAATTGGTGTATGAGGCAGAAATAACGCAGTGCGACTTGAGTTTCTCCATCAGCTGGAAGACCGTGTCCCATTTTCTCAGCGGAGTGAGGGAGGGAGGGAGAGCGGAGGGACGGTGTCAGCCTCACCGTTGCACCCTCCCTCCCCTCAGACTGACCATCAGATGCAGGAGATCAGTCCAGTAAAAAAAAAAAGCTCATAATTCTGCTCACGCAGCTGTGCCTCAAGTAATACAACAAATAATGTATTACCATTGTGGTCATATACTGGGGCGGCAGGTAGCCTAGGGGTTAGAGCATTGGGCCAGTAAACGAAAGGATCGAATCCCCGAGCTGACAAGGTAAAAATCTGTCATTCTCCCCCTGAACAAGGCAGTTAACCCACTGTTCCCTGGTAGGCCATCATTGTAAATAAGAATTTGTTCTTAACTGACTTGCCTGGTTAAATTAAAAATGTGTTTTTTTTAAATATACCTAATCAACAAATCTATATTTCAAAATGGTCTGAGAGGAACAACATTGGCAGGGTAATTCAAGCATATCCAATATGCTGTAATAATGTATTTGGCCTATAGCCTACTGCACAAACCTCATTGCTACAGAACTGTTTTTAATTGGTAAACATTTTTTAAGTAAATCAAAAAAATAGATCTGTGCGGTAGATCTCAGCTAGCATTTTGGCCACTGCAGATGTCAGATTGACCATGCAAAGCCTTTTACCCAGAAAGACTCATAGCTGATTCTATCATCATCGGGTTGAATACTTATCTAATATAAATATTTATTTGTGATTTATTTTTCATTAATTCTCATAGTGTTTCGTGTTGATTGTTGACAAAAAATGACAATGAAATAAATTTATCACACTTTGTAACACAACAAAATGTGGAAAAAGTCAAAGTGTGTGAATACTTTCTGAAGGCACTGTATACTCTAGTGGGAATGAGATTTCCATGTAAATTCAATCCAGTTGTGTTTAGATCTGACAAACACAAAGCAGTGAACAAGGAACATAATGTCATGGCCTGATCTGTTTCACCTGTCTTTGTGATTGTCTCCACCCACCTCCAGGTGTCTCCTGTTTCCCCATTAGTCCCCGGTGTATTTATCCTGGTGTTTTCTGTCTCTCTGTGCCAGTTCATCCTGCTTTGCCAAGTCAACCAGTGTTTCTCCTAGGTCCTATTTTTCCCAGTCTCTGTTTTTTTCCTAGCCCTCCTGGTTTTGACCCTTGCCTGTCCTGACACCATATCCGCCTGCCTGACCACTCTGCCTGTTCTGACCTCGAGCCTGCCTACTGCCTGGTACTGTTTGGACTCTGACCTGGTTTATGAACTCTTGCCTGTCCCTGACCTGCCTTTTGCCTACCCCTTTTGTTATAATAAATATCGGAGCTCAACCATCTGCCTCCTGTGTCTGCATTTGGGTCTCGCCTTCTGCCCTTGAATTTCAAAAAGCAATTTTCTACGGCTGGCTATGCTTTCCACCTGGCTAACCCTACCCTGGTCAACTGCCTGGCAACCCCCACAGCAACTCGCCCAAGCCTCCCCATTTCTCCTTCACCCAAGTCCAGATAGCTGATGTTCTGAAAGAGCTGCAAAATCTGGACACCTACATATCAGCCGGGCTAGACAATCTGGACCCTCTCTTTCTAAAATTATCTGCCGAAATTGTTGCAAACCCTATTACTAGCCTGTTCAACCTCTGAGATTCCCAAAGATTGGAAAGCTGCCGCGATCATCCCCCTCTTCAAAGGGGGAGACACTCTAGACCTAAACTGCTACAGACCTATATCTATCCTACCCTTCAAAAGCAAAGTTAACATACAGATTACCGACCATTTAGAATCTCACCGTACCTTCTCCGCTATGCTATCTGGTTTCAGAGCTGGTCATGGGTGCACCTCAGCCATGCTCAAGGTCCTAAACGATATCATAATCGTCATCGATAAGAGACATTACTGTGCAGATGTATTCATCGACCTGGCCAAGGCTTCGATTCTGTCAATCACCACATTCTTATCGGCAGACTAAACAGCCTTGGTTTCTCAAATGACTGCCTCGCATGGTTCACCAACTACTTCTCTGAGAGAGTAGTCAAATAGGAGGGCCTGTTGTCTGGACCTCTGGCAGTCTCTATGGGGGTGCCACAGGGTTAAATTCTCGGGTCGACTCTCTTTTCTGTATACATCAATGATGTCACTCTTGCTGCTGGTGATTCTCTGATCCACCTTAACGCAGACGACACCATTCTGTATACTTCTGGCCCCTCTTTGGACACTGTGTTAACTAACCTCCAGACGAGCTTCAATGCCATACAACTCTCCTTCCATGGCCTCCAACTGCTCTTAAATGCAAGTAAAACTAAATGCATGCTCTTCAACCGATCGCTGCCAGCACCTGCCTGCCCGACCAGCATCACTGCTCTGGACGGTTCTGACTTAGATTATGTGGACAACTACAAATACCTAGGTGTCTGGTTAGACTGTAAACTCTCCTTCCAGACTCACATTAAGCATCTCCAATCCAAAATGAAATCTAGAATCGCTTCCAATTTCGCAACAAAGCATCCTTCACTCATGCTGCCAAACACCCTCGTAAAACTGACCATCCTACCGATCCTCGACTTCGGCTATGTCATTTACAAAATAGCCTCCAACACTCTACTCAACAAATTGGATGCAGTCTATCACAGTGCCATCCGTTTTGTCAACAAAGCCCCATATACTACCCACCATTGCGACCTGTATGCTCTCGTTGGCTGGCCCTCGCTTCATACTCGTCGCCAAACCCACTGGCTCCAGGTCATCTACAAGTCTCTGCTAGGTAAAGCCCCGCCTTATCTCAGCTCACTGGTCACCATAGCAGCACCCACCCGTAGCACGCGCTCCAGCAGGTATATCTCACTAGTCACCCCAAAGCCATTTCCCCCTTTGGCCGCCTTTCCTTCCAGTTCTCTGCTGCCAATGACTGGAACGAACTGCAAAAATCACTGAAGCTGGAGACTCATATCTCCCTCACTAGCTTTAAGCACCAGCTGTCAGAGAAGCTCACAGATCACTGCAGCTGTAATGCACCTGCACCTGCCCATCTGTAATATAGCCCATCCAACTACCTCATCCCCATATTGTTATTTATTTTATTTATATTGTTTTGCTCCTTTGCACCCCAGTATCTCTACATGCGCATTCATCTTCTGCACATCAATCACTCCAGTGTTAATTGCTATATTGTAATTACTTTGCCACCATGGCCTATTTATTGCCTTACCTCCCTTATCTTACCTCATTTGCACACACTGTATATAGATTTCTTTCTACTGTATTATTGACTGTATGTTTGTTTATTCCATGTGTAACTCTGTATTGTTGTATGTGTCGAACTGCTTTGCTTTATTCTTGGCCAGGTCGCAGTTGTAAATGAGAACTTGTTCTCAACTAGCCTACCTGGTTAAATAAAGGTGAAATAAAAAATATATATAAGTAAAAAAACATAAGCCTAGATCGTGCACTGAAAGTCCCCTGCAAAAACGCATAAATCTTTCAATAGCATGTACTTTAGTCTCCCAGTGAAATTGCATGTAGGCATCTAGTAAAGGGGTATTCCATTAATATTTTACTCAGAAGTATGTTTCCGGTCGAGCCAATATAACTCAACACAATAATATAGATGTACTAATGGATTCCACAAAGCCTTCTAGCAGTTGTGGCGATAGTTATTTGTGTCAAACTACCCACATAGGCTATATATTATCCCACTGTGTAAATAAATACAAAATATGTAACTTCCGTAATATGCAACATGCCAGAACTGATGAGACAGGGTATGGTCTCTGCCTAGATATTTCTGGGATGAGGCCAATGACGTGTATATACTGTATAAATCATTGGATGAGACTAGCTACCTTTTGAACAGTCTGACTTTGAACAAAATCCCTTTATCAAACCATCTCGGTATCTTCCTTGATCCAGAGAGATGATCACTAACATGAAGGATCTGAAACAGTCATAGCAGACTACATTTAGGAGAAACAAATCTCTAGTCATTTGTACAGCTAATCATCATCACTGCCAAGTTCCATCTGTCAGGGTATGTGTGTGCCAAATGTGCCACATTTACCCATCTCAATCATAGACAAGCGGCAATGGAGAGTCTCTGTTTTGTGCAGCCTTAGATTCAATAGTAGGCTAGTTATGCAATCTTCACTACTCTCGTGACAGTCCGTTGTAGCACGGGAGTCCACTCTAGAGGTTTTAGTCTGAAGGCAAGTCCATTAAAAGGGGTTGCCAGTGGAAACTTATTTTGGTCAGTTATAAATCCAAAAGATCAACCTGTTGAGCATCCTGCCTTTTAGAGTTTGCCTCAGAGAGCTGTGATCTGTGACAAAAGTCTGGCACTTTACCCTCCGCATATGGACATACCAGGCACACACATGCCAGACACAACACACACACAAACAGAGACACACACACACACAGAGACACACACACACACCTACAGAGAGACACACACACACACACACACACAGACACACACACAAACAGACACACACACACACACACACTCACACACACACAAAAACCCTCAGAAACACACACCCACAGACACACACACATACACAGAGACACACACACACACACACACACACAGAGAGACACACACACACACACACAGAGACACACACACACAGAGAGACACACACACACAGAGACACACACACACAAACACCCTAATGAACTCAGTGCACTACTCACCTTTGTGACCCATCATGACAGCGAGGTGTAGGGGTGTGTTTCCTGAAGAGGATAAATACAATACAGAGTTTAGACTGTGCATTACAGTTAGGCCTGCATACAGACACTCTAATGGCTCTATTTCTGGCTGCCATTAAGGCAGCGCTAGTGTCTAAGGCACGTTAGCTTGCAATTTCGTCATGTAAAAACTGGCACACTGGCATTTTCCAGCACTAACGCCATGTTCGGAAATTTACCTGTCTAACATCAGCACGCTTGTGTTCAGATGGGAGGGGTGGAAATAATTGAGGTGTGTTTAAAAACATTATCCAAAGTGCTAATTTCAGGCAGTGCTGGTAGGGATATTTAAGACCAACCAAAAGCTGGTTTTAGCAGTAAGGCAGTTGGTTATGGCATGAATTTTGACAGCGGAAATGCAGGCGGTGGTGCACAATGCCGATATATGCGTGGGACAAGATGTGACATCCCATTTTTATATATGTATTGTAGGCAGGCCTACATTATTTTAGCCATGCTTTGGACGTGCATAAAACCCCCTCTGTGATGTAGGCTACATGTCCATGCACATCATGAAACGAGAGATGAACCTCATATTTAGAAGTTATTTTCCTGTAACAATGGTTTGTTTTACATTTCATATTTTTTTTAAATCAAGCCCCCCATAGGCTACCCTTACCCTAAGCCTACTACAGTTGAAGTCAGAAGTTTACATACACCTTAGCCAAATACATTTAAACTCAGTTTTTCACAATTCCTGACCTTTAATCCTAGTAAAAATTCCCTGTCTTTGGTCAGTTAGGATCACCACTTTATTTTAAGAATGTGAAATGTCAGAATAATAGTTGAGAGAATGATTTATTTATTTCATATTTTTATATTTCTTTCATCACATTCCCAGTGGGTCAGAAGTTTACATACACTCAATTAGTATATGGTAGTAGTATATGGCCTTTAAATTGTTCAACTTGGGTCAAACGTTTCAGGTAGCCTTCCACAAGCTTCCCACAATAAGTTGGGTGAATTTTGGCCCATTCCTTCTGACAGAGCTGGTGTAACTGAGTCAGGTTTGTAGGCCTCCTTGCTCGCACACGTGTTTTCAGTTCTGCCCACAAAATTTCTATAGGATTGAGGTCAGAGCTTTGTGATGGCCACTTCAATACCTTGACTTTGTTGTCCTTAAGCCATTTTGCCACAACTTTGGAAATATGCTTGGGGTCATTGTCCATTTGGAAGACCCATTTGCGACCAAGCTTTAACTTCTTGACTGATGTCTTGAGATGTTGCTTCAATATATCCACATAATTGTACTTTCTCATGATGCCATCTATTTTGTGAAGTGCACCAGTCCCTCCTGCAGCAAAGCACCCCCACAACATGATGCTGCCACCCCTTTGCTTCACGGTTGGGATGGTGTTCTTCGGCTTGCAAGCCTCCCCCTTTTTCCTCCAAACACAACAATGGTCATTATGGCCAAACAGTTCTATTTTTGTTTCATCAGACCAGAGGACATTTCTCCAAAAAGTACGATCTGTGTCCCTATGTGCAGTTGCAAACCATAGTCTGGCTTTTTTATGGCGGTTTTGGAGCAGTGGCTTCTTCCTTGCTAAGCGGCCTTTCAGGTTATGTTGATATAGGACTCGTTTTACTGTGGATCTACATACTTTTGTAGCTGTTTCCTCCAGCATCTTCACAAGGTTATTTGCTGTTGTTCTGGGATTGATTTGATTTCACAGGTACACCTCCAATTGACTCAAATGATGTCAATTAGCCTATCAGAAGCTTCTAAAGCCATGACATCATTTTCTGGAATTTTCCAAGCTGTTTAAAGGCACAGTTAACTTAGTGTATGTAAACTTCTGACCCACTGGAATTGTGATACAGTGAATTATAAGTAAAATAATCTGTCTGTAAACAATTGTTGGAAAAATGACTTGTGTCATGCACAAAGTAGATGTCCTAACCGACTTGCCAAAACTATAGTTTGTTAACGAGACATTTGTGGAGTGGTTGAAAAACAAGTTTTAATGACTCCAACCTAGGTGTATGTAAACTTCTGACTTCAACTGTATAACGAAGGCTGGTTCAACAGCAATGCGTCAAGTAATTTTTTATACTGCCGATTTTATAATGTCATTAGATTTTATATGTATTTGTTGTTGTTTAAAAAACAAATAGATTGCTATAAACACTTATTAGAATGATTCACTGTCCTGGGTTTATGGTGACAATGTCCGTGGCACGCATGCAATACAACTTCTGGAGAAGTGTAAATGCGATCTGTAAGATGGTTCCAATATGTATATAAAAGGTAGGCCTATTTGGGAGCATTATAACAGTGAGTGGACATTCTCCTCTTCTCTTTATATTGGATTTTGCCCAGCTAATGTGAAAAGTTTGGATGTGCATAAAACCATCCATAGTCTTGTGTTGTTGCCATATTATATGCCCACTGGAAGCAATTATGGTGCCTATAAGTCTGTTTAGCCTATTTAAAACAAGTTGTTAGAATTTGATTAAAAAACAGTCAGTATCTGGTGTGACCACCATTTCCCTCATGCAGCTCAAACACATCTCCTTCGAATAGAGCTGATCAGGCTGTTGATTGTTGCCTGTGGAATGTTGTCCCACTCCTCTTCAATGGCTGTGCGAAGTTCCTGGATATTGGCGGGAACTGGAACATGCTGTCATACACGTCGATCCAGAGCATCCCAAACATGGTCAACGGATGACATGTCTGGTGAGTATGCAGGCCATGGAAGAACTGTGCTATTTTCAGCTTCCAGGAATTGTGTACAGATCCTTGCGATATGGGCCCGTGGATTATCATGCTGAAAAATGAGGTGATGGCGGCGGATGAATGGCATGACAATGGGCCTCAGAATCTCGTCACGCTATCTCTGTTTGATGCCCTTCTATTTGCTCTGTTCCGGACATTATTATGAGCCGTTCTCCCATCAGCAGCCTCCACTGCTGTGTATTCAAATTGCCATCAATAAAATTAAATTGTGTTCATGGACTGCCGATACCATAACCCCAACGCCACCATGGGGCACTCTGTTCACAACGTTGACATCCGCAAACCGCTCGCCCCACACAACGCCATACATTCATCCGTGAAGAACACACTACTCCATCATGCCAGTAGCCATCGAAGTCGGTTACAAAGCCAACCTGCAGTCAGGTCAAGACCCTGGTGAGTACGAAGAGCATGCAGATGAGGTTCCCTGAGACGGTTTCTGACAAACCCACAGTTTCATTAGCTGTTCAGGTGGAGGTCCTGGGCTGGCATGGTTACACGTGGTCTGCGGTTCTGAGGCTGGTTGGACGTACTGCCAAATTCTCTAAAATTATGTTGGAGGCTGCTTATGGCAGAGAAATTAACATTCAATTATCTGGAAATGGCTCTGGTGGCCATTCCTGCAGTCAGCATGCCAATTCCACACTCCCTCAAAATGTGTGATGTCTGTGGCATTGTGTTGTGTGACAAAACTGTACATTTTAGAGTTGCCTTTTTAAAGGCAACTCTCACAAAGTGCACCTGCTGTTTAATCAGCTTCTTGATATGCCACACCTGTCAGGTGGATGGATTATCTGGGCAAAGGAGAAATGCTCACTGATAGAGATGTAAACAAATTTGTACACAACATTTGAGAGAAATAATATTTTTGTGCATATGGAACATTTCAGGGATCTTTTATGTTAACTCATGAAACATGGGACCAACACTTTACATGTTGCGTTTTATATTTTAATACGTTCTTCGCTGGCCATGGCAGAACACTGACATTCCTGTCTTGCAGGAAATCACACACAGAACGAGCAGTATGGCTGGTGGCAATGTCATGCTGGAGGGTCATGTCAGGATGAGCCTGCAGGAAGGGTACCACATGAGGGAGGAGGATGTCTTCCCTGTAACACACAGCGTTGAGATTGCCTGCAATGACAACAAGCTCAGTCCAATGATGCTGTGACACACCGCCCCAGACCATGATGGACCCTCCACCTCCAAATCGATCCCGCTCCAGAGTACAGGCCTCAGTGTAGTGCTTATTCCTTCGACGATAAACACGAATCCGACCATCACCCCTGGTGAGACAAAACCGCGACTCATCAGTGAAGAGCACTTTTTGCCAGTCCTGTCTGGTCCAGCGACGGTGGATTTGTGCCCATAGGCGACATTGTTGCCGATGGTATCTGGTCTTACCTGTCTTACAACAGGCCTACAAGCCCTCAGTCCAGCCTCTCTCAGCCTATTGTGGACAGTCTGAGCACTGATAGAGGGATTGTGCGTTCCTAGTGTTACTTGGGCAGTTGTTGTTGCCATCCTGTACCTGTCCCGCAGGTGTGATGTTCAGATGTACCGATCCTGTGCAGGTGTTGTTACATGTGGTCTGCCACTGCGAGGACAATCAGCTGTCTGTCCTGTCTACCTATAGCGCTGTCTTAGGCGTCTCACAGTACAGACATTGCAATTTATTGCCCTGGCCCAATCTGCAGTCCTCATGCCTCCTTGCAGCATGCCTAAGGCACGTTCACACAGATGAGCAGGGACCCTGGGCATCTTTCTTTTGGTGTTTTTCAGAGTCAGTAGAAAGGCCTATTTAGTGCCCTAAGTTTTCATAACTGTGACCTTAATTGCCTACCGTCTGTAAGCTGTTCGTGTCTTAACGACCGTTCCACAGGTGCATGTTCATTAATTGTTTATGGTTCATTGAACAAGCATGGGAAACCGTGTTTAAACCCTTTACAATGAAGATCTGTGAAGTTGTTTGGATTTTTACGAATTATCTTTGAATGACAGGGTCCTGAAAAAGGTATGTTTCTTTTTTTGCTGAGTTTATATACTGAGATCATGTGACAGGTCATGTGACACTTAGATTGCACACGTGGACTTTATTTAACTAATTATGTGACTTCTGAAGGTAATTGGTGGCACCAGATCTTATTTAGGGGCTTCATAACAAAGGGGGTGAATACATATGCACGCGCCACTTTTCCGTTTTACATTTTTTGGAAAAAAGTTATTTTTTTCATTTCACTTCACCAATTTGGACTATTTTGTGTATGTCCATCACATGAAATCCAAATAAAGATCCATTTAAATTACAGGTTGTAATGCAACAAAATAGGAAAAATGCCAAGGGGGGTGAATACTTTTGCAAGGCACTGTATATACTGTATTTTATTATATTCTACTGTATCTTAGTCTATGCCGCTCTGACATTGCTCATCCAAATATTTATATATTCTTAATTCCATTCCTTTACTTAGATTTGTGTGTATTGTTGTGAAATTGTTAGATATTACTTTTTAGATATTACTACATTGTTGGAGCTAGAAACACAAGCATTTCGCTACACCCGCAATAACATCAGCTGAACATGTGTATGTGACCAATACATTTAATTTTATGTGCCCATTCTGGTATTGGCACATGCACTCTAGCCAACAGCTTGCAGATACAGCGCAGATATAGCCTACTGCATGATGAGATTATGGACAAAAGTGCAAGAATTATTTTGGTCAAACGGCAGCCAAGCATTGATCGTCATGTCACCAGAATAAGACCCTCGATATTTATTGTATAGGAGAATAAAGCGCATCACTGTGCACTTTCACCACCCTGTGAAGTTCATCATAACTTATTTCATCTGTAGCCTAATAAACTGCATGCTTTGTCATGATGTCATGAAAAAACATATCTGACATGTAGGCTACTTTAATCGCATGAAAAGGTTGAATGGAAACCTGGTTAATGTCAAGCCATTTTGAGGATGCTTGAATTATATTTTGGATGAACATGTGCATGCCTACGGGAGACTTTTGAAGTGGCCGAACCACATTAAAACATTGTGACTGGTTGTGTTTCTGCCACATATAAAAGGTCATACAATTTAAAAGTTAAATTATAAATATTAAGGGTATATTGAAGCTTTCCAGAGTAGTTCCACAACTGATCCAAATCAAATTAAATATTCAAATCACAGGGCTTTTGAGACGTTATTCAAATGACATTTTCACTGCAGCCTAGAATATAATTGTATTGTCCCTAAACATGATCAATACGGGGAGTTTTTTGAGCTGTGTGTCATGTCTTCATTGTTCACTCACACAGTACCTGGCCTCTCTGCTGCCTATCAACTATTCCTATTTGTTCTTGTGGGTTAATATTCAAAATTGATGCAGCTTTGAATGCTTTTATGTGTGGTATGATTGTTAGCCTATTGCAGATCTGGACAAACTATCCAACAAGCACTATTGTCACAATGAATGGTGGATGGAGGGCAGGATGAACCGTTAGACTGGTAGACTATACTGACCTGTGGTATAGTTAAGCAATAAGGTCAGAGGGGGTGTGGTATATGGCCAATATACCAACTGCTCAAGGTTGTTCTTAGGTGTAACAGTATTGCTTCCGTCCCTCTCCTAGCCCCTACCCGGGCTCGAACCAGGGAAACTCTGCACACATCAACAACTTTCACCCACAAAGCATCGTTACCCATCGCACCACAAAAGCCACAGCCCTTGCAGAGCAAGGGGAACAACAACTTCAAGGTCTCAGAGCGAGTGACGTCACTGATTGAAACGCTATTAGCGCGCACCACCGCTAACTAGCTAGCCATTTCACATCGGTTACACTCACCCCCCTTTTGACCTCCTCCTTTTCCGCAGCAACCAGTGATCCGGGTCACGGCACCAACGTAACAGTATAGCTTCCATCCCTCTCCTCGCCCCAACCTGGGCTCGAACCAGGGACCCTCTGCACACATTGACAACAGCCACCCTCGAAGCATCATTACCCATCGCTCCACAAAAGCCGCGGCCCTTGCAGAGCAAGGGGAACAACTACTTCAAGGTCTCAGAGCGAGTGACGTCACCGATTGAAACGCTATTAGCGCGCACAACCGCTAACTAGCTAGCCATTTCACATCGGTTACATAGGCACGATGCAACGTGGATTGCCTGGATACAGCCCTTAGTCGTGGTATATTGGCAACATCACTGCACTCTATACTCTTCTGTAAACTGATCATCTCTGTATGCCCATCGCAAGACCCACTGGTTGATACTTATTTATAAAACCCTCTTAGGCCTCACTCCCCCTATCTGAGATATCTACTGCAGCCCTCATCCTCCACATACAACACCTGTTCTGCCAGTCACATTCTGTTAAAGGTCCCCAAAGCACACACATCCCTGGGTCACTCGTCTTTTCAGTTTGCTGCAGCTTAGTGACTGGAACGAGCTGCAACAAACACTCAAACTGGATAGTTTTATCTCACTTCATTCAAAGACTCAATCATGGACACTCTTACTTACAGTTGTGGCTGCTTTGTGTGATGTGTTGTTGTCTCTACCTTCTTGCCCTTTGTGCCATTGTCTGTGCCCAATAATGTTTGTACCCTGTTTTGTGCTGCTGCCATGTTGTGTTGCTACCATGTTGTTGTTATGTTGTGTTGCTACCATGCTGTGTTGTCATGTGTTGCTGCCATGCTATGTTGTTGTCTTAGGTCTCTCTTTATGTAGTGTTGTGCTGTCTCTCTTGTCGTGATGTGTGTTTTGTCCTATATTTTTATTTTATTTAATCCCAGCCCACGTCCCCGCAGGAGGCCTTTTGCCTTTTGGTAGGCCGTCATTGTAAATAAGAATTTGTTCTTAACTGACTTGCCTTGTTAAATAAATATTATTATATTCCACAAACCCATGAGGTGCCTTATTTCTATTATAAACTGGTTACCAACATAATTATAGCAGTATAAATAAATGTTTTGTCATACTCGTGGTATATGGTCTGATATACCACGGCTTTCAAACAATCAGCATTCAGGGCTCAAACCACCCAGTTTACAATAAGAGTTAGCACACTGAAAAGGAAAAGCATAGTGCAACTTGGGGGGAAATACACTACCCTTCCCTGTGCCCAATAAAGAAAACACACAACCCTCCCCAAAGCAAAAATAAAAGTCTGCCAAACCCACCCTCTCCAGTAAATTGCGATGTGTCCCTAAATTCCCTGTTGAAAAAAGATTGCTGTCTGAGTGCAGTATAACTGCAGTACACTGTAGTTTAACTGTGGTTAGAATGCAGTAAAACTGCAGTATGCTGCAAATACTGCTTCCAAAATAACACAGTTTTTTTTACTGCAGTCATTTTGCTTTGTAACAGCAGTTACAGAGTAGTATAACTGCATTTTAACTGCAGTACACTGCAGTTAATCTGTAATTACTGCGTCCAAAATAAAAAATGGTTTGTCAATTTAATCAGCTGAAAAGTTCAAACAAAACGATATTACCGACGGTATCGGTATTGGTGTCATCCGGGTCAAGTATCCTAGTTTGGAACATGGAGATAAAGAGCAATTCGATTCTTACCATGGATATCTTTCTGAGCGATATTCTGAGTTCGAATGAGCGAGGACAAGCGTCGGACATCCCCCTTGAATACACATTCATGGACCGGAAAGTCTTCGCGGGTTCGTATGATAGGGTTTTTGTTGTTATCATCGATAACGTCCGCCGTAGATAATGTGTTAGTGTTTGCATTTATCTGCGATTGCTGATTCTGATGTTGTTGCTGTGTCGATGGAGATTTGACCAACTTGTGATTGCTAAAGATTTTACTTGCTTTGCCTTTATTATTAGTCTTGGTTAAAGTAAATGTCCCAGTTGCAGCCTCCTCGTCCGGTTCCAGTAAATCCTCTTCTTTGCTCGGTTTATGATCCTTGCGCAGGGAGCGGATCTTTTCTCCGGTCATTTTCTAAACAATTGACAGCAGAACTGAGGGTGCCGTTGACGATGACCCTCTGGGCAAATATATGTATTTCGTTGGCAAGAATGCCAATGGTAGTTCACCCAAAAACTGTAGATTGCATAACATGAAAACCACAAATTATTCAATGAATACAATGAAATAACAATGCAATTTAAATCGGTAGCAAATACTCCACAATAACTAAGTAACTACCAGAACTCTGTCCCCTTCTTCTCATTGCCGAAACTGTCCCTGCATAAGCGGCTCCTACAGAGCGCATCTGCCATCTTCCGCCAGTAGTATCGCGAGAGTTTACGGTTACAGATTTTACATGATTTATTTTATGGTTGTTACATTGTATCAGGGGATATTACAAACCAGTGTGGTTACAATGTTACAACCCAATAGCTACAGTGTTTAGGCCTACTCATCATGAAATGTATTGGCTACTATTATGCACACTAAGGATCAATAAGTTATTAACATTAGTTGTAAAAAAAAATGTTGCAAAGCAAACTAGGACACTAGCAACTACAAGTGAAATTCTAGTGTTCTCAAAAAGTGAATGGTTTTATGTACGCTTTGACAATAACAACATTGTGTTGGTTGTGAGGGCCACCACCGACCCAGAAGATTAGGTGATTTCGCTCTTCAAAGGCCAATGTCAGTAAAGTCTTTAGTCAGGTCAATACCGCAAGGCCGCGGGGCCGATGGTATTCCAGGGTGCATTCTCAGAGCATGTGCAGAACAGCTGGCAGGTATGTTCACGGTAATTTTCAACCTCTCCTTGTCCCAGTCTGCAATTCCCACATGTTTTAAGATGACCACCATCATTCCTGTTCCCAAGAAAATGACACACTGCTCAACTCATCTCAACCATAGACCGATATTGCATCCACAGTTACAACTCATAGGTGACACTTAAGCCTTGCTCACACTGAAGGCATTAATGCTTGTTTTTCAAATCTGTTTTGGAATAATGATGGTCCAAACAGCATGTTACAACTAAATCAGATTTATGCGTGTTCAGACAGCAGTCATTTGCATCTGGGTCATACCTTAAATTGTGATAGTACGAATTGGCTATGACTGACCCAGCAGACTCAGACCAGCTCTGCTACGTCAACTCCTCTCAAGGAGCCACAATTGGAAGGCACGAGGAGTTTCTTTGTGGTCTCATGGAAGGGTTCCAGACCTTGGCCGAACGCCACTACCAAGCATTGAACACATTGCTAGAGCAATTCCGTGGGTTGTCTACTATGCAGCCTACCACGACGGTAACCTCCCAGCCCCTCAGTTACCCGGCTGGTAGCAGCGCAGTCACCATTGTTTCCCGGCAACCCCACTTACCTCCGCCGGAGCACTTAGATGGAGAGTCGGGCACCTGTTGAGCGTTTCTCGCTCAGTGTTCACTCATCATCGAGCTGCAGCCCTCATCCTTTCCCTCAGACTGCTCTAAGATAGCATACCTCATCACACTGAGGTCCGGGAGGGCTCTCGCCTGGGCTACGGCAGTATGGGAACAACAGTCGGCCGTATGCTTCAGTCTGGAGGAGTTTGTGGCAGAGGTAAAGAAGGTTTTCGATGCTCCATTGTATGGGAGAGAGGCTGCCCGGAAGTTACTCCAGCTTCGGCAAGGCTCCCACAGTGTAGCAGACTACGCAGTGGATTTCTGCACGTTGGCAGCTGAGAGTGCCTGGAACCCGGAAGCACTGTTCGACATGTTCCTGCACAGAGTTTCGGAGGAAGTAAGGGACGAGCTTGCTGCCCAGGAACTACCTGTGGATCTCGACTCGTTCATCGCCTTGACCATTCGGATCGATGGGCGACTACGAGAATGAAGGAAGGAAGGAGATTCGATTTCACTCGCCCATCCAAGGATTCCACCTCGCCTCTGAAGTATCCTGGAAGTCCCCGATGGCTCCGTTGCCGAGAGAACCCAAGGCTACCCGAGTTTCCCCGGGAGCCTCCGAAGACTGCTGATCCACCTCTTCCCAAGCCCATGCAACTAGGCAGAGCTAGGCTGTCTCCAGCAGAACGGCTATACAGGCTTCACACTAAGAGCTGTCTGTATTGTGGGACTACTGGTCATTTCGTCTCCACCTGTCCACTAAAAGACCAGGCTCACTGGTAGGAATGGGTACTCTGGTGGGCCATACGGAGACCTTTTCCTCTCCCCTTACTCGCATCCCCTTTCATGCCATGTTGCTGTGGGAGAACCAGTCGAAATCTCTCCGGGTACTCATCGTTTCTGGGGCCGATGAGAACTTTATGGACGCTACCCTGGCTTCCGAGCTGGATATCCCCACTCAGCCCCTCTCCATTCCCATGGACATTAGAGCACTGGACGGGCGCTCTATAGGCCAGGTCACCCACAATACCACCCATCAATCTACGTGTGTCAGGGAACCACAGCGAGACGATCCAACTCCTGCTCTTTAAGCTTTATTTTGGTGTATTGCACTTGTGATTTTATGAAAGTTAAATATTTCTAATAATTTAATTTGAATTTTGCGCTCTGCAATTTCACCGGATGTTGTCGAAAGCCGAACGTCTAGCCATAGCAAGTCTCCTCAGGTTCACGTGGTATTGGGATTCTCGTGGCTCCAGCGACACAATCCCCTTATTGACTGGTCTGCCGGTGCCATCATGGGCTGGAGCCCGTTCTGCTACGCTCATCTTCCTGGGGCCTCAGAAGTTGCCCCGGACCTCTCCACCATTCCCGCGGAGTACCAGGACCTCCGGGAGATGTTCTGTAAGGCCCAGGCCACTTCGCTGCCGCCACACCGACCATATGACTGCAGGATTGTTCTTCTTCCAGGCATCACTCCGCTACGGGAACGACTGTACTCTCTGCCGGGTCCAGAGACCAAGGCTATGGAGACCTACATAGAGGACTCTAAGATAGCATACGGATGAACGGATGAACCTAGCTGCTGGGTTCATCCGTCCTTCTGCCGGCGCAGTGTTCTTTGTGGAGGACAAATCGCTGCTCCCGTGCATCAACTACCGATTGTCTCAACAACATCACAGTGAAGAATCGCTAACTGCTACCTCTCATCTCCTCAGCCTTCGAGCCGCTCCAGGGGGCCACAGTGTTCTCCAAGCTGGACCTACGGAACACCTACCACCTGGTGCGGATACGGGAAGGGGACAAGTGGAAGACTGCCCTCAACACGGCCAGCGGCTACTACGAGTACCTGGTCATGCCCTTTGGCCTTACCAACAGCCCTGCTGTGTTCCAGGCTCTGGTTAATGATGTGTTGAACCGGTTTGTCTTCATCTACCTCGATGACACCCTCGTCTTCTCCCGCTCCACCCAAGAACATGTGCTCCACATCCGACAGATTCTCCAACGCCTCCTGAAGAACCAGCAATTTGTAAAAGCAGAGAAGTGCAAATTCCATCGCTCCACCATCCCTTTTCTGGGTTACATCATCACTGCAGGGAGCGTACAGATGGATCCCGGGAAGGTAAGAGTGGTGGTGGATTGGCCCAAGCCTACGTCCTACATACAGCTGCAGCGTTTCCTGGGTTTCACCAATTTTTATCACTGCTTTATCTGGGGCAACAGCACACTGGCTTTCCCCCTGTCTGCACACACCTCTCCCAAGGTTCCGTTCATGTGGTCCCCAGCTGCTGACCGGGCGTTCCGGGATCTCAAACACCGCTTCACCACAGTTCTCATCTTGGTTCATCCTGACCCGTCCTGCCAGTTTGTATTGGAGACCGATGCTTCGGATGTCGGAGTGGGGGCTGTTCTGTCCCAGCGGTCTGCCCTGGACCTCAAGTTGCATCCCTGCGCCGCCTTCTCCCACCGCCTCAATGCCACGGAGAAGAACTACGATGTGGGGAATCGTGAGCTTCCTCCGGTGAAGATGGCATTGGAGGAGTGGAGGCACTGGCTGGAGGGGGCAGAACATGCATTCATTGTGTGGACCGACCACAAGAACCTGGAATATCTCTGCACTGCTAAGCGCCTCAATTCCAGGCAGGCTAGATGGAACCTACTGTTCATCCGGTTCAACTTCCCCCTCTCCTATCGGCCGGGATCCAAGAATGTCAAGCCGGATGCACTATTACACCGCCATAGCCCCACGACTACTACCCCGGAACCTGAGACCATCCTTCCCGCCTCTTGCCTGGCGATGGCACTCAGCTGGGGAATAGGGGACCAGGTTCGGTAGGCGCAGCTTTCCCAGCCAAACTCCAGGGGGGGGGGGGGGGGTCCAGATAACCAGATGCTCGTGCCTGACGTGGTCCTGGAGTGGGCCCACTCCTCTAGGCTTGCCTGCCACCCGGGCTCCCGTTGGACCCTGGCTTTTGTGCGACAACGCTTTTGGTGGACTACCATGGTTCCTGACGTCTCCGCATTTGATGCCCCTTGCACGGTCTGTGCACAGAACAAGACTCATCGGCAAGCTCCGGCTGGATTCTTCCAACCGCTGCCTGTCCTTCACCATCACTGGACTTTGTCACGGGTCTCCCCCCATCTGATTGCAACACCGCCATCTTGACCGTTGTGGATCGGTTTTCTACTTCATTCCTCTTCCCAAGTTACCCTCTGCCAAAGTGATGGCCCAGCTCATGGTGCAGCACGTCTTCCGGATCCATGGACTGCCAGCTGGCATGGTCTCCGACCGGGGTCCTCAGTTCTCGTCCCGGTACTGGAAGGCATTCTGCACCCTCATTGGGTTGTCAGCTAGCCTATCCTCCGGGTTCCCCCCCCAGTCCAACGGCCAGTCGGAGCGAGCCAACCAGGACCTTGAGACTACTCTGCGCTGCCTGTTCTCCGCCAACTCTAATATCTGCCCTTTCGGGTGGAATCCCGCAAACTCTTCCCCTGGTTTATCGTCCCATTTCCCATCTCCAAAATCATTATCCCCTCTGCTGTTCGTCAGTTGTTGCCCCGTACCCTTCATATACTTTCCACCTTTCATGTGTCCAGAGTTAAGCCCATGTCTCAAGCCCTTTGTCTCCTGTTGGTTCAACCTCGGGGCAGAGGGTTCCAGTGCCTTGTTGACTGGGAGGGTTATGACCCGGAGGAGAGGTGCTGGGTCCCTGCCAGAGACATCCTGGACCCAGGCCTCTTTGCAGATTTCCAACACCGGCACCCCGGTCAACCAGGTATGCGCTCAGGTAGGACGCCAGGTGGCGCCCCTAGAGGGGTGGTACTGTCACACCCTGATCTGTTTCACCTGTCTTTGTGCTTGTCTCCACCCCCTTTGGGTGGTGGACCATTCTTGATACACACGGGAATCTGTTGAGTGTGAAAAACCCAGCAGCTTGCAGTTCTTGACACAAAGCGGTGCACCTGGCACCTACTACCATACCCCGTTCAAAGACACTTAAATATTTTGCTTTGCCGATTCACCTTCTGAATGGTACACATACACAATCCATGTCTCAATAGTCTTAAGGCTTAAAAATATATTTTTTAACCTGTCTCCTCTTTATCTACACTGATTGAATGGATTTAACAAGTGACATTAATAAGGGATCACCTAGATTGACCTTGTTAGTCTGTCATGGAAAGAGCGGGTGTTGTTAATGTTTTGTACACTCAGTGTACCAGTCAAAAGTTTGGACTCACCTACTCATTCAAGGGTTTTTCTTTATTTTTACTATTTTCTACATTGTATATAATAATATTGAAGACATCAAAACTATGAAATAACATATATGGAATCATGTAGTAACCAAAAAAAGTGTTAAACAAACAAAATATATTTTAGATTCTTCAAAGTAGCCACCCTTTGCCTTGTCTTTGCACACTCTTGGCATTGTCTCAACCAGCTTCATGAGGAATGATTTTCTGCAGTGGGAACCACACATGCGTTCACCTACTCTGCTTCTCACAAAGACACATCAGTTGGAACCAAAAATCTCAAATTTGGACTCATCAGACCAAAGGACAGATTTCCATATCCATTGCTTGTGTTTCTTGGCCCAAGCAAATCTCTTATTATTATTGGTGTCCTTTAGTAGTGGTATATTTGCAGCAATTCGACCATGAAGACCTGATTCACGCAGTCTCCTCTGAACAGTTGATGTTGAGATGTGTCTGTTACTTGAACTCTGTGAAGCATTTATTTGGGCTGCAATCTGAGGCTGGTAACTCTAAAGAACTTATCCTCTGCAGCAGAGGTAACTCTGGGTCTTCCTTTCCTGTGGCGGTCCTCATGAGAGCCAGTTTCATTGTAGAGCTTAATTGTTTTTGTGACTGCACTTAAAGAAACTTTCAAAGTTCTTGAAATATTCTGTATTGACAGACCTTCTTGTCAGTAATGATGGACTGGCATTTCTCTTTGCTAATTTGAGCTGTTCTTGCCATAATATGGACTTGGTGTTTTACCAAATAGGGCTATCTTCATATATACCAACCCTATCTTGTCACAACACAACTGATTGGCTCAAATGCATTAAGAAGAAAATAAATTACACAAATGTACTTTTAACAAGGCACACCTGTTAATTGAAATGCATTCCAGGTGACTACCTCATGAAGCTGGTTATTGGGGTCAAAGGGATTTTGTAACATGGCGCCTACGGCCCCCAGGGGCCAAATCTGTGGTGGCGCCGTCTCTCCATTTTGCATACATCTACCTCTGTGCCAGATATGACTATCTCAAAATAGTCCTTCTGAATTGTACAACTGTGTTAGCACTGGAGCAGCACTGGAGCAGCGGCGACGCCATCACGTCATCAAGAAACATGACAGAAATTGGATGAATATAAAATATGAATATCTGCGGTGTGAGTGATGGAAGAAAAAAAATGTGGCCTCGGAGACGAAAAGTGTCATTTTAGGAATTTTCTAAATGGACTTCTCTATGGGGCCATCTATGGGAAATGTATTTTTGGGCTCGACTTTAGCTAAACTGCAATAGGAAATTGTCCTATGAGCACATTGTAAAGTGTACTTCTAGACTGGAACCCTGGGGCCCTAGCTACAGCCCCCAAGGGCCACATCTGTGGTGGCTCCATAACGAAACCTTTCCAAGGTATATAAAAATGTACCTCTCTGACAAATGTGGTACTTTAATATAAAAATAGTCCTGAATTGTAAAACAGTTTTACCGTTGGGGGCCATTTTGTAAAATGTCTGCCATGACCCCCCAGGGGGCAAATCTGTGGTGTCTCCATATCTAATTATTTTCAGGGTACATGAATCTACCTCCGTACCAAATGTTGGTTCTGTTATCTCAAAACAGTCCTTCTGAATTGTAAAAGTGCTACGTTTTTTTATTGATGGATAGCCAGGGGCACGCTCCAACACTCAGACAGAATTTACATTTGTGTTTCGTGAGTCCGCCAGATCAGAGGAGGTAGGGATGACCAGGGATATTCTCTTGATAAGTGTGTGAATTGGACCATTTTCCTGTCAAAATGTAACAGGCACTGTTGGGTGTCAGAGAAAATGTATAGAGTAAAAATTACATTATTTTATTTAGGAATGTAGTGAAGTAAAAGTAAAAGTTGCCAAAAATATAAATAGTAAAGTAAAGTACAGATACCCCAAAAAATGACTTAAGTAAAAATACTTTAAAGTACTACTTAAGTACTTTACACCACTGTATAACTCCGGTAAAGAAATATTCTGCCAGGTGCATAGTCTGTGGTTATAGAGTAGACCCTAGATGGACTATCGATCTATAAACATTTACATTTGACTTTAGAGTCAAACTGTCTTCTGCCTGAAACACTGAACAACAAAGCACACCTGCTCCCCCCTGTGGCACAGGACTGGAAATAGTGTGATAGAGAATAACTACTGCTTTTTATCACAGCAATACCTTGACTCTCCTCCGTAGCATCAATGTTGTTGTTGTTTTACAACATTTACATTATTATGTACTAAGTAGAAAAATACAAATTGTGTTATAATAACTCTGTGTTTATGTTTATGAATGTGGAAAAAATACACAAAACTGTCTTCAACAAATTAGTGGTATAAATGTGTCTTAGATTATTTTGAAACTAAGAACAAACAAAATGATTTGTATGTAATCAGGGGCGGACTGGGACCAGAAATTGGCACTGGCATTTCTAACACACTTTTTTCCCTTCCCTTGAGGCCCCCACACCGGCCCATTTTTTTCCCCTCAAGGCTCCAAAACCGGGCCATTTTTTTCTGGAGACCCCCATTACTAACCAGATAATTCAAAATTTGCTTTAAAAAAAACTAGTTGGACAGACCCACTGGGCTACAAATGGACCAGCCCACCAAAATGCCAGATAGCCAGTCCGCCCCGGCGAGAATGTTAATATATAATGTAGCATACTCTTCCTCCTATTGGCTTAAACCATGCATTGCATCATACCATCATTGCTGTGGAGGAAAAATAAATCATGCAAGCAAGCATAGCAAACAACCCACAAGCTAACTCGGGTTACGGGAAGTCCTTATTGAAATACCAATCGGTGACATCCTCCCCTTGTAGAGAAGTGGTGATTGGGTTAGAAAGGATTTGGTCATTACACGTCGCTGTTAAATCGCAATTTAGTTTTCGTTTAACAGTATTCAACGGTAAGGCATAGTGACACGTCACTCTCAGGGAACCGGACTGGATTTGTAACACATGGCTTCTTCACACCATCAAAACGACTTGTCTAGCGGTTTCCACCCGCAGTTCAAATCTTTCGCAACAGAGGCGATCCACGTTGGGCAAGAACCGGAGCAATGGAAATCTATGGCTGTGGTGCCACCTATTTCTCTGTCCACCACGTTCAAGCAGTATAGACCTGGAGATCATGCTGTAAGTTGCCTGATGCAATAACCTTGGTGTCTGGTATCGAAGGCTGTTAGTTCCGTATGGGGTGTCTTTATACCAATCCGGTATACTGAACCGGTCCCGTTCAACGAATTTTCTGGGAAAATGTTGGTGTTAATATTCTTATGTATGAAAGTATGGTTGCTAGTCTTTCCCTGCCTAGCACATACGTTACCCATTTTATTACACAGTCAGAATGTTGTTTGCGCAACCTCCGACAGTGATGGGGAAATTCGCTTTTTTGTGCCGAACATTGAAAGTTAACGATTTATTCGATTTTACCGAATCATTAATGACCAGGTGATCATCAGTACCAGCATCTGTTTTATTTACAGAAGCTGTGGCAAATGTGTGTTCTCTAAATGTACTTTCTTTTTATCAGGGTTTTGAGTACAGTCGGAGTGGAAACCCGACCAGAAACTGTCTGGAGAAAGCTGTTGCTGCTCTGGATGGAGCAAAACACTGTAAGTGTTCATGTCAGACACCATTTCCTCGTGAATTTGTATCTAATAAAAATTTAACAAGTTAGAGAATGTATAGCCTAAAAAGGTAGAAAATAAATCTTTAACTAGCCTCATGTGAAGATAATGTATTCTTTGAACTATCATTAACTGCATTTCCTGTGTAGGTCTTGCTCTTGCCTCTGGGCTGGCTGCGACTATGACCATCTCTCACATGCTGAAAGCTGGAGATGGCATTGTCTGCATGAATGATGTGTATGGAGGTGAGACATGGCCCACAGTGTCTGTAAAACTGTCTAGAGGACCACCAAAAGGTAGACAACGTTGTGGGTGGAAGATCGCACACATGTAAGTTGTATTTGATTTCTCTCTACAGGTACCAATCGTTATTTCCGAAAGATTGCTGCAGAAGTTGGCTTGGTTGTGTCCTTTGCTGATTGCACCAAAATCGAGTTGCTCCAGGCTGCTCTTAAGCCGAACACAAAAGTGAGTGGGATTCTAAGTCTACTAAATTACCTTATTTTACTATATTTATTTTTGCCTAAATCAACCCAGGTTTCTTATTTGTACAAGAATAGATGTCATCCAGCATCAGCGCTACTATTTCCCTTTTGTTCTTTATGTTAAGTGCTCCACCCTGAGCTTTGCCGTTAGTCAAGGGGTAATCGCTTCACTCTCACTGTGACTTGTCTCTCCAGTCCCTACATGTTATAGCTGAGTTTTTGGTTAGGAGCCAAACTATGAAACCCAAACACCTGTTGAACTTCTATTTAAAAAAAAATATGCTCTTTTATTTTCTCTTTATGTAGTTGGTATGGATCGAGACCCCCACCAACCCCACCATGAAAGTGGTGGATATCCAGGCCTGTGCAGATGTGGTCCACCAACACAACCGTGATACCGTGGTGGTTGTGGACAACACTTTCATGTCTGCCTACTTCCAGGTATGTAAATGTTTGTTTATTGATATACAGTACCAGTCAAACGTTTGGACACACTTACTCATTCCAGGGTTTCTCTTTATTTTTGCTATTTTCAACATTGTATGACATTTTCTACAAACTATGAAATAATACATGGAATCATGTAGTAACCAAAAAGGTGTTAAACAAAAATATATTTTAGATTCTTCAAAGTAGCCACCCTTTGCCTTGACGACAGCTTTGCACACTCTTCATGAGGTATTCTCCTGGAATGCATTTCAATTAAAAGGTGTGCCTTAATGCCTTAAGTTAATTTGTGGATTTTCTTTCCTTAATGCGTTTGAGCCATTCAGTTGTGTTGTGACAAGGTAGGGGTGGTAAAAGACCATATTATGGCAAGAACAGCTCAAATAAGCAAAGAGAAACAATAGTCCATCATTACTTTAAGACATTAAGGTCAGTCAATCTGGAAAATTTCAAGAACTTTGAAAGTGTCTTCAAGTGCAGTCGCAAATACCATCAAGCGATATGATGAAAATGGCTCTGAGGACCGCCACAGGAAAGGAAGACCCAGAGTTACCTCTACTGCAGAGGATAAATTCATTAGTTACCAGACTCAGAAATTGCAGCCCAAATAAATGCTTCAGAGTAACAGACAACATCAACTGTTCAGAGGAGACTGTGTGAATTAGGCCTTAAGGGTGGAATTGTTGCAAATAAACCACTAGTAAAGGACATCAATAAGAAGAGACTTGCTTGGGCCAAGAAACCTGAGCAATGGACATTAGACCGGTGGAATTCTGTCTAAATTTTTGATAGTTTCCATGTTTTTTGTGAGACTCCGAGTAGGTGAGCGGATGATCTCCGCATGTGTGGTTCCCACCGTGAAGCATGGAGGAGGTGGTGTGGGGGTGCTTTGCTGGTGACACTGTCGGTTATTTATTTAGAATTCAAGGCACACTTAACCAGCATGGCTACCACAGCATTCTGCAGCAAAACATCATCCCATCTGGTTTGTGCGTAGTGGGACTCATTTGTTTTTCAACAGGACAATGATACAACACACCTCCAGGCTGTATAAGGGCTATTTGAGCAATAAGGAGAGTGATGAAGTGCTACATCAGATGACCTGGCCTCCAATCACCTGACCTCAACCCAATTGAGATGGTTTGGACTGCAGAGTGATGGAAAAGCAGCCAACAAGTGCCCAGCATATGTGGAAACTCCTTCAAGACTGTTGGAAAAGCATTCCAGGTGAAGCTGGTTGAGAGAATGCCAAGAGTGTGCAAAGATGTCATCAAGGCAAAGGGTAGCTACTTTGAAGAATCTCAAATATAAAATATATTTTGACTTGTTTAACACTTTTTTTTGGTTACTACATGATTCCATGTGTGATATAATGTCTTCAAGAGAGCGAGAGTTGCACCCCTTCTGAAAAAACCTACACTCGATCCCTCCGATGTCAACAACTACAGACCAGTATCCCTTCTTTCTTTTCTCTCCAAAACTCTTGAACGTGCCGTCCTTGGCCAGCTCTCCTGCTATCTCTCTCAGAATGACCTTCTTGATCCTAATCAGTCAGGTTTCAAGACTGGGCATTCAACTGAGACTGCTCTTCTCTGTGTCACGGAGGCTCTCTGCACTGCTAAAGCTAACTCTCTCTCCTCTGCTCTCATCCTTCTAGACCTATCTGCTGCCTTTGATACTGTGAACCATCAGATCCTCCTCTCCACCCTCTCCGAGTTGGGCATCTCCGGCGCGGCCCACGCTTGGATTGCGTCCTACCTAACAGGTCGCTCCTACCAGGTGGCGTGGCGAGAATCTGTCTCCGCACCATGCGCTCTCACCACTGGTGTCCCCCAGGGCTCTGTTCTAGGCCCTCTCCTATTCTCGCTATACACCAAGTCACTTGGCTCTGTCATATCCTCACATGGTCTCTCCTATCATTGCTATGCAGACGACACACAATTAATCTTCTCCTTTCCCCCTTCTGATAACCAGGCTGCGAATCGCATCTCTGCATGTCTGTCAGACATATCAGTGTTGATGACGGATCACCAGCTCAAGCTGAACCTCGGCAAGACGGAGCTGCTCTTCCTCCCGGGGAAGGACTGCCCGTTCCATGATCTCGCCATCACGGTTGACAACTCCCTTGTGTCCTCCTCCCAGAGTGCTAAGAACCTTGGCGTGATCCTGGACAACACCCTGTCGTTCTCCACTAACATCAAGGCGGTGACCCGATCCTGTAGGTTCATGCTCTACAACATTCGCAGAGTACGACCCTGCCTCACACAGGAAGCGGCGCAGGTCCTAATCCAGGCACTTGTCATCTCCCGTCTGGATTACTGCAACTCGCTGTTGGCTGGGCTCCCTGCCTGTGCCATTAAACCCCTACAACTCATCCAGAACGCCGCAGCCCGTCTGGTGTTCAACCTTCCCAAGTTCTCTCACGTCACCCCGCTCCTCCGCTCTCTCCACTGGCTTCCAGTTGAAGCTCGCATCCGCTACAAGACCATGGTGATTGCCTACGGAGCTGTGAAGGGAACGGCACCTCCATACCTTCAGGCTCTGATCAGGCCCTACACCCAAACAAGGGCACTGCGTTCATCCACCACTGGCCTGCTGGCCCCCCTACCTCTGAGGAAGCACAGTTCACGCTCAGCCCAGTCAAAACTGTTCGCTGCTCTGGCACCCCAATGGTGGAACAAGCTCCCTCACGACGCCAGGACAGCGGAGTCAATCACCACCTTCCGGAGACACCTGAAACCCCACCTCTTTAAGGAATACCTAGGATAGGATAAAGTAATCCTTCTAACCCCCCCCCCCCCCCCCCCCTCTAAGATTTAGATGCACTATTGTAAAGTGGTTGTTCCACTGGATATCATAAGGTGAATGCACCATTTTGTAAGTCGCTCTGGATAAGAGCGTCTGCTAAATGACTTAAATGTAATTATAATAGTTTGTCTTTACTATTATTCTACAATGTAGAAAATAGTAAAAATAAAGAAAAACCCTTGAATGAGTGGGTGATTTCCAAACTTTTGACTGGTATTGTTGTTGGTTATGCATTGCTACATTCAGCCCAGTGACCGTTGGAGATGAATAAAGAAATAATTTGAAATGTATATGTTCCTTCACTTCACGCTCTCTTAAGTTTCCTAACACATCCAGTTATTTCCTCTCTTCATAGACTGGCTCAAACCAAGTCATTGATTAACCCAAATATACTCTGTGCTCGTCTCTTGCTCTTTAGCGCCCCTTGGCCCTCGGCGCGGACATATGCATGTATTCAGCTACTAAGTACATGAATGGTAGGTACACACTGTTTGTACATTGATGTTGACTGAAGAGAATTCCCATTGGGTTTGATCAAATCTGAGTTTAAATATTTGATTGACAGGTCACAGTGACGTTGTAATGGGCCTGGTGTCTGTGAACCGTGAGGACCTGTATGACCGACTGAGGTTTCTACAGAATGGTGAGAGATTAATGAATAGCAAATGGCAAAAAGCCATGTATGTTTAGGTGATAAACCGTCACATTTTTACCCTATGATTTGAAGCACTTGAACTTCTCAGTGAAGCAGTTGCTCAACTCTTGTGACCTACTTTCGCTCATCAAACATCCGCACATGCTCGTGATGCCAGGGCTTTCCACCAATTATAAACCGCTGATAAAGGCGGCTTTGTATAGCAGACTTGTTGGTTGTTTGTCGGAGGGACTGATTGGTATGTTTTGTAACACTTTGTTCTTCCTTATTGTGCCCTAATCCTGACCCTAAAGCCCTCGGCGCGGTACCGTCCCCATTTGACTGCTACCTGTGTAACCGCGGCCTGAAAACCCTGCACCTGCGCATGAGGCAGCACTTCAAGAACGCCCTGGCAGTGGCCACGTTCCTGGAGGCCGACCCCAGGGTGGACCGAGTCATCTTCCCAGGTGACGGAGGGATATCAAAATGTCTAACTAGTTTTTCTGTATGTTGTATAAAACACATGTAACATTTTGACATGACCTGCTTTCTGGATTATATATATATATATATATATATATATTTTTTTAATCAATGTAGTCACTCTGGTAATTCCCTGGGCCAGTATAAACACAGTTCAGTCACACAGCACATGCATCTCCAGTTACCCTCATAGTCTCTGTGATTTGAATGGACTGCATCTTGTGGTTAATGAATCTTAACAGTTGACTGACTGGTTCTGTTATTTCCTCTCCACTCTACAGGCTTGCCCTCCCACCCCCAGCACGAGCTGATGAAGAAACAGTGCACAGGCTGCCCAGGGATGATCACCTTCTACATAAAGGGAACACTGGAGAACGCCACAATGTTCCTCAGCAACTTAAGGGTAATTACAACATTTGAGATGCTCATGTGTGATTGACACGACAATGTCAAGACGAGCTGTACTGGGCTGATATGGTTATGCATACAGCGTAGTTGCTGGAAGTGACTGCAAGGATCGTCTCTTATAGTATGAATCGGGCATCATTGTATTTTACTACAGTATGTGTTGAGGATTCAATCACGGATGGACACTGAAATAACATTTTGTGCTGTTTTTTTTATTTCAAGTTGTTTGCACTTGCCGAGAGCCTCGGTGGTTATGAAAGCTTGGCAGAGCTTCCGTAAGTATATCCAAATATCATCAATAATCCTTAACATTAAACTGCTACAATATTACGATTCATTCACTATTCCACTAGTCTTGTTAATCACAATGTTTCAGCTGAACCAATTAATATGCTGTGGTATGAAAATGTACAGTATTTTAATTGCTTAACTTTTAATGCCATAAGGGGGCAGCATTGGTTAAGATACTTGTATTTATTTTGAATCAGACAATACATTTAACCTGTTTAATAGTGGAAGAAATGGAGACCTGCACACTGTCAAATAAATGGATCTAAAACTGAGGCTTGAATGCAAAATAAAGATGTTTATAGAAACATCATGGTGCCCAAAGAATATATCAGTGCAAGAAAGGGAATAAATAAAAGGTGAAACAAACATTGTGGCCTCAGGCCATCATCAGTGTAAATTGTTGGCACCCACACCTGCTTCTTGGATTGCATCCTACCTGGCAGGCCGTACCTACCAGGTGATGTGGAGAGGATCTGTGTCTGCACCACGTACACTCAGTACTGGTGTCCCCCAGGGCTCGGTTCTAGGCCCTCTTCTCTCGATACACCAAGTCACTCAGCTCCGTCATATCCTCACATGGTCTCCTATCATTGCTATACGGATGACACTCAACCTCTTATTGCCTTCCACCTGCTTCTTGGATTGCATCCTACCTGGCAGGCCGTAGCTACCAGGTGACGTGGAGAAGATCTGTGTCTGCACCCCGTAGAAGGGGGTTCTGACACCCAGGTGGCGAGACTCATCTCTGTATGCCTGGCAGATATCTCAACGTTGGATGTCGGCCCACCGCCTCAAGCTCAACAAGACGGAACTGCTCTTCCTCTGGGGGAAGGCCTGCACGCTCAAAGACCTCTCCATCACGGTTGACAACAACAGTGTCGGCCTCTCAGAGTGCAAAGAACCTTGGCGTGACCATGGACAACACCCTGTTGTTCTCTGCAAACATCAAAGCAGTGACCTGCTCCTGCAGGTTGATGATCTACAACAGTGGTTCCCAAACTTATTTTATAGTCCCGTACCCCTTCAAACATTCAACCTCCAGCTGTACCCCCTCTAGCACCAGGGTCAGCGCACTCTCAAATGTTGTTTTTTGCCATCATTGTAAGCCTGCCACACACTGTACAATAACATAATGAGTGTGAGTTTGTCACAACCTGGCTCGTGGGAAGTGACAGAGCTCTTATAGGACCAGGGCACAAATAATATAAGAATAAATTATTTTGCTATCTTACATATTAAACCGTATGTTAATTTAAATGTGAATAATTCACCACAGGTTAATGAGAAGGGTGTGCTTGAAAGGATGCCCATAACTCTGCAATTTTGGGTTGGAGAGAGTCCGTCTTAAGTCATTTTTCACACGCAGTATGTGCCTGTATTTAGTTCATGCCCGTGAGGGCCGAGAATCCACACATAGGTACGTGGTTGCAAAGGGCATCCGTGTCTTAACAGCGCGATCGCAGCCCAATCCAGAAATCTGGCAGTGGCTTCTAATTTAAATTACATTTTCACAGAACCGCTTGTTACAATTGTTCCTCTCTTATTCAGATATCGGTAAGTGGACTGGAGACGGCATGAAAGGGATAACGAATCCAGTTGTGTCGTCCGTTTCGGGAAAGTAATTGCGCACCCAACTCACTCAGGTGCTTCGCTATATCACATTTGACATTGTCCGTAAGCTTTTTTTATTTGCACACAAGAAAATCATACAATAATGTAAAGAACTGTGTTGTCCTTGTTAATGCAGACAGAGAAGAGCGCCAACGTCTTAATCATAGCCTCAATTTTTGTCCCGCACAATGAATATAGTTGCGGAGAGTCCCTGTGATCCTAGATTCAGATCATTCAGGAGAGAAAAAAACATCACCCAGATGGGCCAGTCGTGTGAGAAACTCATCATGCAAGTGGTCAGACAAGTGAAAATTATGGTCAGTAAAGAACTTTAAGCTCATCTCTCAATTTAAAATACTTTGCCCCTTGATAACCAGGACACTTCTGTATGTTGTAAAAGCGTTACATGGTCGCTGCCCATATCATTGCAAAGTGCAGAAAATACGAGTTCAGGGGCCTTGCTTTAAAAGTTAACCATTTTCACTGTAGTGTCCAAAACAAACATCTTTCAAGCTGTCAGGCATTTCCTTGGTGGCAAGAGCCTCACGGATGCTGCAGTGTACCCAAGTGGAGTCGGGAGCAACTGCTTGCACATGTGTTACCACTCCACTATGTCTCCATATCATAGCTTTTGCACCATTAGTACAGATACCAACATGACTTGACCACCAAAGTCTATTTGATGTCACAAAGCTGTCCAGTACTTAAAAAATATCCTCTCCCGGTTTCCAGTGGTTTGCAGAAGAGGTCTTCCTTAATTGACCCCCCCCCCCCCATAAATGTGACGGACATATACCAGGAGCTGTGCCAGCTGTAACGCATATAATTCACTGGCTTGTATGCGAAGCAGTAATTGTTTCAAAACATCTCCTGCCATGTCACTGATGTGTTGTTTGATGAAGGCATTGTCTGTAGTTTTTTTGGGGCCTTTTCCTCCAGCATTGTCCCAGCCTTATCCACGGTAGCAGGAATAATTAAGTCATCCACAATAGTATGGGGCTTGCCTGTCCTAGCCACTCGGGAAGCTAAGACTCTTCTAGACTCTTCTTATTAATGGTGTCTGTTGCGTTTATACGTCTTACAACTCGAAGGTCGTCTTTATTCTCGCTCAAACTCCCGTGGCTTATTTTTCAAATTGTCATGTTTCGTTTCTAAATGTTAGGTTTCCCGTGAGAGTAGCGGTTGTGATTTTTTTTTTTTTGGGGGGGGGGGGGGGGGAGATACCTGCTCTACAACATCCGTAGAGTACCGCGCGCCGCAGGTCCTAATTTATGCACTTGTCCTATTCAGTCTGGACTTACTGCAACTCGCTGTTGGCTGGGCTCCCCGCTTGTGCCATCAAACCCCTGCAACTTATCCAGAACGCTGCAGCCCACCTGGTTTTAAACCTTCCCAAGTTCTCTCATGGTCCTCTGCACACTCCACTAGAGCCCATGGTGCTTACCTACGGAACTGCACCTCCCTATCTTCAGGCTATGCTCAAACCCTACACCTCAAACCAGAGCACTCTGTTCTGCCACTTCCGGTCTTTTGTCCCTCCCGCTCAGCCCAGTCCAAGCTCTTCTCTGTCCTGACACCCCAATGTTGGAACCAGCCCCCCCCCCCCCCCAAAGCTAGAGCAGAGCCCTAACCCATCTTCTGAAAAACATCAAACCCCACCTCTTCAAAAAGTATCTTAAATAATCCCCCTTCTAGCTCTCTCTACTGATAGCTACGAAATTGATGAATAATGTACTTTCGATGTCCGTGTTATGTGGTTGTCCCACCTGGCTCTGAATGCACTAAGTCACTCTGGATAAGAGCGTCTCCTAAATGACGTAAATGTATTTGGCATTCAAGCCTCAGTTTTGGATCTATTCCCTTTGACAGTGTGTGGGTCTCTTTCTTCCAGTATTCTTATTTGGACTCCTATGCACCTGGAACAGACACTCTTCAGTAGTAAGGACCTTTTTAAAAGAGCCCAGACGGCCTCTGATCATACCTGTCCAATAGTGTCATGATAAAATGTCTATTTCCAAGTGCTTTCAAAGATACTCTGCTAATTGAGGCACGTTATACACACCCCTGCATAATTTGTCCTTTATCAGAAATAAGCTTTTTTTTTGTTGTACTTTAAGACGTGGATTCTCTTTGAATATTGAGCTATTTATTACCCTCTTCTTTCCCCCTCTCTCAGGGCGATAATGACCCATGCGTCTGTTCCTGAGAGTGATAGGGCCGCCCTGGGGATCAGTGACACAATGATCCGTCTGTCCGTGGGGCTGGAGGACGAGCAGGACATCGTCGAGGACCTGGAACAAGCCCTGAATGCCGCTGTGAGTACACTAGAGTACACTCTCTAAATTCAGCTAGCCTAACACCAAGAACCACAGATTTCTGCCCAGCGCGAAGTACGGTATCTCTGCCAAGTCCAGACAAATGGGTCCTGGTCAAGAAGTGATAATTATCCCTAGAATATTTTGCCCCACATCTGTAGCAGATCTGAATATCCCATTGCTCTTGAATATCCTGACCACACACAGTTGTTTCCATCTAATTTATTCCCTTTTTCTTTGAGCAGCATGCAAAGAAGTAATGTCTTCGGGATGTCCCATGACCAGAGGTGGTCTGTCGTCAGCGGGACGGAGGCAGGAGTACCCGGTGTTTATAGCCGCGTACAAGGAGAGAGCGGCGCTTTAGGACAACGCACATAAACAATGAAAGCATCATCAGGGAACAACCTTCTCTTTAAAACATTACACCTTAATTATTTCATTTATTCTTTGGATGCTGATATTTATCAGGAGCACTTCCAAGAACTTTAATCCATTTGGCTGCTTTTGCATTGTTTTTTTTTTTTACGTTATCTTTTGTTTTGGAGGGTGTTGACGGGGCATTGTGAATGAGGTTGTTATTCAATCAAAACTGGTATCCGGGACACTAGAGTAAGGCAAAACAGTTGTTTTAACTAAATTAAGCAGAAAAACTCGAGGACTAATGAACCATAAGGTCTTGCTCTGGAAATGTCTGGATAGCAGTTTTGATTAAATATAACTGTCTGGTACGATCAAATGTATGCCTAGTAAAGGGAGAAGCTTTGTCTTAAAGGAAGTTGGCCAGTGACGGAGTGCCAGCTTGTCCTGGCCGAGCAGTTTTATATTTTTAATGGAATGACAAACTAGTGCCGTGGTAGGATTATACTTTGAGCTATGTGGTGTTGCTGAACTTGACCCAGAGTTCACTAACAGGCTTGTTCTCCGATCAAAACACAGTGACATCAGGGTTTTCTATCTGAGAACAAACCCCACATGTTGAAGTTCTCTCTCATCTGACGGTGTAATAATCTATTACATATACATACTGTATCTGCCTGCTACTCAATGAATGTGCTTCGTTTGGGAAAGACCTTGTTTGATCATTACCAAACTCAATAAAATCAGTTTGCATTACATTAACCTGTGCCTTTCACTTCCTGAAACACTGTACACTGCGTCAACAATTAATTTTATTGTTGAACAAACAATGCTCTGTCAATCCAAAATGTTATTGAACCTCAAACCTGAATGTTTAACAAAGGGAAAGTGAGTTGTCTTTCTCAGGGAAATATAAGTGTGCACAATTAGGCAACTAAATTACAAAAATAATTTCTCTCAACTCACTTCTTTATTCTCAATTTTTAGAGTAAGTGTAACATAACACAATGACAATTAACATTTTTGGCCTTTCAAAAATATTCAGTGACCAATATAGCCACCCTTATTTTCAATAACTGCCATGAGCCTTCCATCCATGGAGTCTGAGTTTATTGATCTGTTCACGATCAATTTTCACTGAAGCAGAAACCACAGCCTCCCAAATGCTGTTCAAAGAGGTGTATTGTCTTCCATCACTGTAAATCTCACATTTGAGAAGGGCCCACAAGTTCTCAATAGGATTAAAGTCAGGTGAGCAAGTCATTATTCAGGCATCTTTGAGGCCCTTGTTGGCTAGCCAAGCAGTGGAGTGCTTGGATGCATGTGATGGAGCATTGTCCTGCATAAAGATCATGGCCTTCTAGAATGCTGAGGACTTCTTCCTGTACCACTGTTTGACGAAAGAATCTTCCAGAAACTGGCAGTAGGTTTGGGAGTTAAGTTTCAGTCCATCTTCAACCCGAAAAGGTCCAACTACCTCAATGTATCAGCCCATACCAGTACCCCTCCTTCACCTTGCTGGCACCTGACTCGAAGTGCTGCCCTGTGTCCATTACTGATCCAGCTACAGGCCCATCCATTTGGTCCATCAAGAGTCACTTTCATTTCATCTGTCCATAAAATCTGTCTTCAGGTATTTCTTTGCCCAATCTTCACGCTTCAACTTGTGGTCTTGTTTCAGTCTTCTTGACCTTGGCCATGTCTCTGAGCACTTGACACCTTGTACTTCTGAACACTCCAGGTAGGTTGCAGTTCTGGAATACGGTGGCACTGGAGGATAATGGGTTCCTGGTAGCTTGACGTTTAATTCTTCTCAAGTCTTTTGCAGTTAATTTGTGTTTTTTGCGCCCCAGTTGACTATTCGCAACAAAACGTTTGAATGTCCGGTGGTCACACCTCAATAGTTTAGCTATTTAAAGAGTGTTGCATCCGTCTGAAAGGCATTTTACATTTTGGGCTTTTCAGTGTCAGTTAAATTTATTTTTTGGCCCATTTTACCTGAGGTAATGAGACTGCCTAATAATTATGCACACCTTGATATAAGGTGTTATTAACTTTCATTACACAAATACATATCACCTGAAAATGATTAAATCCAATAAGCATTCAAGTTTATATGGTTTGGAGTTCGAAAATGTGAATAGAAACAATGATAAGATCAGAATACTCACTTGCCTAATAATTGTGTACGCAGTGTAGAATATGGCCTAGCCGGCAACTTTGTCTTTTAATATAAACAATGGAGTAAAACAACCTTATGTTTTGGCAGCTACGCAACATCCGGGTCTAGCGTTAGCCACTAGCAGGACCAGGGTTGGTTACAACAAAAACCCACAGTAGGGTAGCTCTCCAGGACCAGGGTTGGTTACAACAAAAACCCACAGTAGGGTAGCTCTCCAGGACCAGGGTTGGTTACAACAAAAACCCACAGTAGGGTAGCTCTCCAGGACCAGGGTTGGTTACAACAAAAACCCACAGTAGGGTAAGCTCTCCAGGACCAGGGTTGGTTACAACAAAAACCCACAGTAGGGTAAGCTCTCCAGGACCAGGGTTGGTTACAACAAAAACCCACAGTAGGGTAGCTCTCCAGGACCAGGGTTGGTTACAACAAAAACCCACAGTAGGGTAGCTCTCCAGGACCAGGGTTGGTTACAACAAAAACCCACAGTAGGGTAGCTCTCCAGGACCAGGGTTGGTTACAACAAAAACCCACAGTAGGGTAGCTCTCCAGGACCAGGGTTGGTTACAACAAAAACCCACAGTAGGGTAAGCTCTCCAGGACCAGGGTTGGTTACAACAAAAACCCACAGTAGGGTAGCTCTCCAGGACCAGGGTTGGTATGTCAAATGACGTCAGTGATCTTCAGGTCGGAAAGTTGGAGCTCTAGAAAGATACCCGAGTTAGATGATCGTTCAAAACAATTTTTTCCCAGTCAGATCTCATTTTTTTCAGTTCCCAGTTGTCTAGAAGGCACTGAAGTCGGAAGTCTGAGATCCCAGTTTTGAACACGGCATTAGTCTCAGCAGAGGGTCCGCGTCTCTCCTCCCTTTCCTCCAGAGGGGACACCTCTTCTAACTGAAGACACACCGCTTCCATATCTGCCTCATGCACAAATGTTGTTCTTATGACCAGAGATTGTGAAATATTCCATGATATTAAAATAAACAAGTTGCTAATAATAATACAATGCAGGGCTATCCATACACTTGGCTACTCATTCATTGCAGCGCGAGTGAAAGTAGGGAGAAGTGCGCTGTGTTTTGTAATAGTGTTGGATAAAAACGAACTCAAAAACAGCAGTCTTTCGCTGGTCATGGTTTTATAAAAGTTATGAAACCTCACGTAGGCTAGTATCAAACTTTGCTGTGGGCGGCGTTGTGGAAACTATAGACACATCGTTGGCGTAAATGATTAACAGTTCCTGTTGTCGTCTTAAGCCTGGTTGTTACCCCAGTTCACTTTGATAACTTCCTCATACTGTAAGGACAGACAAAAACTAAAAATGTGATACAAGATTCTGCCTTTAGTTTAGAGAGAATAATCTGGGCAACATCACCAGTAGGATTCCTTACATACACTGGCATAAAAATCAGGAAGACCATACAGCACCTTTGTTTTTGAATCACTTGTGTTGGATGTTCATATATATATAATTAGCTGCCTCACTACATGGGTTGACCTCAACACTGAACATCCAGATTCACTACACTGGTCTCTTACTTTGTCTCTGCCTAGTGGTGAATCAATGGTAAGTCCCAAAAATTAAAAGACCACAGCATGGGATACAAGCATGTACTGTATTGTCCTGTTAATATTCATTACAGCTCACATCATTCAATTCACACCATTCAATCCCAGACATTCCCAATTGGCATTCTCAGTACACAGGCACAGACAGACAACATCAAACAGCAGGCAGAAGGCCAGAGTGATTCCTCACGAAACCCAGACTCCCCCTCCCAAAATGTAATCCATTGGAGGAAGTATTACTGGCATATTTCTGACATTTTGTCCTTACTCCTTTAACACTCCATAATGTTGAATCTGTAGATGCTTCAAAGCAACAATTAGTGTCATATGAAGCTTTAACGCTTTGCTCTGGGGTCCTACTAATAACCACAAACAGGTACCCAAATGATCAGTTCAGGTTCACATTTTGGACACGTTAATAATGGCTTGGACGATTGGGTTGGTTCTCCTCTACACGCTAGAGGGAGCCATTTGATAATACATTAGACTCATAATACCAGGTCCCTCAAGCGTCTATTAGCTCTAGCGATGCAGGAGCTAGGCTATCGTTCTGTGCTAACGCATTGACTATTTCCTACCCAGAGCAATAGCTCAAATGTAAAAAAAAAATAATAATAATTGTGTATGAACAAGAATTTTGTTTTAAATGCGATGTTTCAGGTGTTATGTCCGATAGAGCGGTGATTATTATGCAGTGATAGATTAGAATCATTGCTATCGATACATAATATACTCTGCGGGCATATCAAAGTTCCAGACTGGGGTGTCTGCCATTTTTAGCGTTATGATCCAATTTGTAAGCATTACCAACAGAGTGAATGTGAAAATGGATTCTTGCTGGTGATTTTCAGGATGTGCAATGATACAAGATTAAAAGGAGGGCTGTGATTGGCTACAATGCCTACTACGCCAAATTCTCTGGATAAAAATGGGCCGTAACTTAAACTAGCAGAGATCCCACTCTTGAACTTTGATATGCACGTAGACTAAAGTATATTGAAAAATGGGCCAAATCAAACATTTTATATTTTCAATATTAAATTTATATTTGTCAACATTCATCAATTAATGTAAAAAATGTTTTATTGAAATGAAAATACTACTCATATTATACCAATCTTTGCTTTCGCATCTACAGATGAAACATCATGGAGCCTTAAAAGGAAGCCGAGGTGAGGTCCAAAATGACATACATATGCCAACTTTGATTCATTATTTCTCAATTATGCTTTCCGATACAAAACGTCAAATAGATGATAACAATCCTTCCTCCAAAGGACTATTCCATAGATTACATTTCGTGAAAACCCCCCAAATCATGGTATTTGTTTTGGTCTGGTTCCGTGAGGAATCACTCATTAGTATTACATGTCAAACAACTTTTGAAGAGGGGGGTCCTCTGTAGTCGATAGTGATCCTGACCCTCCGATTGACATAGTGGCAGGTACAGTATGTAAGTAAGCCATATGTATGAGGCTGCAGAAACGTTACAGAAAGTAGAATCTAAAAAGGTCCATTTATAAGACATAGCATGCAGACCTTGACAAGGGTTAACGGTTTTCATACAGGAGGAAAGTGGCTAGTGCTGCTCCCATTTTCCCTTTGACAAGTGAAAGCAGTTCCTATACAGGGAGGAAATGGTTGGAGAGGGAAGAACGTGGCGTTAATCCATTTACGACGAGAAGGCTGTTCAAGGCACCATAACTGGATCACAAGTGTTTTGGTCCTCGTTCGAGCATGTCTTGAGTTGGTACAATTTCTTTGAATCAGCACAAGAGTATCATACAAAGATATCCCCCCCCATCGAATATTAAAAGTAGAAATTACCAACGAATTTGTACACTGACAATGTGCAAATCAAGGCACTATTGACTTTACATTGAGCAAACTGTTTGGGTCTTCTCATAAGGAGACCTTGGAATGGAAATGTGCAATAACCTGCAGTTTTTCCTCATGAAAACTAAGTATTTAAAAAAGAAAACATTTGTCCATAGAGTCCATGCGGCCGCGCAAACTTGATTTAATTTGTCTCTTAAAAAAAACTACAACAATATATTAAGTGTAGAAAAAGTGCTTGGTGACACATCCTGTTATTATCAGGCATAAGTCACAAGTATATAAACACACATCCATGATCCGTGTCCATGGCAACAGGGACCATAACAGACTCCATACTGTATCCTCCAGGCCGCTCCTGACTGAGGGGGGCCCACCATAGATATCCAGTTCTGTATCGAGTTCTATTCTGCCTCCTGTCTGTGTCAGGCCGGGTCACTATAGGGGATGTGGGGTCTGAGAAGCGTCTGAGGGCCTTGCTGGTGGTCTGGAGACTTTGTGGGGTGGAGCTAGAGAGGGAGGAGATGGGAGAGGGGAACAGGTCTTTGTCTGGACTGATGTACGGGGACTGGGTGCCGTCTTTGCGTCGGGCGGGCTGCTTCCGCCTCATCATCAGGCTGAAGCCACGGCTGGCAGGAGGGTTGAGGGCCGCAGCGGGGGGTTGCCTGGCGGCAGCTTTACCGTGCCAGGGATGATGGGGCGATGGCGTTGTAGCCGGGAGGTGGTGCCAGAGGAGACTAGGTTGCAGAGAGAGGAACGCCCCCTGGGGCCTTAGGTCTCTGGGCCAGGTCAGCTTGGCCTAATTCAGCAGGAGAGAACAGGGATGAGAAAGTAAGTGTTAGGAGGGGAAAAACCAACATCATCCACTCAGAGAGTTCGAGAGTAACAGCCATCCTGAAAGGGCTCAATATCACCACAAATAAACACCATGTTAGTTCGGTCAATATTTCTGCGTGCCACACAGACACTCATGCAAACACACAAAACGTTGCTTGTGAAACTGGGAGCCTCCAACCTGCTAGAGAGCAGACCTCCGCCACACTCCTTAAATGCACCACCACCAGCTTGTCCAGACCTGCATCAGAGACAACACGGACAGACGGGCCCGGGTAGGCCAATGAGAATCTCACAGGTGTGAATAGGTAGGAAAGGGGGGGTGAGACGGTACCTTTAATACTGACCTTCGGGCTCAGAGTTGTGGCAGCGCTCGTCCAGCAGGCTCTCAGAGCTCACAGACGCCTCAGAATCCAGGTTCTCCTGGTCTGAACCAGGCTGCTCCAGCTCTGGCAGTCTGTAGGCTAGTTCCTCCCTGGAAAATAGGGGGAAGAGAGAGACAGAAAACAGAGGGGTCATAAAAGTAACCAAGGGTTGGTGTATCTCCACAACCCAAAACTATAACAATCAGATATAACCATTGGATAGGAATATAACCAGTGTATAAATCACAGTATTAAAATGTGCTGAATTGAGTGATGAATCTAGGCGTGACTCAGAGGCTCTGCTCGGTTCTTACTTCTCCTGTTTGATGGACTTGATGCGCGCCATCAGGTTCTTCTCAGCCTCCGTATCGGAGTCCAGCGGCACATCGTTCCCAGGGACCACCGTCAGGTCAGAGCACTCTTTCTCATGCACCTGGGAGAGAACACACAGTTTACTCAGGACACCTTAATGAATGGGCTATCGCAATGGCAAGTCTACACCACACCGGTTAAGAGGATGAATGAATGGAGGGGAATGGTGAGGGGGTGCCTGTGTTAAGTAATCATGCATAGTGTTGCATAAGGTACCAGGGAACCATGGTACCGTACCCTAAGGCAGGCAGGGGTTGTGTCACGATCAGTAGGGAGAAACAGGCACTATGTTATTCAACCACGCAACATGTAGGAAAACGTCAGTATCGGACGGGAAGGGTTTGATGCACTATTGAACGCAGCTTGAGACTGCAAATCTAAGCAGAAGTCATGTCATATGATACAAGGTTATTTTACACCAGGAGAAAAAAGTAAATCATCAAGACAGACAAGTCATTCTCATGTCAAGCATTCCCCATTTTCCTAAGTTCCAATGCTTGGTACCGGTTAGCAGGAAGAATCGACAAACCATCCCTCTAAACCCGAGGTTGTGCTGTGCGGAATCAAACCATACAAAAGTCAAACCATACACAAAATCCTATGTAGAAAAGACCAACAACACCAACCCAACAGCATCACCCTGAAGAACCTTCCCATCACAGACGCTGGGGACTGAAACAAATATGCAGTATTACAGGGGTCTAACAAGTTCCCGGAGAGCTACTAAGAGCGGGTAAGGTACGCAGCCTTTGTCACAGTGCAGCACTAACAACTCTGCTGATCATGGTCTTTACTCGGGTCCACCATTCGTTGACTTAGGTGTGTTAACGCTGGGCTGGAACAAAAGCCTGCATGCCCAGTAGTTCTCCGAAACCATAGTTGGGTGACCCCTGCAATATTGTATACTATCAGTTAGTATGAAAAGGAGGGGAGGGGGTGGGGGGGGGGGGGTCATCAACTACTACACGTCATGCACAGACGGGTGGACATGGCAAACTGCATCTAGCTACCAGGAGAACTGGAGCTAAGTGGATACGTACCACCACTCCTTTGTACGGAGCAGAAAACCTGAGGGGCAAATGCCAGTGCAGCTGAAGAAAGGGAGAACCACAAAACAATGAGCAGTAACCCATGGTGGACATGGGACAATAGAGAGTAGAACACTGCCCAACAGTACATCAAGTCCGTGACTATGGTCGGTTTGCCTAGTGAGTCTACGGACCTGGTAAGTGTCAGGGTCAATCCCATTTCAACTCAGGAAGTAAACAGAAATTCAAATTCCAGATGTTTCTCATAGCGAGGCATTGAGAAAAACACATTGAAATGTCAGTTGACTTCCTGAATTGACATGGGATTGACCCCAACCCTGGGTATTGTTCAGACAGACCAAGGCACGTAGCATTGTGCGTACCGTGTTCTGCCTCTTGAGTTTGAGCTGGTTGACGGCCAGAGCCTCGGCATACTCCAGCTGTTCAATCTCTTCCATCTTCTCGTTGTAGCTTCGGATCTGCTCGTTGATCAGCATCTCCACACACCTGGGACACAGACATTACATGTTAGTCATCCAATTCTATTGTGTTAAAGGCACTGCATTGTTTTCCATAGAGTGAGTGTCCTACCTAGTTGCCTGAACAAAATAATCACTTGATAACAGCAAAAGACTAGGGTTGAGATCAATCAAATTCATTCTAAAAATGGACCATTTATCTTATTGTATTTCTTTCCCCTTTTTTTATTTCCCCTTTATTTAACCAGGTAGGCTAGTTGAGAACAAGTTCTCATTTACAACTGCGACCTGGCCAAGATAAAGCAAAGCAGTGCGACACAAACAACAGAGTTACACATGGAATAAACAAACAGTCAATAATACAATAGAAAAAGTCTATATACAGTGTGTGCAAATGAGGTAGGGTAAGGCAATAAATAGGCCATAGTGGCGAAATAATTACAATATAGCAATTAAAACACTGGAGTGATTGATGTGCAGAAGATGAATGAGCAAGTAGAGATAATGGGGTGCAAAGGAGCAAGATCAATAAATAAATACAGTATGGGGATGAGGAAGTCGGATGGGCTATATTACAGATGGGCTATGTACAGGTGCAGTGATCTGTGAGCTGCTCTGACAGCTGTTGCTTAAAGCTAGTGAGGGAGATATGAGTCTCCAGCTTCAGAGATTTTTGCAGTTCGTTCCAGTCATTGGCAGCAGAGAACTGGAAGGAAAGGCAGTTTAAGGAGGAAGTGGCTTTGTGACCAGTGAAATATACCTGCTGGAGCGCGTGCTACGGGTGGGTGCTGCTATGGTGACCAGTGAGCTGAGATAAGGCGGGGCTTTACCTAGCAAAGACTTATAGATGGCCTGGAGCCAGTGGGTTTGGCAACGAATATGAAGCGAGGGCCAGCCAACGAGAGCATACAGGTCGCAATGGTCAGTAGTATATGGGACTTTGGTGACAAAACGGATGGCACTGTGATAGACTGCATCCAATTTGCTGAGTAGAGTGTTGGAGGCTATTTTGTAAATGACATCGCCGGAGTCAAGGATCAGTAGGATAGTCAGTTTTACGAGGGTATGTTTGGCAGCGTGAGTGAAGGAGGCTTTGTTGCGAAATAGGAAGCCGATTCTAGATTTAATTTTGGATTGGAGATGCTTAATGTGTCATTTTAATTGATTTAAACAGTTGTTCCAGATATATAAAGTAACAGTGGTTCCGGTCTATGCAGTGATCATAGAGAGACTTACGTGGTGGTCTTGGCCACGTCCCTCATGCTCATGAGCGGGTCGGCGCTGTCTGGACAGCGGAGGATGCAGGGGGCAAACACGATGGCCAGGGAGTTGGGAGACATGCGGTTGTGAGACTCCTCCTTAGACACTCTGGGAGAGGAAATAAACGTTACTCATGTTTGAGGGGGAAAATGTGTCCTTTGAAATTGTATTCGTCCAGCAACATACACTGAGCATGGTATTGTTTGTCATTAATCCTTTATTCAACCAATCGAGAGCCCCGGCCATGAATATCGCACCTGACTAGATGGAAGACGAGCCTTTCCAAGGTGTTGAAGCATGCGCTGGGGAGTTGTTCCAACACTTTGTAGATGGCATGTAGCTGTTCTTGCTTTTCAGGATGTTCTGGAAAGGAGACAAATACCAACATTTGGATCAACAACAAATGTAACGCAATGACACGCGACAATATTACACCACATTTCAACATGCAGTAGAATAGCTCAGTAGAATATACAAAGGAAAGCATAACCCACATGGGCTGATATAGGGGCTGAAGAAGAAAAGAAGAGTAGCCATCTCTCTCAATCCTGGAGAAGAGCCACGGTCTATAGCGGGGCAGAGTTTTGTCTAAACCTAGCGTTATAACAGGACTCACCTACGGCCCGAAGGAAGTCATTGTAATGAATGAAGGTCATGAGGGGGTCAGGCAGCTCCCTCAGCCACTGTTTGACCAGCCCTGTCACTGTGTGGATGGGGTAGTCCTCCAGGCACACAGCGTGGGGGTCTGCCACACAACATCAACCATTAAACAAGTCATGGAATGGGAACATGAAGAGGCATACTTCGTCAAACACAAGATCTTTATGAAATAAAACAAAAACAAATACTCTGGTGCTTGTGCAGGCGGTACATGTTAAGTACGTCTTACGTAGAACCCTTCAAGTGTTACCCTTCAATATCTTTGTAGCTCTCTTGAAAGTACTGCTATACTGTTTATGCTATGGCTGGTCCTTACCAGTCTCCATTAGCTGGTGGAGCTCCTTCATGCGGTTGGCAGAGCCAGACTTGCGGTAGATCCCCTCCGTGTACAGGCCGTTCATCTCCACGTGCTCCAGCATTATCTCCAGCACCACGGGAACAGGGTTCTTGTCGCTGGTCAGGTGACAGACTCGCACCCCAAAGTGCAGGCCTCCAGACTCCTCATCACTCTGCATTCAGATGCCAAACATCAGTGGCAGGTTAGTCACATAGGCGTAACATAGGGACCAATCCTGACTTGACATCAGCCAACCTAAATCATGGTCCAAGAATGACGTTAAAAAGTTTACCTTTTTGACACAAAACGTGGAGCAGTCTGTGACAATTTTGCAGAGGCACTTCTTGTGGCACACCATCTTGCAATCTGGAGGAATACAAATATTAACTTAGCATTTGTGTTCACGGTGGGGCTCAGAAGAATGTAAAAACTATTCTCAACATTCACAATCATTTGGAGTGTCGTACTTGTTACTTGAATATTGTCTGAATATTTGTGTGTGTGTGTATGTGTGTGTGATCTAGGGGCTAAATCAGCTTTAATATTGCAGATAGATTGTAGCTCTATTTTTGTTGAGTGGTACTCACAGCTACACATGCAGGCTTTCTCCATGCCCCAGATATAGGAGCTGCACTGGTCACAGGACTGCATGATGTTAACCTGGTACGTGCTGAACACATGGTCCAAAGGGTTCTCCATCTAAACCATAACCACAGGACCATTGAAATAAATCTTTAGAGAGTAATTTCATTGAATACATACCGGTACCTGCCAAAATAATGGAAACACTTGAGTAAATTAGCAGTTGCTTCCACATCGGTGTGGTTCCTGAGTTCATTAAGCAATTATATCCCATCATACTTAGGAACATATATAAACGTTCTGGGCAGGCCATTATTTTGGCTACCATGGCAATGCCCCCATAGGATGACAATGCCCCCATCCACAGGGCCCGAATGGTCACTGAATGGTTTGATGAGCATGAAAACAATGTAAACCATATGCCATGGCCGTCTCAGTCATGAGATCTCAACCCAATTTAACACTTATGGGAGATTCTGAAGCGGTGCCTGAGACAGCGTTTCCCCATCAACAAAACAGTAGAGTTCCAGACACTTATAGAATCTATGCCAAGGTGCATTGAAGGTGTTCTGACTCATGGTGGCCCAACGCCCTATTGAGACACTATGTTGGTGTTTCCTTTATTTTGGCAGTTACATGTTTCTTGCCATATTGAGAACAGAGTGGACAGATTTTAGGGCTGATCCTTTGTACTTACACTCTTGTATTTTTTGCGCCTCTTCTTCCGAGTTTTATCAGGCTGAAATACAGACAAACACAATACCTAATTTATTTAATCCATATATCAATCAATGCTGTGTTTATCATACAACGAGGCACTGGTTCTACAAAAGCCTTGTGAATGGTTTTGATGACTAATGGTTTTGATTTTGTTTTTCTATTTGAGCAAAGCACAGCATTAGTCATAGCAAAATGCATAGAATTGCAGGAAATTAGCTTTAAAACTGCAAAATGTTCTCTCCGCTCCATGGCAAAATGTGTAGAATTGCAGGAAATTGCCTTAAAAATGCCTACACCGCCAAGATGGTGGCCTTTAAAATGTTCAGCCGCGCTGACCGGCAGACTGCGCCCATTGCCACGCCCCCTACCACCTAAGTCAAGCCTCTTCTTGACGCAGAAAAAAACCTTGATAATAGCCATATGACAAAATAAGCAAGTTGACCTTAGCTGGTTCTGCCTCCTCCTTCTTGATCTCTCCCCGTATGAAGCCGTCCAGGACAGACTGAAAGAGGTTGACCACCAGCTGCACCTCACCCTTCTGCTTGTCTCCGGCCAGGCTGATCACTTTATTCTGGTAGCCACGCATCAGACCGTTGTAGCCAATGTGGGGTTTCTGTCCACCACGGGAAAGAACGAGAGCGAGAGTGGGAGTCAGAAATGCATAAAGCATCACCCATTCATAATCCATAGTGTGTGTGTGTGTCCACATACTGGGAGAGAGTACATTCCCTTGATGGTCTCTCTGAACTGCATGGTGGCTGTAATGAAGATGTGCTCGGTTGCCGACAACTGCTTCCCCCTGGAGCGGAAGTCATTCACCTACAGAGAGAGATTAAACACATGGTCAATTGAAAATATCGCGCAGCATACAGTAAGTGTATTTTACCTCTATGCACCTGGAAACTACACAAGGTGTGTCATGGAGAACAACCCTCGTAACAGTTAGGCTTTAGCTGTATGAAGAAGCAGAAAATCGGTCCGACCTGATTCCCCAGGAACTCATCCAGGTGTCGGAGCTCGTTGGCGTTGGTAATCTCCCGGTCCAGTGAGGCGTTCCACTGCTCTGAGACCCGCGTGGCCCGGCTGATCTTGATGGTGGGGTTCCGGCTCACCGCCCGACCTCCACCTGCCGGGTCTGGGTGGGAGCGGGATGTGTGAGAGAGGCGGGGTTGTGTGGAAGAGAGAGAGAGCAGTGTTGTCAATTTGTACAAATACCATAATACATTATTTGAAAACAAACAGTGCTTGGAATAAAGATATCTAACTTTGCTATAGAATCTGATAGCCATCAAAGCTCTAAAACTCAGAAGTTCAACAAGCTGTAAAATGTAGATTGTTGGGACCTGGGCGCATTTTATATATATATATATATATATATATATATATATATATATAAAATATATATATACACACACATACATACATACATATATATATATATAGTGAACACAAATATAAATGCAACATGTAAGAATTTCAACAATTTCACTGAGTTACAGTGCCTTGCAAAAGTATTCATCCCCCTTGGTGTTTTTTTCCTATTTTGTTGCATTACAAACTGCAATTTAAATAGATTTTTATTTGAATTTCATGTAATGGACATACACAAAAAAGTCCAAATTGGTGAAAAAAATAAAAATGGCTTGTTTAAAAAAATTCAACAAAATCAAAAACGGAAAAGTGGTGCGTGAATATGTATTCACCCCCTTTGCTCTTCACCCACTTTGCTAAATAAGATCTGGTGCAACCAATTACCTTCAGAAGTCACATAATTAGTTAAATACAGTCCACCTGTGTGCAATCTAAGAGTCATATGATCTGTCACATGATCTCAGTGTGTATATATATTACACACACACACACACCTGTTCTGAAAGGCCCAGAGTCTGCAACACCACTAAGCGGCACCATGAAGACCAAGGAGCTCTCCAAACAGGTCAGGGACAAAGTTGTGGAGAAGTACTGATCAGGGTTGGGTTATAAAAAAAAGTTCTGAAACTTTGAACATCCCACGGAGCACCATTAAATCCATTATTATTAAGCACCCCAACAAACTTGCCAAGAAAGGGCCGCCCACCAAAACTCACAGACCAGGCAAGGACGGCATTAATCAGAGAGGCAACAAAGAGACCCCTGCAGGATCTGCAAAGCTCCACAGCGGAGATTGGAGTATCTGTCCATAGGACCGCTAAGCTGTACACTCCACAGAGCTGGGCTTTACGGAAGAGTGGACAGAAAAAAAGCCATTGTCGAACACATATGGCGTTTGCCAAAAGGGGCATGTGGGAGACTCCCCAAACATATGGAAAAAGGTACTCTGGTCAGATGAGACTAAAATTTAGCTTTTTGGCCATCAAGGAAAATGTCTGCCGCAAGCCCAACACTTCATCACCCCGAGAATATCATCCCCACAGTGAAGCATGGTGGTGGCAGCATCATGTTGTGGGGATGTTTTTCATCGGGGGAACTGGTCAGAACTGAACGATGACTCTAAATACAGGGAAATTCTTGAGGGAAACCTGTTTCAGTCTTCCAGAGATTTGAGACTGGGATGGAGGTTCACCTTCCAGTAGGACAATGACCCTAAGCATACTGCTAAAGCAACACTCAAGTGGTTTAAGGGGAAACATTTAAATGTCTTGGAATGGCCTAGTCAAAGCCCAGACCTCAATCCAATTCAGAATCTGTGGTATGACTTAGACTGCTGTACACCAGCGGAACCCATCCAACTTGAAGGAGCTGGAGCAGTTTTGCCTTGAAGAATGGCCAAAAATCCCAGTGGCTAGATGTGCCAAGCTTATAGAGACATACCCCAAGAGAATTGCAGCTGTAATTGCTGCAAAAGGTGGCTCTACAAGTATTGACTTTGAATAGTTATGCACGCTCAAGCTTTCAGTTTTTTTGTCTTATTTCTTGTTTGTTTCACACAAAAAAAGTATTTTGCATCTTGAAAGTAGTAGGTATGTTGTGTAAATCAAATGATACAAACCCCCCAGAAATCCATTTTAATTCCAGGTTGTAAGGCAACAAAATAAGAAAAGTGCCAAGGGGGTGAATACTTTCACAAGCCACTGTACAGTTCATATAAGGAAATCAGTCAATTGAAATAAATTCATTAGGCCCTAATCTATGGATTTCACATGACTGGGTAGGGGCACAGCAATGGGTGGGCCTGGGAGGGCATATGCCCACCTGCCAGGCCCAGCCAATCAGAATACGTTTTTTACCCACAAAAGGGCTTTATTACAGACAGAAATACTCTTCAGTTTCATCAGCTTTCCGGGTGGCTGGTCTCAGACGATTACGTAGGTGTAGAAGCCGGATGTGTAGGTCCTGGGCTGGCGTGGTTATACGTGGTCTCCGGTTGTGAGGCCAGTTGGAAGTACTGCCAAATTCTCTAAAACTATGTTGGAGGCGGGTTATGGTAGATAAAGGAACATTCAGTTCTCTGACAACAGCAGTTGATATGTGTAGATATACCATCCCCTTTTTACCCCTCTTAAACGCCAAACTCTCATGCACTGCCATAGCAAGAGGCTAGAGCCAGATTCATGAAAGGTCCAAACTATTTTTGTTTTGATAAGAGCTTAATCCTACTTGCCTCATTATTTACCCTGAAAGCAAACACCTGGATTTTCTCTCTGGGTCCCATGTTCAGGAAGTGGCTGACCCTGTATCCACCCCTACCTACATCACTGCACTTTTCCAGAACCTTCACATGATTAAGAACGCTGCCAATTCGAGACCAGATCAGCACAAATAATGTGAGCCTTATTGTGTAACCTATTGTAGAACTAGGACACAGAGTTATTCCTGGTCAGGTCACATATTTGGCTGTGACCAGGTGCCGCTTACCTTCTCCTCGTTCGATCAGGGCCTGGGCCATGGTCAGTTCTACATCGTCAGGGGTCTGAGGCTCCTTATGGGGCCGTTTCTTCAGGATCTTCCTCAGGAACCCTGAGGGTCTACAGCACAATCAAACTGTCACCACACTCAGTCAACGCAAATGCACTGTAAGTCTAACATGGGTTATTAACGTGTGTTAGGGTTTTTAATGGGTTTGACTAATTCTTGGCGCGAGACTGCACTATAGTAAATAGGCACAGGTGAGTAATGTATCGAATCCTAATAACATGTATGACAATTACAAGAGTACCCGTTGTTCAGACATAGATCACATCTGCCACCATGCATGAGAATTGGATAGAACATGCTTTGTTTTAGTGAACAGATATGGGAGATGTGAATGCTGCATCTTTATGAAGTGTGAATATCAAGAGGCAGACCAGTGAGGGTTTTTGTATGTAAGACTACAGTACTACATTTTCTCATCGGTACAGTCCTGCACCACATATTTTCAGGGTTTACAACTCGGCTCACTGAGAACCATGGTAACAAACCAAAGCAAAATCAAAACAAAGCGCAATATTCGATCTTCCAATCCGATAACTCATGGCACAGCACATTCAAAAAAGTTCATGAAAGAGTAAATGAAGTTAAGGAATTTATCCCATCCAATAACAAACTGTCTCTAAAGCTATATATGGGAAACTCTAGTTTGTGCAGCAAGCCACATGGAGCTGGACAGTTTGATTACACAAGAAAGTGTTTTCCCATGGGCCATCTGAGTCAGACCTCCTGGGTGGACAAAATTGTCTGCTGAAGTGTTTTCCTCCACTGTTACTATATTAGCCTCTATACATCACCATCACACAAGCATTGGGGTTATCCAGAAGACCCTTAGGACATAAGTATGCGATTTGACATCTAAAACCCAAGGCATCAAACCATAATATTGGCCAAGTAAGGTTCTAATCTACACCACTAGTTCCCAAACCATTTTATGCTGTGACCTGCCAAAAGCTTTTGGAACGCTCTTATGACTCACCAAATAAACAAAACCAATATTTCTAGGTCCAACCCAGTCTCTTTTCACAACCCAAAAGGAATCAGCCATGAATCAAGGCAGGACTATTCTGTTCCCCATCCTGCTGTACAATATCTCCCATTAGTTTCCCTGAAGCAGCGTACTTCTCTGGGGTGGAAGGATGAGTATGGACAGTGTCCTGGTGGCCTGAGGCGTCATGGGTCCTCCTCTTCATGCTGCCCTTTGACCCATCCTCTGTAGGAGACTGGCGATACAGGGAGAAAAAAGAAGAACAATGTGAGGAATCAAGCTACACTGCACAATTCCCTTCCCATTGAACAGGTGTTCAAAAGCACAGTTTGAGAAGATAAGGCCTTGTTAGAAACTCAATGGTGATAGATCATTTGTTTCAGGTATGATAGGAAAGAGATGACAATGCCAGCAATCAAGAATGGCCCCAACCAAATAGCAAAAATAAACTTCCATGAGAACCCCACCTACACAACTTCCAAAAGATTTCCATGAGTTACAAACCTACCCAACTTCCAGAAACACCCAATCTTGGGGACAATTACCTTAAAAGTTCACCACTTCTCATAATTGATACACAAATATGGATGACGTTCTCATTTTATTACCTGAAAAATACACCCATGTTTATTCCCATCAGCACATTGACCTTTTTTTGTGGTGGATTTGGGGAAAGCCAAATTATTGAGTCCACAAATAATCTAGGACCACTTGTTATTTAAATAACAAATGAAATCATTAAATTGGAGATTGAGAGTTGTGTTAATAATCTACAGGAAAGTCATTGCCTAATAACACACACTTTTTTTTTGCTGCCATGGACATGACATTTGATAAAAGAAGATTAACTGCTGGGTGAAATAGCCCATTATGACACACACGGCTTGCCCAAACTCTCCCGAAAAGCTAAATCATGACGGTCGACCAGAAAGGGTTTAATTGTGGAGTTGATCAACCCTGGAGTGTATACACTCCTAAGCCTCTTTATTATGTTCTGTGTTACATCTAAGGAAGTGTATGATGATGGGGTTAAACACTATGGCAGAAAAGGGCAGAAAATGGAGTCCAGAGATAAAGAGCCAAAGGTGTGCGAGGATGCACCAGGTTTGCTTTGGCTGGCAGGGCTCAGTTTCTCTGAGGTGGCAAGCTGTGCTCCGGCTTTGTGATTATACCTTATCCATGGACTTTGAGTGCAAGGGCCTGCTTGGGCCCACAGGGGACAAAGGGAAGCAGGTCCAATAGTCCACTTCTGAACTTTTCTGAAAAGGCGAGCGTCTACGAGCTAGCCGACGTTTGTGTTTGGCACGTTTACGGTAACGTGATCTGACCTAGCCAGAAAAGCACAACGACACTTTGAGCTTCCATTCAGATGCCTTGCAGGAAGGATGTGATTGGCTAGCTTCAGCCTGTTCAGATTTGATGTGCTGCCCTCATATTTGATGAAAAAAGGTTAACAGTTAATAAGAAAAGGCAAAGCACACAACATGGTGGGTATAATACTAGAGCAACGAGCATGTTACCTCTCTGTTTGACGTAGCACCAGCCGATCCAGGGGACATAGCATCAAAAGATAACGAGTTTCCAACACTCCTGGAAATAAAGTAAGTATGATACAGAGATGAGGGAAATTCATGCTCATAACTGGGAGAATCATCAGTCCTTCCTCATGTTGCAAAAACAATGACATCCTGAAGCAAGTATAGTGTAGATATCAAGAAGAACATGAAATGTCGTACTGTGAATATTTTTTTATCCTGTCCTTGCTGTGGGCCTCAGGAGGACTGGTACTCTCTGGTTGTTGTACATCAATCTTCCTCCCCTTCCATTTCTCTGCCTTCTCCTTCATGGCGTCCTGTTGGCTGTAGCGAGTCAGGTTGCCTGGACCCAGGACCTCATGGCCGTTCCTGTTAGCCATTGGCTCAGGGGGGTTCAGGGGTAAGGTGCTGGGGCGTATAGGAGCAGGGGTGGTGGCGGCTTTGGCTTCCTTCTTCCCCTTGTCTTCCTTCTTCCAAGCTACAAAGGTGTACTGGTCCATCTCCTTGCTGTCCGTTCTCTCCGGCCGGCCTTTTGGCTTTCCCTCGGCTCGGCTGGCTGCCTCCTGATCTATGACCTTAGGGGCCGGCTCCTCCTTGGTAACTGCTGAGGCGACCCGCTTACTCTCTCTCTGGCTGTGCTCCAGGCCCCGCTGGCGCCGAAGCTCCCTCTTCTCCTGGCTCCTGGAGGCTGGGACCTTGTGGAGGGTGGGAGGTCGTAGCTTCTTCTGGCCCGACTGGGGGTCTGTTGAGGGGGAAGCCTCCGCAGCCGCCTGAGCCCCCTTGTCTCTCTCTGGTGAGTGAGAGGCAGCTGCCTCTGTGGTCCCCTCCTCCTCGGAGTGGGCTTCCTCCTGTTCCTCCACAGCCTGGCTCTCCTCCTCCAGCTGGGGCCCAGCCTCAGCCTGTGTACTGTTGCCCTTATCAGGCTGGGAGACTGCAGAGGCCTTCCCCTTTTCCACCTTCTCAGGAGGTGAACTAGCTGCAGCTTCTCCATCTTCCACTTCTTCCCTCTGCTCCTCCTTGTCCTGGACAGGCACTTTGTCCCAATGTCGGCTCTCATCTAGAGTCCTTTCAGCTGCCACCGGTGCCTCTGGTTCCTCCTGTGTCTCAGGTTCCTCATTGACGCTTTCTGCCTGCCTCAGCCTTGCCTCTTCATTCTCCCTCTCCCTCCTCTCCGCGGCCTCCCACTCTGCTTCTTTCTTTCTCCTGAACGCCTCTTCTTCTGCATCCATTTCCAGTCGGGTTGCCTCCTCTGCCTCTCTCACTAGCCTAGCTGCCGCTTCCTCCCTCCTGGCCTCCTCTTCCGCATCCTCCTTTTTCCTCCTGTCTTCCCGTATTGAATGGCACCTGTAAAGTCCAACATGATTCAGAGGTGGTTCAACATCCATATCACAATGTTAGGCATCTCTTAGAATTGTCGAAGTATTTATAACAAATAACTGTGGGGATTCTGGCAACACCAGTACCAGAATTCATGAGATGTTGTTAATAATAACTTAGTCACTGTTTACCAGTAGCTCGAGGCATTTCAAACGTTATAAATACTACATTAAGTATTTCAATGGTGTGGCCTGGTGCTGTACCTCCTCCGTGCTGAGTGTCCTCTGGCCAGAGCCTGTATCTTCTTGATGCTGGTCCGCCTGCGGAGGTACTGTGATCTCTGTCTAGAGCCCCTCCAAACGGCCTGAATCAGCGTGGCCGCCTGACACCGTCTCTCCTTGTGTTGCCTACGCCATGCACGCTGGAAGGGACGAACAGGGGCAAGAACACATTATTAGCCTGTCTGCAGAAATATGATTGTCTCATATAGGAAGGCTTTTGGACAATTTATATGTATTTCTTTGACAGAAATAGACACAGAAAATGATAGTTTAAGGCATTCCATACAGGGAAAAGTAATATCTTTGAACTGACATCTGTGCCTTTTCTGTACAGACAGTGTTATGGTGGAACACAAAGGAAGGGTTATCACACAGCTTACCTGGATCAAGATGGCCGCCTGTCTCATCTCCAAGTACCACCTCCTCTCCAGGCGCGCCCTGAACCAGCGCTGCAGGAAGATGATCTTATGCATCACGTCCTTGTGCAACGTGTCCTGCAGCTGCTGACGCTCTAGTTCCTTCAGGTAAACCTGAGGATCGCAATTTAAGAGATACAAGAGATATAATAAGATACAGTTTTCCGCTTATGTATCTCTTTGGTGAAAATAGGCTACCTATCCATTTTCCTTATGCTAATAGTTTAGAAAGTAACACCACTATAGCCTATATCTTTAACTTATCATAGGAAAGTGAGGTTTCTGAGTAAAAAGAGTGAAGGAGCGCTTGTCTAACCTTGGTTTTGCCTATCTGGTAGGTGGTGTGGTCTAGATTCATCCTCTGGAACAAGGCTGAGATGTCCTCTGGCTTGGAGGGTGTGGTGATTTTGGGCAGCAGCACTCGGAATTGCTCGATGAATTCCTATTTATGAAAAGGTATTTAGTTCGTTGACCAACACAATCACAGATTTTCGTGAAATAGACAAACTACTTTTTTGAAAATCATAACAGACACACATAACAATTGGGGTCCACCACATGACTTTAGGTCATTTTTCATGTCCACCGCACAATTTTCTTCATAACACATTCTTGTCCAGTATACAATTTTCTTCATAATGAATTCCAATTTGTTGTTAGGGTCTTGGAATTATAGGTTACGGTAATTGGCCACGCCAATGTACACGATCACAGACATAACCATTGGAGGGGAGGGGGTGGGATTAGCGCATATCAGACAACTTTTTTTATCATGTGATTCGCACATACTCCCCGACCAAACTCCCTCCTCTCATTTCTGTATAAAGTAACCTACTGCCTTTATCTGTGATTGAAGTGTACTGTATACAAAATCGTGTGGTGGACAATTATTTTTGTACTTTTTTTGTGTCAGTCATGAATTTCTATTACACAATCATTTATGATAGTGGGTTGCATTAACACAGACAAAAGGAAATCAGATGATTTAAATAAATTAAGCCCTAATTTATGGATTTCACATGACTGGGAATAGAAATCTGCATCGGTTGGTCACAGACACCTTAAAAAATCTATATGGGCGTGGATCAGAAAACCAGTCAGTATCTGGTGTGACCATCTGGTGTGACCATTTATTTGCCTCATGCAGCATGACATTTGTCATAGAGTTGATCAGGCTGTTGATTGTGGCCTGTGGAATGTTGTCCCACTCTTCAATGGCTGTGCGAAGACGCTGGAGTTTGTTGGGAACTGGAACACTGTCATACACGTCGATCCAGAGCGTTCCAAGCTTGCTCAATGGGTGACATGTCTAGTGAGTATGCAGGCCATGGAAGAACTGGAACATTTTCAGCTTCCAGTAATTGTGTACAGATCTTTGTGACATGGGGCCGTGCATTATCATGCTGAAACATGAGGTGATGGCAGCAGATGAATGGCATGACAGTAGGCCTCTGGATCTTGTCACGGTATATCTGTGCATTCAAATTGCCATCAATCAAATGCAATTGTGTTTGTTTTCCGTAGCTTATGCCTGCCCATACCATGCCACCATGGGGCACTCCGTTCACACAACGCCATACACTGTCTGCCATCTGCCCGGTACAGTTGAAACCGAGATTCAGCCGTGAAGAGCACACTTCTCCAGCATAACAATGGCCATTGAAGGTCAGAATTTGCCCACTGAAGTCTCTTACAACACCAAACTGTAGTCAAGTCAAGACACTGGTGAGTATGACAAGCAAGCAGGTGAGCTTCCCTGAGACGGTTTCTGACAGTTTGTGCAGAAATTCTTCGGTTGTGCAAACCCACAATTTATCAGCTGTCCGGGTGGCTGGTCTCAGACGATCCTGCAAGTGAAGAAGCCGGATGTGGAGGTCCTGGGCTGGCATGGTTACACATGGTCTGCAGTTGTGAGGACGGTTGGACTTACTGCCAGATTATCTAAAACAATGTTGGAAGCGGCACATGGTAGAGAAATGAACATTCAATTATGTAGCAACAGCTCTGGTCGACCTGCAGTCCGCATGCCAATTGCACGCTCCCTCAAAACTTGGGACATCGGTGTTATTGTGTTGTGTGACAAACTGCACATTTTAGAGTAGCCTTTTATTGTTCCCAACACAAGGTGCACCTGTGTAATGATCATGCTGTTTAATCAGCTTCTTGACGCAAGACACCTGTAGGTGGATGGATTATCTTTGCAAAGGAGAAATGCTCACTAACACAGATGTAAACAAATATGTGCCCAAAATGTGAGAGAAATAAGCTTTTTGTGAGTATGGGACCAACATGTTGCGTTTATACTTTTGTTCAGTATATATGTCAAAGTTACGCAGTTAGCTATTGGTAAATAATCAACAACAGATATTGCTTCCTTCCCGGTGTCTGCTGGCTATCTGAGTCAGTGAACAGGTGCAGTGTACCTGGAAAGTGTACTTGGCTCCATAGCCAGACCTTCGGATGCGAACCGTCTCCAGCATGCCTGTGTAGCGCAGCTGCTGCAGCACCAGGGTCTCATTCAGACACATCTCCTTCTGTACACACACAGACACACAGCACGTCGTTAGAGGAACAAACTCAATCATTTTCATCATCTTGGTTGTAAGTAGTAGCCTAAATGTTCTTTATTTATGCATACCTATGTACGGACAACGTAATGTATAATAACTGATACCAATAATGTATAGATGCTTATGTGTTACAGATGACTCCTGATGGAACTGTACCATGTTTTACTATAACTGCTTTTAGTGTCACAAAACTATGAGTTGTCCACAACATGGTTTTTAAAATCTGTATTTTGTATTGTCAACTAACGTATCATTGTGGAGTGACACTTATAAAAAAAAAAAAGAATTAACTCCCAACTCTGGTAAAACATGTTTTTAGTGAAGTGACTTTACCTTCTCAGAGTTGGAGCGAATACAGCGGACGAAGAAGGGCTCTGCTCTGCCCAGATTCTCCAGCAGCTTTGTCAGAGAGGTCTGTCAATGTAAAAGAGATTTCATGTCAATTAAGACTTAACTCAACAAATAAACTTTTCCCCATGTTCTGCATCTGCATTGTATGAAGTTTGCATTGAGTGAAGTGTGGCTATGTATTTTCAGGTGTATGTTAGTGGCTGCCTGGCTGCGGTATTTGCTGGTGAGATCAGCTGACCTGGAACTGAGCACTGATGCTGGGGGTCTTCTTCTTCTTGTTGAGGTGATGCAGAGACTTGGTGGAGCGGTCGTGGATGGTGCGACCGACGATGAACTTCAGGGAGCGAGAGTCCAGCAGGCTCTAAGGAACAGCATCAACACCAGAGTTCTAAACGTCTGCAGATAACAGTCTCATTGATACTCTCGGAGTTAAATTAAATATTTTGAAGGAACAAGACCCTCACCAGGCCAGTTTATTAGGTACACCCCAAGTTCACAAAAATGAATCGCTCCGACAGACAGTCAAGTGGCCATGGCTTGGTATATGCAGCAGGCAGACAAGCATTCAGTTACTGTTCGATTGAACGTTAGAATGGGCAAAACAAGTGACCTAAGCAACTGAGCGTTGTATGATGGTCGGTGCCAGACACACAGGATCCAGCATCTCAGAAACGGCCACCCTTCTGTGCTTTGCACACATCTAGGGTTTCCCGAGAACGATGCAACGCAGGCAAAGTACACCATATATACTGAATTCCAGGGTATTTGGAAATAGCCACAGGATGGTTTTGCAATACTGTCAATACCATTGAATATTTCTTTTGAAGTTTTTCAATAACTTTTTAATATTTTTAGCTACTTTTTAAGTAAATACCTGCAGTCAACTTGTGCAATACGTTAGGAGATAAAGCAGATTGGGTTCTTCATTAAAATCGGTCAGATTAGTTTACAATATTAAGCTTACTGTAGTTTCCCAGAACAGTTGAGCCAGTCACGTAGCTTATGCCTGCCCATATCATAAGCCCACCATGGGGCACTCTGTTCACAACGTTGAGATCAGCAATCCACTCATCCACACAACGCCATACACATGGTCTGTAGTGAGGCCGGTTGGATGTACTGCCAAATTCTCTAAAACAACGTTGAGGTGGCTTATGGTAGAGAAATTAACATTAAATTCTCTGGCAACAGTTGTGATAAAACTGCACATTTTAGAGTGGCCTTTTATTTTCCCCAGCACAAGGTGCACCTGTGTAATGATCATGTCTTGATATGCCGCACCTGTCAGGTGGATGGATTATCTTGGCAAATGATAAATACTCACTATAAGGGATGTAAACAAATTTGTGCACAACATTTGAGAGAAATATGCTTTTTGTGCGTATGGAACATTTCTGGGATATTTTATTTCAGCTCATGAAACATGGGACCAACACTTTACATGTTGCGTTTATTTTTGTTCAGTGTACATTCGACAGAAAATAGCTTCATTTTCATTACATTAGAAGTGCAACACAATTTGCCTGGCAGAGCTTACAATGAAAAAGCAATATATTTTTTGCAAAAACAATGCATGGCAATCATGTTTATTATATAATGTAGCAGATACATTTCCTAATGTTTTGCTTAAAGCTAATCTTGCATTTTACCAGAGAAAAGTAGGATGGCTACACCGAGTCAGAGCGCTGTCTGTTGATAGAATGCCTGTTTTGCACTTCTCCACTCGGATGAGAATTCACATAAGTACAAAATCAGTCTGATGCCAAGCAGAAATTACAATAAGCATTTTAGATCTGTTTACAAAACGCAGCAAGCTATTCCTTATGCTTTTTATATTTTCCTGGGTAAAAAAACCTAAGAATTCTGCATTAACGCGACCCCTAAGTTACCTTGCTTATTAATTAAACCACTTACTTAGTTAACAAGGTGAAGGGGCATCATATTGTGTTAGTTTTCTGCCGTGCTTGAGTCAAAGCCCTTTGGGTGAGTTCTGTACAGCTGCCACTGCCATCTTTTGATATCCTTGCGTTTTTTGTCCTCCATTCTTGAACCGTCTGCTCCTCCCCCATCTTCTCAGACCAGAGCAGGCAGGACCGTTGCCCTAGCGACTCCAGACTCCACACAGACACAGCGTGTACACATGCTGCTCCAGAGCCAGTACCGTTTTCCTTCTGACAAGCATGTCAAAACTTTGTTCATTTGCACAATGCAGCTCATTCACTTGTATTATGTCCAAACTCAACAAAAATTAAATTTGGTAGCTCCTACCTATATATGTATAATTTTATGAGCTGGATTGCCTGTCTTTGCAATTAGTTTATTCTCATTTGCGCTTGTTAGCATATCTAGCTAGCAGCCTCCATGGAAATTCACTATTACTTGTGCAAATTTTGTTAGCATTCTGGCAATAGAGGGACAAATCTGGATAGCACCCAACCTTAGCACGACAAACGAAACACATCCAGTCAGTGAAAACAGCTTGTTGATGAGGTCGAAGGAGAATGGCAAGAATCGTGCACACTAAAAGGCGGGCCACAAACAGTCAAATAACGGTGCAGTACAACAGTAGTGTGCAGAACGGCATCTCGGAACGCACAACTCGTCAATCCTTGTCACGGATGGGCTATTGCAGCAGACGACCACACCAGGTTCCACTCCTATGAGCTAAAAACACTGGACAAATTAATGGAAAAACAGTGCATGGTCCAACAAATTCCGGTTCCTGTGGCGTCATCTGTTGGCAGAGTCAGGAGTTGGCGTAAGCAGCAACAGTTCATGGACCCATCCTACCTGGTGTCAACAGTACAGGCTGGTGGCGGTGCTGTACCGCCGTGCAATCTGCAGAAACTGCGTGACACCATTGCGTCAGCATGGACCAACATCCCTGTGGAACGCTTCCAGGTTGTAGAATCCATTCCCTGAAGAATTCAGGCTGTTCTGGAGGCAAAGCGAGATCCGACCCGGTATATGGAACATTTTCTATCAGATGATTTTGTGATCTCATATCTCGGATTGTATATTACATCTATTTTTCAAATGACATTAATGTAGGCGTACACATAGCTGGCGTATGTATGATGTATGAAGCTTACCTTGGGTATGATCTGTTTCTGCTTCGCGTTCTTGTTTTTCCTGTGGGGAAGGGATAGGTTAGTGAGAGAGGCTCAGCTCAGAGACGTCGCTGAGAAGGTCTACGGGTGAGCATGGGGGCGAGCCGTGTTAGTATGGTGAGTCATGCTCAGTCAGTGAGGTGTGAGGGCTTGCACCTGGAGTATGGGTTGTATGACAAGGGCTGGGGATGATGGAGGAGGGAGGTTGCAGGATGGAGGAAGGGGGAACCTAGCCAACCAAAATCAGCCAGCCCGGCCGAGACCCATACGACCTATAGGATTACGATGCCTGTTCCCCAGCTATCTTGTTTTCATCACTACATATAGAGCATTATATAAGCCTTGGGTTTATAGTGGAATTGTTGCCATGTGCCGACTACACTGCTTGACAGTGTGTTATTTGTGAGGTCAACACTAAACTTTTGTTTTGTTTCTTGACTGTGTTGAAAATACTTGCAGACACTATACCCAACAACTATAGTTTTATATAAGTTAAAAGAAACAATAATTTGTAACACACTTTTAACTTCTCTAGGGTAGGGGGCAGTATTTCGACGTCCGGCTGAAAGGCGTGCCCGTAGTAAACTGCCTGCTACTCAGGCTCAGAAGGTAGGATATGCATATTATTAGTAGATTTGGATAGAAAACACTGAAGTTTCTAAACCTGTTTGAATGATGTCTGTGAGTATAACAGAACTCATATGGCCGGCAAAAACCTGAGAAAAATCCAACCCGGAAGCGTGGAAATCTGAGGTTTGTAGTTTTTCAAGTGATTGCCTATACAGTATACAGTGACTTAGGGTTCATTTTGCACTTCCTAAGGCTTCCACTAGATGTCAACAGTCTTTAGAACGTTGTTTCATGCTTCTACTGTGACTGGGGAGAAAATAAGAGGTCCTGGAGTCAGATGACAGAATGACATGAGTTCAGTGGTGCGCGCTCACGTGAGAGTAAGCCATGTTCCTTTTCTTTTTTGAAGACATTGGAATTGTCCGGTTGGAATATTACTGAAGACTTATGATAAAAACATCCTAAAGATTGATGCTATACATCGTTTGACATGTTTCTACGAATGTAAATAGAACTTTTGACTTTTCGTCGTGACATTTCGCACGCGCATCCTGCATTTGGAGTAGTGGACTAAATGCGAACAAAAAGGAGGTATTTGGACATAAATGATGGACTTTATCGAACAAAACAAACATTTATTGTGGAACTGGGATTCCTGGGAGTGCATTCTGATGAAGATCAAAGGTAAGTGAATATTTATAATGTAATTTTTGTCATTTCTGTTGACTCCAAAATGGCGGGTATCTGTATGGCTTGTTTTGATATCTGAGTGCTATACTCAGATTACTGCAAAATTTGCTTTCGCCGTAAAGCTTTTTTGAAATCTGACACAGCGGTTGCATTAAGGAGAAGTGTATCTATAATTCTTTGAATAACTGTTGAATATTTTATCAACGTTTATGATGAGTATTTTTGTAAATTGATGTGCTCATTCACCGGAAGTTTTGGGAGGCAAAACATTTCTGAACATTACATGCCAATGTAAAAATGGGGTTTTTGGATATAAATATGAACTTTATCGAGCAAAACATACATGTATTGTGTAACATGAAGTCCTATGAGTGCCATCTATGAAGATCAAAGGTTAGTGATTAATTTTAGCTGTATTTCTGGTTTTTATGACGCCTCTCCTTGCTTGGAAAATGGCTGTGTGGTTTTTCTTGTCTCGGCGCTGTCCTAACATAATCTAACGTTGTGCTTTCGCCATAAAGCCTTTTTGAAATTGGACAATGTGGTTGGATTAACGAGAAGTGTATCTTTAAAATGGGATATAATAGTTGTATGTTTGAGATTTTTGTTGTTTTGAATTTGCCGCCCTGCTATTTCACTGGCTGTTGAATAGTGTGTCCCGCGGGTGGGACGCTAGCGTCCCACATACCCCAGAGAGGTTAAGTTCTTTTTGACTTCACATTCATACACAGTTTCATCTAGAAGCCAATGCATTCAGGTGAGTAATATCCTTGTTCATGCAGCAGCTGATATTCAAGCCATCAGTGCATCCTCAGCTTTTATCAAGGCCTCTGCATCTCCTTTAAAGCCCATATGGGCAAAAGCCTTGTTGCACTACAACGTCAGCCTCATGCTAATCAACATCACATTGGGACCCAGTCTCTCTGGGCCTTGCATTCCACTATCACGAGCAGTCTTGTGTTGTTGGGTATCCTTCTGCAAATAATTAGGATTCCTGTGAGGTCTTTGTTCGTAGGTGCATTTTTCATGAGGTGTGGTCAACCAGCTAATTACCTAGCCTGTGTTTTCAACTGTCTGTCACGGGTTGAGAGCTTTAACAACCATGTGAGGTGAAGACATTTTTTTTGTACTCAAATCAGGTGTGTTAGTGCTGGAACAAAATGTGCAACTAAGGGGATACCTCAGGGGGACTAAGGTTGAACACTGTTCAAGCTGGGTTGGATTTGCTAGGCCAAGCTGGGCTGGACTGAGCTGGAAGGGGTCAGGACTACAGACTCACTGAAGGAGGTGTCGAGGGAACCGCAGGCGACCCCAGGACTGCAGCAGCTTGCGAGGGTCCTCACCATCCAGCTGCAAGTCCTTAATGGAGCTGATTATCTGGGCATGCATGTCCCTGATTCACCCCAGCAAGTGCCACAGTGGGTGAAGAGGATGGTGGGTAGGAGACATAGGGAGGAGGGGGGTTGGGCACGGGGCATAAGGGGAGGGCAGGGGATGTAGGAACACCGCTGTTAGGACACCTCGAAAGACAGAAAACCCCCCCACCACCAAAGATCCCACTTCCAAAGAGAAACACACACAGAACCGTTAGAGGTCTGAAGTCGAGAGCAAGTAAAACTTCTGGTTAACATGTGGGACAATGCCACTTCAGTTCAGATCACCCAGCCATTGCTGCAGTAGAAAGTGAGAGGTTGTGCACGGTGTGGATGTTTGCACACGCCATACTCCTGTAAGTAAGTGTTGTGAGCATGCATTCCTGAATCAAAGCTTCAGTGGTTGACATCGTTTCCCCATGCTGGTGTTACACTGCTGGCGACTGGGATTGGTCATTGGACTGGTTTTATACTGGTGGTAAACTGGGGTGGACTGGTGTTGTTAAGATGGCTGCTCCTCTGGATCCATGCATTACTGTACTTACCACTCTGATCAATAAACCAAGGGAGGTCAGGCAGCAAGGGACAGGCCATAAGTAAAGGTACCATAGAAAAAAACGGCCCCTAGACATGACGTCTTCAGAATTTTCAGGTCTGAAGGAACCAGATAGGGGGAAGCAGTATGGAGGAAACTCCCCCAAGCTAATCGAAAGCCTAGGTGGAGCTATACCCATATTACTAACACCTATCATCTCTGCAAACACATAAGGGGTAGGGCCCTAAGGAAGAAGCTAGGGGTGGTTTAAACACAACTGCTCAGTTCCTCTCAGAGAATGCTCATATTAGAACAGGGGCTTTTGGTCCATTTAGAAACTACAATGATGCACTTAACTTCTCCCTAGGCAATTGTTTATTACATTTCCGACCTCATCACTAGTAGTCCAGGACCTGAGATGTATAGCACTGGCCCTGACCTGTTTCATTAACTAAACTTTACTACTACTGTTTATTAGTGTGCATACGTTCTTAAACGCTGTACTAACCACTTATTAGTTTTTTCCTCACAGTAAATCAGTAGATTATCAGAGAAGGGCAGCACTAAGACCTTCCTGTGTTCTACATTAACAATAATAAACCAGGGTGTTGAGACAGATTACCGTGGCCGAGAGATGGAGAAAGAGCGAAAGAAAGGTGAGAAAGTAACGAGAGCAATGTGGTGGAAAATAGAGAGCTAGAACGGGGGAAGAGAATACGAACAAGATGCAGCCTGTTGATGATTATAAAGGAAAATGTTTGCCGTGTTTGATGTTTATATGAAGTCTTTTTCTGTAGTCTGACTCTGCACGTTTCATATTAGGACGTCCCTTTCCAAACTAAAAAAACATATGCCTGCTGCAAACCTTCATGACGTAGAGTCTCTCGTGTATCTCTGACATTATGAATATGAGCAAACTCAGAGCGGGAATGAGACAGAGACTAACTGCCCGTAAAAACAATACTGTCCCTTCCTCCTGCTTGACCTCCCTCCATCCTTCTTCCTGCTCTCCTCCAGTCCACTTACTTCTTACTCTCATAGCTAGCAAAGATGTCTTCGAAGGCCTCTAGTGGGCGCTCGTCAGAGTGATCAAAGTAGAAATCGAGCATAGAAGCCCGTCTGTGGAGGGGAGAGAACAGCACACGGGGTCACCCAGGGGCAGGGGAAACAACGCAGGGGCCAGGATGAGATGAAGGAGGATTCATTCCACCATAGAGATATTATTGGATTTCTATGGATTTGACAGAGCTTGTGTCCTACAAGCGACCAGGAAGCACACATGGAAGCCAACCGTTTCATTCAGTTCCATTTAGCGGGGGACTAGTGGGAGTTCTATTTGGCTCCCAGTACAGATACACTTCCTGAACAATCTTGTGATTCATAATCATGATAACACTGTCTGATCCTGCTTCATGTCATCCTAGGCACAGGGACACGGATCCCACAGAACGGATGCTCACCCTTTCTTAAAAAGACCTTTACCAATAAAATGGAGATTGATGACCAAATCACAACATGTGCTCTGTGAGAAGCCCCCAAACAAGAACTAGTAAGGGGCGTGTTATTGTAAGGCAAACTGATTTAAGTTATTCTGGTTAATCCTAAATACAAATCTTTTGTCTGTATAGTATAGATTCAGTGAGATGACTTGGTCTTGGATCAAGGTAGTCGGGTTTGTGCATTTAAAGTGGATTTCTGATGGAAGACTGAGGCATTGCACGTGGGCTTTAACGCCACAGGCGCTCTGGTATATTGTAATCACTGAACACCTGCCGTTGTGCCTCAGGGGAGAGAGAGAGACCCATCTGTCAATCAAGACATCACACCCAAAACAACAGTAGAGGAAGATGGCCCATTTCCCAACACTACCAGAGTATGTCTCAATTTCCACACTAACATACTATCTAGTACGCATGGCGAGGGCCAGCCATTTTTTGTGACCATGTGACCTGACAGGAAAAACACACGAGGGGCCTATGCATGGGCAATACGTCACTTCTTTCTAAGTGGTATGGAAATGTGGATATTGGGACAAATATTGTTTCCCTCCTTCCCTGTGTGTCCCTCTGTCAGAGGTTTGTGCCTTACCGGTACATCCTTTCTACAGGCGTGTTGGACCTCTGCAGCTCCCCCAAAGGAGTCCTGGAAGTGGGGCGCTGCACACCTGTGGATGCAGACAGACATCAGACACACATATAGGTTCTAAAAAGACAAAAAGACTGCACCGCATGACTCCTGCCTGTCAAAAAACAGAATAATCCAGTTGAGTCCTTCCAGGGGCCATTTCCCTGCTTTGTTTTTCCTTGATTTAATACCATTAATCCCTATTAAAATACCCTCTTACGTCAATGGGCCACTTTTCTCATCTAGTCAACACAACAAAACTTCTCTGCCGGATAATGACTGAAGCTTGCAGGGAAAAACCTGACATTTCAAAAGCCTCGTGTTTCCCCCCAAGCCCTGCTAAACTAATTAAGCCTACTGCTATTGTTGGTTACTGTGCATGGGTAGTACAGTTCTAACTCTGAGACACGTATTGTACCACTGCTCCAGCTGTACACGTATTGTACCACTGCTCCAGCTGTACACGTATTGTACCACTGCTCCAGCTGTACATGTACCTGCGGTCTTGGCGGCCCAGCGGCGTCCAGCCTCGTTGAAGGCAGCCATTCCCCTGATGGTGGCTCGCAGGATGCCCCAGCGGAACATGGCCACAGGGTCCATCCCGATCAGCTGACGCACGTAGGCTCGGTCACTGCTGCGCAGTAGAGCCACAATGTCCGGACGCATGTGGTCCGTATTCTTCTCCCGGAAGTCCTGTCAGGAGAGTCACAAGGAGACAGTTAAGCATGTTGAGGCCATTTTAGAGTCGCCGCTAAGATTATTAACGCACTGAACAATAATTACATGTCACTAACAATGAACAGTTACACAAATGCAAGAAGCCTCCCCCAACCCCTTAGACATTACATGATAGTAAACAGGGAGTCTGACTGCGTTGGTGGTTGGTTGTCCATCAATCCCTACCTTGATCTGGTATTTGACTTTCCCAGCAAAGTGGTGGATGACAAAGGCAGGCTCCATCACAGGCGTGGGCACAAAGTACTTATTCTCCTGGTGCTGCTGCTTAAACTTGGCCAGCAGGGTCTTTTCAGTTGCATGGGGGAAGCTGAAGAGAGGGAGAGAAAAGAGGGCGTGAGAGAAAGAGGGGGGAGATGTATACCGTTTGAACCTGCATCTCATCTAAAATGTAATTTATTGCCGCTTACAGGCAACGATGTAGGAAAGCAAATCTTTAGGCTGCAGTCACTTCTGGCACATGAAGATCAACACATTTTTGGGTGAACGATCCTTTTTGTGAAATACGGGGGGGAGGGGGCTTGAAGTCCTTACTTGCTCTCCTCGTCCAGTAGGTACAGGAGACCAGTGGGCTTCTTGCTGATGAGGTGGATGCAGCCCACGTTGTCAGTATAGTCTATGTTGTGCCAAGTGATGCCCTCTGCCTGGTACTCCTCCTGTAACAGACCAATAACACAGTCAGAGCTAAAGACAGAGGATCAGGGCTGTTATACTGTCCTTACAGCACATTACAATCTGTGTTATTCTATTTCAATGAGGCGCACCCAGGGCCAACTCACCTGCTCAAGTTTGAAGATGTGCTGGTTGAAGTAATACTGAAGCTGCTCGTTTGCATAGTTGATACAGAACTGCTCAAAGCTGTTGGTCTCAAAGTCCTCAAAGCCAAATATGTCCAGGACCCCTATTGACAAACACTGGAACAGAACAAATGCATACAGTAGGTCAGTTAGAAACGTAGGTAAGATGGCCTAATAATGTCACCTATGTCATACTAGAGCGCTGGTTAGTTCATTCTAGTTTATAGTTATTTGCGTAGTAAAAATAGCTTTTTTCCCCTAGTCATTTCTGGGGAACTGCCGACATGTCTGGCCTTGACAATGACGAAACATGGAGAGGAGAACTCTAAGCTGCATTCCTAGGTCTGTGATGTTGTGCGTGTGTGTTCTCTCTCTCTCTCTCTCTCTCTCTCTCTCACCGGGACAGATTCCTCCATGTCTTTCTTGTTGAGCAGTGCATGATTGATGCGCAGGACAATCCAGTTGAACAGTGCACTGTACAGAGACTTGGCCATGGAGTCTCTCGCAGTGATGGCCTGAGACAGAATGAGACGGGTGAATGGGAGTAGACAGACACAGAGAAAAGGAGAAGACCAACACATGACACAATTATCCCGGGGAATAAATCCAGCAAGATAATGATAGGCCCTGAATATCGGTCTATGGTTGCCTACCTCACTGTGGCTGTAGGGCAGAATCAGCTTGTCATTGACTGTCACCGTTTTCCTCTTAGTTAGTGCCTCGACCAGCAACTCCTCTTCCACCTGGGAGGTCACACAGAGAGAGATGACATTACACTCACAATTCTCAAAGCTTGCGACATTACTAGGGACAGACCAAAAATACATACAGTTAGTTTAGAGGAGGCCTCCTGTATAATCATTGGGGAGAACCAGGCATCGTCAGTGGACAATAATAGAACACACTCACTGTTTGGGGATGTTAGTTAGGATGAAACGGATAACCAGCCACATGTTCAGGTTTTTACAATGCTCTAAACTCAACTACATTTGTCTCAGTAGAACACTAACACTCCTGGGCCCATTTTAACTGTCTCCTTGGAGCAGGGATCAGTTTGTCATTTTAGATCATAATAAATTAACATGGGGCCTGATTGTAGATCAGCACTCCTACACTGAGATGCTTAGTGCGCAGGCCCCAATTCAAAACATTTTTTTTTTTTTTTTTTGCTGAATCAGTGTTCCCACACATACTGCATCACTCCAGGACCCAGAGTAAAGACTACTCACTCATTGATGTGTAGACGAGCGCAGCAGAGCCATTGTTACCTTGAGCAGGTCTGAGAGGGTAGCCAGGACTTCCGGTGGTCCCACGTCCAGTCCCTCGTCTCGGCCTGTAGACTTCTTCCTGTACGTCACGTTGCCCAGGTACAAGATGGCCGACAGCACAGAGAAGATCCTGCAGCAGACAGACAAGTGTCATTATCATAGAACCACAATGAATAGAACAGGCCTTCCTTCTGCAGTATTTCTATTTTTCTGCCATATTGGATGCACATTACTGCCAACTACTGGAACAACTGCATCAGAGGAAAGGGTTGTCTGGCTACGCTTGGGCAGGAGATTCAAGTGGATCCAAGTAACGCCAACCGACTACAGCATATGCAAATCTATATGACCCATTTGCCTTTTAGACAGCCATTTAATGGATCAAAATGGGGTGTGGTGCCCTTAAAGTAGTGGAGATTGAACATGCCATGGGCAGTCACTCACTGTTTCTTAGTGGCAGACAGGAAGCCCACCATCTCCATGGCCTGCTGCAGCCTCTCAAAATCATGACGCAGGTCTTCTTCATCTTCTATCTTAAAGTTTTGCTGCACAGAGACAGGAGAATGGGGAGAGCGAGAGCGGTTCATTAACATGCAGCGCACATATGGGCAGGAAACTCGGAGAACAGAGCATATGCAGGCCATTCACTGCATAACAATGACACCGCATACCAGGTTTACTACCACTGAATCAGATGGGGAATGTTACCTTGAGCCAGTTCAAGTACAGGGAAAGAGATTATTAAGACATACGAAACCCGGGAATAGAATGAGAATCAGGGTACAAAGGATTATACAGTTGAAGTCAGAGGTTTACATAAACCTTAGCCAAATACATTTAAAATCAGTTTTTCACAATTCCTGACATTTAATCTGAGTAAACATTACCTGTCTTAGGTCAGTTAGGATCACCACTTTATTTTAAGAATGTGAAATGTCAGAATAATAGTACAGAGAATAATTTATTTAAGCTTTTATTTCTTTCATGACATTCCCAGTGGGTCAGAAGTTTACATACACTCAATTAGTATTTGGTAGCTTTGCCTTTGAATTGTTTAACTTGGGTCAAACGTTTCGGGGTAGCCTTCCACAAGCTTCCCACAATAAGTTGGGTGAATTTTGGCCCATTCCTCCTGGCAGAGCTGGTAAAACCGAGTTAGGTTTGTATGCCTCCTTGCTCCCACACACTTTTTCATGTTCTATAGGATTGAGGTAAGGGCTTTGCGATGGCCACTCCAATACCTTGACTTTGTTGTCCTTAAGCCATTTTTCCACAACTTTGGAAGTATGCTTTGGGTCCTTATCAATTTGGAAGACCCATTTGCAACCAAGCTTTAACTTCCTGACTGATGTCTTGAGATGTTGCTTCAATTTATCCACAATTTTCCTTCCTCATGATGCCATCTATTTTGTGAAGTGCACCAGTCCCTCCTGCAGCAAAGCACCCCCACAACATGATGCTGCCGTGCTTTACGGTTGGGATGTTCTTCGGCTCGCAAGCCTACCCCTTTTTCCTCCAAACATAATGGTCATTATGGCCAAACAGTTCTATTTTTGTTTCATCAGACCAGAGGACATTTCTCCAAAAAGTACAATCTTTGTCCCCATGTGCAGTTGCAAACCGTAGTCTGGCTTTTTTTTAATGGTGGTATTGGAGTAATGGCTTCTTCCTTGCTGAGCGGCCTTTCAGGTTATGTCGATATTGGACTCGTTTTACTGTGGATATAGATACTTTTGTACCTGTTTCCTCCAGCATCTTCACAAGATCCTTTGCTGTTCTTCTGGGATTGATTTGCACTTTTGCACCAAAGTATGTTCATCTCTAGGAGACAGAACGCTTCTCCTTCCTGAGCGGTATGACGGCTGCGTGGTCCCATGGTGTTTATACTTGCGTACTATTGTTTGTACAGATGAACATGGTACCTTCAGGCATTTGGAAATTGCTCCCAAGGATGAACCAGACTTATGGAGGTCTACAATTTCTTTACTGAGGTCTTGGCTGATTTCTTCTGATTTTCCCATGATGTCAAGCAAAGAGGCACTGAGTTTGAAGGTAGGCCTCAGAAGCCTCTAAAGCCATGACACCATTTTCTGGAATTTTCCACACTGTTTAAAGACACAGTCAACTTAGTGTATGTAAACTTCTGACCCACTGGAATTGTGATACAGTGAATTAAAAGTGAAATAATCTGTCTCTAAACAATTGTTGGAAAAATGGCTTGTGTCATGCACAAAGTAGATGTCCTAACTGACTTGCCAAAACTATAGTTTGTTAACAAGAAATTTGTGGAGTGGTTGAAAAACGAGTTTTAATGAGTCCAACCTAATTGTATGTAAACTTCTGACAACTATGTAGTTAAGGGCATCTGGTAGAGGACGATAAAAGGTACTGTACAAAAAAAAACACCACAGAAGACCAGATAGGGGTACCTAGGGAACTAACTAATGGGGATGTGGCTCTAGATTTAGTAGTGGTGTATACAGTAACTGGATATATACTGCTTGAGGTAGAGAAATACATGTACTGTGCTAAGAAAAACATTACTAGTGTAGTGTAACTACGTAAATCCAGTGTGTGTGGAGGCTGCTAAGCGGAGGACGGCTCATAATAATGTCTGGAACGGCGCGAATGGAATGGCATCAAACACATGGAAGCCATGTGTTATATGTTGATACCTTTCCACTCCAGCCATTACCACTTGCCCGTCCTCCCCAATGAAGGTACCACCAACCTCCTGTGGGGGTGTGTGTGTGTGTGGGTGTGTGGTACCTGCTTGAGGTAGAGGTAATCTCCAGGCTGTAGGAGTTTGAACTCCTTGCGCTCCTCCTCTGACGCTCCCACCAGCAGATAGTAAAACACATGGTAGTTCCTACAGGAACACAAAACAATGTTTAGTGCGTTTAGTAAAATTTGTTTTGTGTGTGGATACAGTGTGGTTTTCGGCTTTTGTTATGTGTTTGCTTTCGTTATTTGGTGAAGGTGATATATTTTAAGGTGGCAATAAATAAATCATTAATTTATTTAAAAAAGGTGCTTCTTTTATTGTGAAATAAATCACATTTTATTGGTCACATACACATATTTAGCAGATGTCACTGCGGGTGTAGCGAAACACTTGTGTTCCTAGCAATCAGAAGTCAACACTGCGATAGTATTAGTTTCCACCACCCAACATTGACTCTGTGTCTATAACGTGCCAGCCTAGTAATGAGCGTGAATGCTGCTATCAGTTTTTCCAGTCTTGCCATCAGGTGGCCGGTCAGCTTGCATTGTTGTAAAACCACACGGGCGTAATGAGTTTCCATGTTTACTACTGAGTCTCGCTGACGTCACAGACACAGGCAGACTCACAGGCAGACAGACGTGATCAAAACAGAAGCTCATTTCAACAGACGTGTTGGTATATGAGTAACAACATGAGTCGTGCATGATACTATAATACTACAACTCCTATAATACTACAACTCAGACACATCTAGTGAGAACAAGGGTTCATTCTGTTTATAGGCTATGCCAACCCCAACCAAGGCACTTGTAGTAGAAATGGTAGCACTTAATTTTTATTTTACCTTTATTTAACTAGGCAAGTCAGTTAAGATCAAATTCTTATTTTCAATGACCGCCCCTTGTTCAGGGGCAGTTAACCCACTGATTTGTACCTTGTCAGCATGGGGATTCGAACTTGCACCTTTCGGTTACTAGTCCAACGCTCTAACCACTAGGCTATGCTGCCGCCCCACCACAGTGCTAGTCACGGGTAAATAAATATTACATTTCATTTTTATTCCTGGAAAAATTAAAGTATCAGTTCCCATATTGATGCAACTCTTTGGCACATATTCTGGCTGGGTAAAAAGTTAGCTCTGTGTCTAGGCCTGAAAGTCACCCTTGGACATGGCATGTTAACTGAATATGAAAAAGGCACCCAGGGGATCCTCCCTCTGTTGGTACAGAGGGCCTCCACAGATCAATGGGGGTCGAAGATCATGACCCCTGCTGTTGCCCTTTACCTCTCATTCTTTTCTCTGGAGACCAGACGAGACTTCTCCAGGAGATATTTCTCCACGATTGCCCTGAGAATGAGGGAGAGGGGAGAGGTGAAAGGGGAGAGAGAATGAAAACATCAATCAAGTAACACTGGAGTTAGTCTGGTCCTTTCACTTGGCTCTGTGTATACTGAGGGTCTCGTGTTCGTGTGTACGTGCGTGCACGGGCGAGTCCATGTGTAAGGGTCGTAACAGTGAAAGCGGGATGGTAGTGACTGAGGAGGAGGGGAAGCAAAGGCAGATGGTCAGTGGAACAATAAAGACTTGAACAAAGAGTCCAGATATGGACAGCCTTAGCCTGGTGCATAGTGGCATGGTCATGTTAACGTGCATCAACATAGCCACTACGAGCAAGAGTTTAAAACGGCTCTAATTGAATTTCAGGCACAAGGAAAACATTAAGCTAATCTTCCTGTTTGTTGACACACTAAAAATAGAGAGTGTCAGGGTGATGGCTGAGTGGTGTGTGTATATTAACCCCTTACATTCGTGGAAATTGGCCTATATGGATAGGGCCAAATTGAAATGTTTCTAACAGAATAACTATAAAAAGCATACCAATGTAAAATATTACACTTGATTTTGTGCATTTTTACATTTCCTGTACTTTTCACAGCATTTGTCAGTAACAGAGTATTCATTGAAATTGAGGTAGGTGGTGCAAGATAATAAAAAACTATTACAAGGGTTTGAGTGAGGTTTAACTGGAGTCTCCAAGTGGCCATACACCTCTCCAAACTGGGACAAACAGTTCCTACGTCATTTCAATACACTTTAATGATTCAAGGAGAGAGCCTTCAACTCTTTTAGCTCTTCTAGCTTTGCCGTTGAGGAAGTGAAGCAAGCACAGCTTTGTTTGGAACACAGCCCTGCATCCCCACCGGCACACAATTACTGTCATTGTTTACGCAATCCAAAATACATTTCATTATAATTCTCAATCTGGGTCCGGTGGGCATCATGTTACGCTTACAAAAAGGCACTTCAGACCCATTGTAAATTTTGGTCCGCACCACTAGCGGTTCTTGGGGGGGGGGGGCAGTGCCCCTGTGACAACAATTTTGGACCCCCTTGTGGCCCCCCTAAATGTGGAGTATGAAATAATTTTTACATAACTAATTTTTGCTATCGTTCTTTTTTTACATCCTTTATTAGACAGTGGCAACGATGATGATTATGAACATGGTCTTTTGCCTGCTAATGCCTGCAATGCAGTGAAGAAAACGACATGACAACAATAACGTCTAATGTAACTGGCCCCTCTAACAGTACAACTGGCCCAGCTTGGCCCCCCCCCAGTTGAAATGGTCTAGAACCGCCACTGGTCCGCACAGAATGGAGTTGTGAGTGCATTCACATGCGTGTTCCACAGCTACTTTTCTTCACAATAAACAAACAAACACAGGCTCATTGTGTTCAGGACAACCCAGGCTATAACGCATGTCATCCATGCAACTGTGGAGCAAACAGTGATCATTAAGGTTGATACTGTAAATGACATGAGTTTTCAAAACATGGAAATGAGAAGTGCACATTTGGACTTCTAGGTGTGTGGTTTTGCTTGTACGACGTCAAAGCGGTATGTATTATAATCCTCAGCGTCTCGTCTTTCGGAACACAGACTCCTCTCGACGTACAGCGTTTCCCCTCACTCGGAAAACAAATGAGGAAAAGGAGCGCAATTAGCGGGAGGAATGGTGGCATCTTCCTGTCACGCGCGCGGTGCTCAAGTTTATAACGTCTGTAAGTCAAAACCAATACAGCGATGTGGAGCAGAAAACCTGAGCGCTGACATGTATAGCATGTTACTCTACAGCCACTGTGTTCCAATGTAGGCACTTCTCAAAGACAATCTGGCATTTTTAACTGTTTACAGGATGACAGGTTCTGTGAGTGGAAAGGGTTAACACTAGTAGCTCAGGCAGGCAGAGTGCCCAGTGCTGGGCATGGAAACTTCACTAACTGGCCCTCTGTCTCTTTATAGAGCTGATCTAATAGAAAGCAATGCCAGGCCAGAATGTGCACTAATGCATTACCACAACCAAGCTAAGGGGCTGCTGCCTATAATATATTATCTTCATCCTTAAGGTCCATATGCAATGCAGACACACTATGACCGACACAGACACAGTTCAAGGCCAGACTATGGATATTGGATAGATCCTCAAACTAAGAAGCCACTCCAGGTATCACAGTGAGAGTAATCTCCAAATCCCAGGCAGTGAAAGCTAGTGAGACCCAGTGAGCCAGCCAGACTAATGCGGCGCTGAGAGGTAGAACCAGGGTTTCCGTTTTAATCATTTAGCAGAGGCCCTTGTCAAGAGCGACTTACAGGAGCAATTACGGTTAAGTGCCATGCTCAAGGGCAGAGACAGATTTTTCACCTAGACGGCTCAGGATTCGAACCGGTTACTGGCCCAACACTCTTAAATCACTACGCTACAGTACCTGCTTTCCTTTGCTGCTCCACACACTGCTGCACAACAAGCCTTTGTTCAGCAGAATGTCAGCACTGTCCAGCTGTAATCAATGGCTTCTGACTGACAGACCCTCTACTACAAGCATAACAAGCTCAACCAGCACTACTACAGCTCAGCCACTGAAGTCTCAATGGCAACATTTCAGCCATCGATATTCAATTACTTTAGCCCCTCTCAAGCTAAGCAATTCAATAAAAAGTGATGCGTCCCTGTTTTAGGTTGCCTGACAACTCAAACTAAATGATTCCTCTGCTCCATGTTCCATACATACTTCAGTTTGAGACTGCCATCGTTTAAGTCGTTTGTGGTGCTGCAGGATTGTTTTGAGAATACAGATGATTTATGTTCAAATGATTAATCCACCCAGGACTCAACCATCTACATTGAGGAATATACATTGTCAGGCTTCACTAGGAAATGTATTGATGTTTTACCCACAATAACAATCCGGACATGCCACAACCAAAAACTCTGGATGAACGAAGATATCTGTACAATGATGAGGGCCCGTACTGCAGCATTCAATGTCAGTAGAATGAACCCTGATGACTTGGTGGCGCGCGACACGTACAAGGAAAGCAGGTATGAGCTTTGCAAATCCATTAGGGACGCAAAAAGACAATACAGACTCTTGAATTGATGTTCGAGAACTCATGTGGCAAGGACTACAGACTATCACAGACTACAAGGGCAAATCCAGCCGTGCGGTGCCCACCGAAGCCTCCCTCTCAAAAGCACTTAACACAAAATGTATGCACTCACTACTGTAAGTCGCTCTGGATAAGAGCGTCTGCTAAATGACTAAAATGTGTATGTAAATATGGCAGGCAAAAACCTGAGAAAAAAATCCAACCAGGAAGTGTGGAAATCTGAGGTTTGTAGTTTTTCAAGTGATTGCCTATCCAATATACAGAGTCTATGGGGTCATATTGCACTTCCGAAGGCTTCCACTAGATGTCAACAGTCTTTAGAACGTTGTTTCATACTTCTACTGTGAATGGGGAGAAAATAAGAGCCGTTTTAGTCAGGTGTCTGGCAGTAGGCCATTAGTCACGCGCACGGCCATGAGCATGAAGACAAAGGAATTGTCCAGTTGGAATATTTTTTAAGATTTATGATAAAAACATCCTAAAGATTGATTCTACACATCATTTGACATGTTTCTACAAACTGTAATAGAACTTTTTTGACTTTGTCTGGACTTTAGTGCGTGCGCCTTCTGCATTTGGAATAGTGAACCTAACGCGTGAACAAAATGGAGGTATTTGGACAAAGATTAACTTTATCGAACAAAATGAACATTTATTGTGGAACTGGGATTTCTGGGAGTGCATTCCGATGAAGATCAAAGGTAGAGTGAATATTTACAATGCTATTTCTGACTTTTGTTGACTCCACAACATGGCGGGTATCTGTATGGCTTGTTTTGGTGTCTGAGCGCTGTACTCGGATTATTGCAAAGTGTGCTTTCGCCGTAAAGCTTTTTTGATATCTGACACAGCGGTTGCATTAAGGAGAAGTATATCTTTAATTCTATGCATAACAGTTGTATATTTTATCAATGTTTATGATGAGTATTTCTGTAAATTGATGTGCTCATTCACCGGAAGTTTTGGAGACAAAACATTTCTGAACATTACATGCCAACGTAAAATGGGTTTTTTGGATATAAATATGAACTTTATCGAGCAAAACATACATGTATTGTGTAACAAAGTCCTATGAGTGCCATCTGATGAAGATCAAAGGTTAGTGATTCATTTTAGCTGTATTTCTGGTTTTTGTGACGCCTCTCCTTGAAAATGGCTGTGTGGTTTTTCTTGTCTAGGTGATGTCCTAACATAATCTAACGCTATGCTTTCGCTGTAAGGCCTTTTTGAAATCGGACACTGTGGTTGGATTAACGAGAAGTTTATCTTTAAAATGGTGTATAATACTTCTATGTGTGAGAAATTTGAATTATGAGATTTTTGTTGTTTTGAATTTGGCGCTCTGCCATTTCCCTGGCTGTTGGCGAGTGGGACGCTACCCAGAGAGGTTAACTTGGGCCAGCAGGCTTCAAACAGAAACAACCTAAGACACAACTAATACACTTCTCACTAGCCTTGTATGGTATGATGGAAGTAACAGCCACTGTCTGCTGTCATGGAGGTTTCTGCTAGTCACATTACAGTTCTACTGAATTTCAATGGTAACTGCCTTGTGGCTGCCTTTGAGAGCCGGTGTGAGTGTGCTGATGTTGTTCGTGTTGAAGGGGCAGAGTATGGTGTGGGTGTGTGTGTTTTAAAGTTTTACAAACATTCTCAGGAACATCCACACAGGAGGAATGTAGTGTGTGTGTTTACCGGGTTACTCAGACAAGAGGATTGACTGTGTGTCATCACAACACACAGTGTGGGCCAGCGGTCAGTACTCACCCTCTCACCACCCCGCTCTCCAAGTAGTTGACCTGGATGAACTTCCCAAAGCGGCTGGAGTTGTTGTTGTGGGCCGTCTTGGCATTCCCAAACGCCTGGTAGAAAGAGACCGAGAGAGAGGTCGAGATGGTTACATTCACTGTGTGGACCATAAAATGAGTCTAGTTAAGAAATAGGAATAAACTACACTTGTGCTAAAACTGGGGCTATTAGAAGCTGCCAATGTTTCTAACAACAGTCTGCTCAGAATGACAACACAGGGACCTCTGAGTCCAGAAGTCAACACTAAATGAAAACAGCAGCTGAGAGACGGGGACGGGGGGGGGGGGGACGGACTCCTCACTCTCCCTGCCCCCTCCTTTCTTCTCTCTTGCAGAAGTCCAGGGGATGACACTAGTGAGATTGCTGAGGGTATGGGGAGACTGTTAGGTCTAGAAGCCTCCCCCCAGCCAGGGACACAAACCCAGCCCTGCCACCAGACTGAATGGGGAGCCCTGTTCGCGCACACAGGCAACAAAAGGCAGCCACAGGGGAAGTTGAGTCAGTGCATTTTAAATAGGAGCCACATTGTACAGGGAGCAGTCTGAATTTGATACAGTGGTGGTTGAATAGATTTAGAGGGGAGGGGGTCCTCAAAGAGGGGGTAAGATTCCTTACAGTGAACCGTTGACCCATTTCCACTGTTCCAGTAGACTGGCTGCCTGGGTATTATGCAGTCTTTACCTATTGCTCAATTTATGAGCAGAATTACACTCACTATATCAACTTAAGCTCCAGGATGAGTGCTGCTGGAAGAATAATAAACTACATTTTTTGAGGGCACAGAAAAGAGTTGGAACTTCATGAAAATAACTAAAACTTGAAGCAAATAGAGTGTAGAAGCAGGAGTTGACAGGGGGAGACGAAAAGTCTGTCTGAAATGTCGTCATCCGTGGCCAGGATTATGTGGTTTAACATGAACCTGTTAGACTCCTCTTTCCCAGGAGACTGCATCCTCATGCTAGTGTGTGTCAATGTCTGGTTGTGTGTGTGTCTAAATGTATGGTTGTGTGTGTGTGTGTGTGTGTTACTGGGGGGGGGGGGGCGATAACATTGACACAGGGCCAGGTTAAGGCACTGTCAGCTGGCATTGACCGCCCATCCGTCTGAATGGTGCCTAGTGTTGTCAAACGGTTGTCCCAGGGTGAAGGCTAGCAGACCCTGGGAACGTTCCCCTGTGCCTCAGCCTCTCCGCCATGGAGGGAATGCTAAATGTGTCACAGCATCATTCACATTCAAACATCCCTCTATGCAGCCTTTGTGATTGGTTGAGAGGCACATCAGTTAAGAGGAAGTGGCTCAAAGGCTTGGCTACCCAAGCAGAGTGAAATAAAGGCTGACCCCCCTTTTTGTTAAATGGAGAAAGAGGGGGTTAAGAGAAAGCAGATGAGAGAGAGCAAGGGGATTGGGGAACAGAGCGAGGAAAAGCAAAGGTAGAAGATCGAAAGAGGAAGAGAAAGGAGGGGGAGATGATTTTAAGATTCCACAGTGTTAAGCGAGAGTGTACACACACATTTAATATAGAACGCCTGACTGTCTTGACTGGCTCCTTTTTCTAGTGTTCCCTGGCAGCCGGCCCCCCTGTATATTTCCACTACAGAAGCCCAATGCTCAGTTCCCCATTCAGTCCCTTAGCGAGCCACCTCAGACTCTTACCACTTCTCCTTACTAATCACAGCCTTAGACGCTCATCGTTATTGTACGGACAGGCATCTCAGAAGAAAGATCCTTGGTTTACATGACTGATATTTGTTTCCCAGTATCACCGCCAGGCTCTGACCTCACAACCACTTGGCTACATGCACAATAGATTCCTAAGCTGCTTATTACGACAAACATATCCACACTCATTGGGAATGCATTGACAGTAACAAAATCAGGCTTTATCTGCGTAACCTATAACTGGAGGCTGATATGTGATAGCACCAATACTGTAACACCACAACAACCAAATGGTACTTACAAGAATAAATGACAAAACACTAATGTAGGTCAGAGACACTGTGGGACATTCAGAGATATATATACATAAGTATTCAGACCCTTTGCTATGAGACTCAAAATTGAGCTCAAGTGCATTCTGTTTCCATTGATCATCCTTGAGATGTTTCTACAACGTTTCCACCTGTGGTAAATTCAATGGATTGGACATGATTTGGAAAGGCACCCACCTGTCTATATAAGGTCCCACAGATGACCGTGCATGTCAGAGCAAAAACCAAGCCATGAGGTCAAATGAATTGGCCAGAGCTCCGAGACAGGATTGTGTCGAGGTACAGATCTGAAGAATGGTAGCAAAAAAAATCTATACAGCATTGAAGGTCCCCAAGAACACAGTGGCCTCCATCATTCTTAAATGAAAGAAGTTTGGAAACACCAAGACACTTCCTAGAGCTGGCCGCCCGGCCAAACCGAGCAATCGGGGGAGAAGGGCCTTGGTCAGGGATGTGACCAAGAACACGATGCTCACTCTGACAGAGTGAGATGGGAGAACCTTCCAGAAGGACAACCATCTCATCAGCACTCTACCAATCAGGCCTTTATGGTAGAGTGGCCAGACAGAAGCCACTCCTCATTAAAAGGCACATGACACAACCTTGCTTGGAGTTTGCCAAAAGGCACCTAAAGGACTCTGCCCATGAGAAACAAGATTATCTGGTCTGATGAAACCAAGATTTTACTCTTTGGCCTGAATGTCAAGTGTCATGTCTGGAGGAAACCTGGCACCATCCCTACGGTGAAGCATGGTGGTGGCAGCATCATGCTGTGGAGATGTTTGTCAGCGGCATGGACTGGGAGACTAGTCAGGATCGAGGGAAAGATGAATGGAGAAAAGTACAGAGGGATCTTTGATGAAGTCCTGAGCACTCTGGAGCAGGTTCTCAGACTGGGACAAAGGTTCACCATCCAACAGGACAACGACCCTGAGCACACAGCCAAGACAACACAGAAGTAGCTTCGGGACCAGTCTCTGAAAGTCCTTGAGTGGGCCAGCCAAAACCCGGACTTCAACCCGATCGAACATCCCTGGAAAAACCTGAAAATAGCTGTGCAGCAACACTCCCCATTCAACCTGACAGAGCTTGAGAGGATCTGCAGAGAAGAACGGGAGAAACTTGTCAAATACAGGTGTGCCAAGCGTGTAGCGTCATACCCAAGAATGCGAGGCTGTAATTGCTGCCAAAGGTGCTTCAACAAAGTATTGCATAAAAGGGTCTAAATACTTATGTAAATGTGACATTTCAGTATTACATTAATACATTTGCAAAAATATATTTTATAAATTAATAAAAAGTTTTTGCTTTGTCATTATAGGGTACAGTGTGTAAATTGTTTTTTGCCCCCCTCATCAATTTCATCCATTTTAGAAAAAGGCTGTAGCGTAGCAAAATGTGGAAAAAGTCAAGGGGTTCTAAAGCCTGCATGTCCCCCCCCACACACTCAACCAGTCCAAAGTCGACACACCTACTCTTTCAAGGGTTTTCCTTTATTTTTACTATGTTCTATATTGTAGAATAATAGTGAAGACATCAACATTATGGAATCATGTAGTAACCAAATAAGTGTTAAACAAATCAAAAGATTGTATATTTGAGATTCTTCAAAGTAGCCACCCTTTGCATTGACACCTTAGCACACTCTTGGCATTCTCTCAACCAGCTTCACGAGGTAGTCACCTGGAAAGCCTTTCAATTAACAGGTGTGCCTTGTTAAAGTTAGTGGCTTTTCTTTCCTTCTTAATGAGTTTGAGCCAATCAGTTGTGTTGTGAAAAGGTAGGGTTGGGTATACTGAAGATGGTATTTTACCAAATAGGGCTAACTCCACATTATGGCAAGAACAGCTCAAATAAGCAAAGAGAAACAACAGTCCATCATTACTTTAAGACATGAAGGTCAGTCAATCCAGAGAATTTAAAAGAACTTTGAAAGGTTCTTTAAGTGCAGTCACACGCAAAAACCATCAAGCGATATGATGAAGCTGGCTCTCATGAAGACCGCCACAAGAAAGGAAGACCCAGAGTTACCTCTGCTGCAGAGGATAAGTTCATTAGAGTCACCTCAGAAATTGCAGCCCAAATAAATGCTTCAGAGTTCAAGTAACAGACACATCAACTGTTCAGAGACTGCGTGAATCCGGCCTTCATGGTCGAATTACTGCAACACCAATAAGAAGAGAGACTTGCTTGGGCCAAGAAACATGAGCACTGGACATCAGACAGGTGGAAATTTGGTCCTTTGGTCTGAGGAGTCCAAATTTGAGATTTTTGGTTCCAACCACCGTGTATGTGAGACTCAAGAGTAGGTGAACGGATGATCCCCGCATGTGTGGTTCCCACCGTGAAACATAGAGGTGGTGGTGTGATGGTGCTTTGCTGGTGCCATGGTCTGATTTATTTTGAATTCAAAGCACACTTAACCAGCATGGCTACCACAGCATTCTGCAGCAATACGCCATCCCATCTGGTTTGCGCTTAGTGGGACTATCCTTTGTTTTTCAACAGGAAAATGACCCAACACACCTCCAGGCTGTATAAGGGCTATTTGACCAAGAAGGAGAGTGATGGAGTGCTGCATCAGATGACCTGGCCTCCACAAATTACCCTCAACCCAATTGAGATGGTTTGGGAGGACCGCAGAGTGAAGGAAAAGCATTCCAGGTGAAGCTGGTTGAGACAATGCCAAGAGTGTGCAACGCTGTCATCAAGGGTGGCTACTTTGAAGAATCTCAAAATATATTTTGATATATTTAACACTTTTGGTTACTAAATGATTCCTTATGTGTTATATCATAATGTTGACGTCGTCACTATTATTCTGAATGAGATGTGTCCAAACTTTTGACTGGTGGTAGTGAGTGAGTGAGTGAGTGAGTGAGTGAGTGAGTGAGTGAGTGAGTGAGTGAGTGAGTGAGTGAGTGAGTGAGTGAGTGAGTGAGTGAGTGAGTGAGTGAGTGAGGGGAGTGAGTGGAGTGAGTGAGAACCAATTGCTGCAATCAATTGGTTGTAACTTGGAATCAGATGTGTTGGTGAGGAAATATTCTGCATTTACAAAATGTCATGCTGTTTTCCTTGTTCTTGTTAAAGCTTTTAGAAAGTGTTTTTATTCGTGGAGAGAACTTTTAAAATGTCATCCTGAAATATAGGTGAAGCATGTCAAAGACAAAATGTCAGATGCCGAGAAAAAGGGCACCCTTGATAAAGATGATTAGAAAAAACGATGTACTCACTCAATGTATGTATGTATGTATGTACACACACACACACACACACACACACACACACACACACACACACACACACACACACACACACACACACACACACACACACACACACCAAAATGTCCGCTCCCACAGAAGGTGCTCTGGTCAGAGGGTGCGCTCGCCCCCACCAGCCCCGAGACGCAGGCAAGGCAATGCCCCAGGCCCAAAGGGATTTTCCAAGGGCGGGAAAAACCAAGCATGGAAGCGAGCGTACTCATAACTACCAGGACCAGCACACACCACTCTCAGCATGAAACCAAATCAGAAAACATAATTGAAAAACTAAATTATCCCTTCCCCACCCTCACCCCTGATTGGAGGACCTCAAACATTTATACTGTAGATAATTTTTCCAACACTCATCAATTCCACCCTTCAGACAGTCACAGATCAACCCATCTTTCACAATAAATCATAATTCTACAATTTCCTCTCGCAATGCATCCCTCCATTCTCCCATTGCGTCTCACTAGGGACCTCCATTTGCAACATTTCTGCCCAAATTGCTCCAAAAATAAACATTTTACCCAAAACCAATGATATTTCCTACTGACTGGTCCTTTAAGTCCCCCAGCAATACAGTTTGCAGGTCCAACAGCACCCAGATATTATGGCATAACCACCATTCCTGGACCTGACTCCAAAAACAAGCCACCGGTGGACAGTACCAAAAGACTGTTTCCGCATGGCAGTCTGCACCGGTCTGACTGTTGAATACCCCATATACTGAGCATTCTTTTTGTAGCAAGAATTGTTTTGTATATCAATTCATTAAGCCGATGCCATGGTATTGGGACATCAAATCTGTTCAACCATTTGTAATTTTATGTGGCATAGTTGCCAACCCTCTTGACCGTATGTGAAAATACATTTTACAATTTATAAAAAAAGTGATTAAGACATTTTTTATTTGTGACAAACTAATTCCTTTCTTTTTGTCTGTGGGACATTCAGAAGATAGTTAAATATAACTGCGCAACTCATCTTGTATGTTTGGCTTTGCTGCAGGTCATCTCTATGGCTAACCAGACAAAGGTCTCCAGGCACAGCTCAACTGAGCATCCAATCATTCATTTTGTTATGCAACTGTATGTGTTAGGCAGTGTTAGTGCTTAGAGAACATTGATGGGGATTCAGTACTGAAAGTGGCATGTGACAAGGGTCCCCCTGTTTGAATCACATCGAATTAGAATGATCAATTCTAACTCTGTGTGAATCACTATACATTGTGGGATATCATTGCACTGTAAAACTGTGCAGAAATCAATGCTGGAAAGAACAGCCCTATCTCAGATAAACACGTTAACAGAGCTTAGTAATCTTACAGACAAGCTGCACTCATTTGCCTTGAGTAGAAACTAAACAAAAAAGGGGTTGAATGCCAGCTCAGTGGAAATAAGAGATTTGATTGGAGAGGTCTCCGGTTAAATTGCTTAAACATGCATCTGCTCTACTGCAGTCAGAAGATGGCTAGCCACACATTAGTACAGGATCCAGTGTACTGGAGCCAGGCAGGGCTGCAGGGAGTCTCGCTCCAATGCCATGGTTCACCAGACTGGTCCCATTTCCAGGAGCCACACCCAGGGCACCATATCCAGATAGTCTGTGGTCAATTCCATGAATACTGTACAATTGGCCTGTTACATGAGAACCTGTGCTGGTAACTTGGAAAATAAGACACAGCCATTCATGTTCCTAACCAGTGAACAGAGTCAACTAGTATGGTGTGCAAGAATACAAATATGACCTAAAATATGAGCAAACAATCACATCCCTTGAGAGCTAGGCTAATTTGACATAGCCTAGCTCACAGTAGATGACTGACAAATTGCTAAGTAGCTGCTGATGAATGGCCAAAACAAAAGAACTGGTCTTACAGGAGCTGAGGCCATTGTGTGTCATGCCAGGGAGCCAGTTTCCCACACCACCAACCCACTGTAGTGCCACTGGGCATCCAGCCTAGCCAAATATAGCCAGGGAAGAGTGAAAATGCAGGCAGGCTGGGAGATAAACAATAGGCACACAGAATGGCCGCGACTCCTCTATACTTCCTGAGCAACAATGTGACATCTGTCGACACGCCTAGTGGGCTGATTGGCCAAAGGCGAGGGGAGGCTCCTGCAGCTAGCTCTTCCTGTAGCATAAAACTGCTGCTTCCTGTCAGAGTCTGCAGTTTTAGCCCACTAATAAGAGGTTCCTGTCTCTGGGCTTGGAGACGGTGTGTTGCATGGGGTGGGTATGGTTGGTTAGACTGGCTCAGAGTCAGGTAGAGGTTAAAACTTGGCTTAACTCTGGGCTTTCTGCTAGGCCGGCCCATCAGCCAATCAAATCAATGAACCAACTAATTTGTATTATCCAAGAAGAGGTCACATTTGAGTTGTTCCAATCTAACAGCATTTGGCTGGTGGCTGTCGTTGATTTCCCACCCTGACATCAATATTGCATTTTAAAAGCCTGTAATATTTAATGAAGCAACCTTTAATATAGACATGGAAAATTCAATACATCAGATTCTGTATATGAATAAAGACTTGCCAAAGTACCAACATTCAGCCTTTTGTCCCTCTGTACACCCTCTGACTTCTAGGAAGATTTTCTCCCACTTAACCCAAACATGTTTCCAAGTTTACCATCATTGTAAAGACCTAGTTATTTTGTTGCTTTGACAGTCATTTATTAAGATTATTTTGTTGTTCTGCGTAATAAAACGCAACACGTAAAGTGTTGATCCCATGTTTCATGAGCTGAAATAAAATTCCCCAGAAATATTCCAGGCACACAAAAGTAGTTTCTCAACAAAAAAAGAGCACAAATTTGAATACATCCCTGTTAGTGAGCATTTCTCCTTTATCAAGATAATCCATCCACCTGACAGGTGTGGCATATCAAGAAGCTGATTAAACAGCATGATCATTACACTTGTACCTTGTGCTGGGAAAAGTCTACTAAAATGTGCAGTTTTTCACACAAGACAATGCCACAGATGTCTCAAGTTTTTAGGGAGCGTGCAAATGGCATGCTGACTGCAGGAATATCCACCAGAGCTGTTGCCAGAGAATTTAATGTTCATTTCTCTACCATAAGCCACCTCTCCAACATCGTTTTAGAAAATTTGGCAGTATGTCCTTCCTGCCTCAAACGCAGACCACGTATATGGTGTCGTGTGGGTGAGAGTTTTTCTGATGTCAATGTTGTAAACAGAGTACCCCATTGTGGGCTGTGGGGTTATGGTATAAGCTATGGACAACAAACACCGTTGCATTTTTTAAATGGCCATTTGAATGCACAGAAATACACAGAAATACTGTGACGAGATCATGAGGCCCATTATCGTGCCATTCATCCACCGCCATCAACAATGTTTCAGCATGATAAAACACTGCCCCATGTCGCAAGGATCTGTAAACAATTCCCGGAAGCTGAAAATGTCCCAGTTCTTCCATGGCCTGCCACTGAGCATGTTTGGGATGCTCTGGATTGACATGTATGACAACGTGTTCCAGTTACCACCAATATCCTGCAACTTCACACAGCCATTGAAGAGTGGGACAACATTCCACAATCAACAGTCTGATCAACTCTATGTGAAGGATATATGTCTCGCTGCATGAGACTAATGGTGGTCACACCAGATACTGACTGGTTTTCTGATCCATGCCCCTACCTTTAAATAACAAAAAGGTATCTGTAGCCAACAAATGCATATCTGTATTCCAAGTCATGTGAAATCAATAGATTAGGGCCAAATGTATTTATTTCAATTGACTGATTTTCTTATATGAACTAATTCAGATAAATCTTCGAAATTGTTGCATGTTGCTTTTATATATTTTTTAAATGTGATTAGTGACTCATTTCATTAATGATTACACAAAAACAAGCTTATCTGAAATGTCAACAGAGCACTAAGCGTACCGCAAGCTTTATTTTATTAAAGCCTTTCACATTTAATTTAGCTTGTGTCATGCCAATTTTTGCTTTATAACTGTCACAGATGACCACAGGTTAATTCTCAAACAAGTTCCTTCGAGAAAGTAGCAGTGATCTTAACATGAGCTCGATGCTTATTATGGGATGTATTATGTTAGGAAACCTGACATTTTGGATATAACGTTAATGACATGTTAGAGAAACATCCCACTGAACGATTCAGAACATGAATAATCATATTTGTCTTGGTAAAAAAGCCTCTTATAACATAAGTGACATTTCCTCACAAAAGCACATTTTCGGACACCCTATAAACCAAACATTCGCTAGCTAGCTAACCAACAACCATAATGGATTTGAAAGACAAAAAGTGCTCATTGTGCAAATGTTTGTTTTTAATAAACATTGAGATAAAATATAGTTTACATGTTGTCAACAATAAGCCAACTCAGTTGGTTCGCCCCATAGCAACAAAACTGACTCGTGCGCAACTAAGTTCATTAAGTTGAACTTCTGCTCCTTATGACAGAATGTTAATATTAGGTGAAATCAAAAGTTACTCATTTCATGGAACGGCATATACATTAAGCCATAGAAATGTTTTTATGCAAAAACTTCACTCACAGACAGAGTAAAGATAAAGAAAGGGTGACAGTCTGGCTGGCTAAGGCTAGGTCTCAGACTGGAGGCTGAGGGGAGGAGCGGTGGTGGGTAGATGGCTAGCTTCCTGAGCCCAGGGCTGAATTCACACAGTGATATTTGAGCTACAATGATGTCATGCAGTGACCAGCCCAGAGCAAAACCTGCAGTACTACAAACTCTCCTGCAGAGGGATAGGAACCTTTGCTGCACTCGACAAAAAACCCAACAATAAGTGTACTCTTGCATGTTATATTACAAGATTAACTGAGTTGATCTGAAAGTCTAAGCTAATAATACTGGAGTGCCGTGAGAACACTGTCAGCACGCAGTATACTGTTTAGACTTGACTTGCAGATCTAGAGATGGTGTGTACTGATAATCACCCAGTGGTTATTCGCAGTAAAATAAACCTTCAATCTACTTCTCAGTGTCAAAAGTATGCAAGCCAAAAATACCTCAGAGTTCAAACGTTCTACTGCAATTGTTTATGTTCAAGTCTTAGCCCTGCAGTGAGAATACGACACCTGAATAAAAGAAAAGGAGCAGTGACATCTTCCTGTATCAGGCTCTCTTTGTAAGAGGGAACAGTCTAAAATAGCTCTTCAAAGCACATGAGAACACACAGGTGAAACACAGTGGTACCTGTATAACCAGTTGTGTGAACAAATCAAGTTTTAGAGCAGGCTTTCAGTTTGTGTACATTGGACAATCTGAGGCAGGAGACTGCAAGGCCCTACAGAGGGTAGTGAGTACAGCCCAGTACGCACTACCTATCATCCAGGACCTGTCAGAGGAAGGCCCTAAAAATTGTCAAAGAAGCCAGCCACCAAAGTCAGTCTGTTCTGTTGCCGCACGGAAAGAGGTACCGGAGTGCCAAGTTTAGGACCAAAAGGCCCCTGAACAGCAGCTACCCCAAAGCCATAAGATTGCTTAACAGTTCATGAAACAACTACCCAGACTTTTTGCTTTTCACCTACATGTACATAGTACTTCAAATCAATCACCTAACCAAACCAAAATGTAGATATTAGCTCAATCACCCAACTACCTCATACTCCAGTACAGGGGTCCCCAAACCTTTTCACTCTAGGCCCCCATTACAGCATTAGGGAACATCCACCCCCACACGTCTATATTTCTATGGGCACAAGCACTGTTCATGACAAACTATTCTCAGCCTTTTTGTTGGAGAGAATTTTGCAGCTAATTTTCTATAAAAAAATTTGCCATGTTTAGTGTGATATGAGTGACAAAAAAAAAAAAATCTAAATCTATTTGCTAAAAACTTGTGTCTCAGGCTATTGGCAGTAGGTGCACCCGATTCAACTGCCCTGCGCCAGGTAGGCAAACTGTTGCCATTTTGAACCATTTCATGTGTCTGAAGGTACAAACGCTGCCTCCCCGTCGGGCCCAGAGAGCAAATCAAGTGCACTATAGGCCTACCGCTGGCCAATCAGATGGCTCAGATGACCGTGTCTGCAGTAACATAGCCGGCATAAAAGAAAGCTACAGCAAAGTTGATACTGTGAGATTTCAAAACCATGACTAGACAGACTGTCAACGAATACAGCAAAGAGCTGCTGATTCATGACTGAGTTCACTTTGTATTCAACACTTTTATAAGCCATAAAATGTGCGTTCTTCCCATTTCCACTTAGTGCTACAACATGCACTGCAGCAGTAACAAATGAATAGGAAAGTACATCTATAGGCTTGCGTTGTTGTTGTTGTTGTTGTTGTTGTTGTTGTTGTTGTTAGCGGCTTGGGTCTTTCTTAATATCAAGGAATATTTCACTTTCTCTGTTCATAGGAATAACATGAATTTGTGCATGAGGCAGAAATATTGCGGCGCAACTTGAGTTTGGCCATCAGCTGGAAGGCCGTGTCCCTTTTTGGTCAGAGTCAGTGGAGGAAAGCGAAGGGATGTTGAGAGGCAGACCACTGCTGCCCTCTCCCTCAGCTGAGACTGACCATCAGATGCAGGAACAATCAGCCCAGTAAAATAAAAAGCTAATTATTTCAAATGTATGCTCCCTCAGCTGTGCTTCACAAGTAGTACAACAGATCTATTACAGGTGTGATCATATAGCCTACCTTAAATTTTAAAATATATCAATGGGGCAAAAAATGTCCCGAACAATGCATTGGCAGGGAAATTCAAGCAACACCAATCTGCGGTGATAATGTATTTGGCCTATAGCTCACTGCACAAACCTAATTGCAAAAAAATTCAAACACGTTTCCCTTTACTGTGGCAATTGTGATCGAATCAATGTAATATTAGCCAGTTTCAATGCAACATACCAAAACAAACTGCAAGAGATTTTGTTGTTGGCAGAATGCATCGGAGTAGGATTCTATTGCATTGACAGTCTACTCTATACAGACCGGTGCGGCAAAACAGCAGAGCTACAGTAGGATTACATGCAAATAGACCATTGCCATATATAGTGAGGGGGGAAATTATTTGGTCCCCTGCTGATTTTGTATGCTAGCCCACTGACAAAGAAATGATCAGTCTATAATTTTAATGGTAGGTTTATTTGAACAGTGAGACAGAATAACAAAAAAATCCAGAAAAACGCATGTCAAAAATGTTATACATTGATTTGCATTTTAATGAGGGAAATAAGTATTTGACCCCCTCTCAATCAGAAAGATTTCTGGCTCACAGGTGTCTTTTATACAGGTTACGAACTGAGATTAGATCAAGGCAGCTGGGACCATAGTCACCAAGAAAACAATTGGTAACACACTACGCCGTGAAGGACTGAAATCTTGCAGGGCCCGCAAGGTCCCCCTGCTCAAGAAAGCACATATACATGCCCGTCTGAAGTTTGCCAATGAACATCTGAATGATTCAGAGGACAACTGGGTGAAAGTGTTGTGGTCAGATGAGACCAAAATGGAGCTCTTTGGCATCAACTCAACTCGCCGTGTTTGGAGGAGGAGGAGGAATGCCCCTCACTGTATGGATGTGCCATTTACTTTGAACTGGACTGTGTTTAAAGCATGAGCGGTCATGAGTAGATGGGCTTGTTTGAGATCAAAGCAAGAGCTGCATGTAGCCACATGTGCACATAGCTCATATCCTTTGCTAGTTAGTGAGTTATTAGCCCAGTTATTTTTGTCAGCAATAGGGGAGGATTGCTTTCTACAAGAGCACAAAACATGTACATTTCTAGACATCTTTGAATAAGCTAAGTAGCCAGTAGGCAGAGGCTAGCATAATTTGTCTGATTCTCTGTAATAATGTTATGGGAATAATAATGATTTTTTTAAAATTGTAAAGTGGTTTCTTGCATCACGCAACACAACCTTTTCATTCACCTCCTTGTCTGAAGGACAAGTAGAGAAACAGGTTTATGTCAAGCCCTGCATGTTTTTTTTTTCTTCAAAAGTCTCATGGAATGTAGTCCTACATTGAACACAACACATTGGCTGCTACTGTAGACTGAATGATAGAACAGCTATTTCCATGTTAAAATGTTATGGGATGCATTTTCTCCATTGTTTGATGGCAGCCAATCTGGTAGGCCTATATTACGATCAAATAGCCACATTAGCCTACATGTCCACTTAAAACTAACTTAAAAAGGATACATCCTCAGTGTTCACAGAAAACACGCACTGGAAGTTGCCCAGAATTTTCACAACGTTCAAGTTGGCGCTCAGCAGACCTGAAATCTGCTCAGTGCCAGAGAAAATTAGAGGGAGCATTGTTTCACGGTAAAGTCTAAAGTTGTATTCGGCTAATGTGACAAATCCACATTTTTTTTGAAGTTCAGATGAACTCAGAGGCCGTTGCGTAGTCGAGCAAATCCAATTTTATTTGTCACATACTTCATACCTAATAGGTGTAGACTAACAGTGAAATGCTTACAGGACCTTCCCAACAATGCAGAAAAAGATAAAGAGAAAAACGGCAGAAAAAAAAGAAAGGGAATAAATACACAATGAGTAATGATAAATTGGCTATACACACACAGGGTACCAGTACGGAGTCGATGTGCTGGGGGACGAGGTAGTTGAGGTAGATATGTACATATAGGTAGGGATAAAGTGACTGGGCAACGGGATAGCGGTAAATGATTGAGTTGTGTTCAAGAGGTAAATGTTGAATGCTGTCTGAACGCTAAGGTAGTCCACAAGGCACACTGTAGTTTAAAGAGTCACGCTACACGCCAATGATCTCACCTTATCAAAACGCAACCAAAGCTGAAGAGATTCCTCATAGCTTCAGCGGCCAGACAGAGAGAAAACACAGTTCACTTTTTACCCATTGTAACTTGGACTGCCTCCAAGAAAAAAAGAGCCAATGCCAAAATGTAAAGATTGAAAGCAACCTCATATTTAAGTCATTAGTTGGAATTGGACTCGTTGGAAGAGGAAACGGCAAAACTTGTCTGAAAAACAGGAAGAATACAGAACATAACTTCTAAGATATTACATCCTCTGTAAAATGTATTTTCACGTCAGCCATCATGTGGGCTTGTTGCAGAACGTTTGCTATGCCTTCTAAAAAACCTTGCAGAGCCTTCTGCAAGAGCAAGAGGAAACGTTGTGTGTGTGTGTGCGCGAGTGTGGGTGTTTGCGCAGGTCTGTGTGCTTTACCGAAGGGCTGGTAAGGCTGTTACGGAGGAGCCAGGATAGAGCATCTGGTCCTGGCTCAGTCCTGCAGGAATTGGGTCTTGGTTGTTTCACAGGCCAGTCTAAGTCTGCCCGTCAGACCACAGGCCTGGGGAAGCAGTAGGGCAGTCTGGAGCAGAGAGACAGAACCAGCCTCATCCAGCCTGCCAAAGCAACAAGGACTGCTGATTGAGGGGAAAATCTCCAGTTCTCTCCAACCAAAGCCTTGGGACCATCTATTCATCTTGCTGCTGCCTCAGAACATTGCACAGTTACTAGTCTCTCCTGTAAAAGGATCATGAGGCATTGCAGAGAGCTGAAAGTTTGACAGATAGTATGCCAGATACTGTATTCTATTCTGCCCACTCTGCAGTGCAGTGAATTGACCAGACCAGTTGACATTTACACAGAAATACTGCCATTCTAGTGTGAAACCAGAATGAACACTGTTAGAATTCAAGGGGGTCTGAGAATTTAATACCGATAAGTTACAATGCTGCATTTACTTCCAATAAACTGCATTCCTCCTGAGGCCTTTAACAGTTTGTGACCTATTTTTAGCCACATTACTGAGGCATAAAACAGATGTGAGAGGGATTTGCTACCATATTAGAACTGGGGCCCATTAGTTACAAACACCAAAGCAGCCCTTGCTCCACACTCATTTACAACCAATGACCAGTGTGTGTGATATCTGGGTTAGACATTTGGCAATTCTGCTGAGTTGTGTGTCTCTAATCTAACCCAGAACCCTATACCAACTGAGCCACACAGGACCATTGATCTGAGCGTGTGTTAAAGGCAGGGCTTGGAGTTCTGCTAGCTGGTATGTGGGGCTCCCGGGGGGCGCAGAAGTCTAAAGCACTGCATCTCAGTGCTAGAGGCGTCACTACAGACCCTGGTTTGATTCCAGGCTGAATCACAACCGGACGTGATTGGGAGTCCCATAGGGCGGCGCACAATTGGCCCAGTGTCGTCTCGGTTAGTGTTTGGCCGGGGTAGGCCGTCATTGGAAATAAGAATTTGTTCTTAACCGACTTGCCTAGTTAAATAGAAATGTGTATTGGGATGTCCAGGTGGACTCAGAGGTGACATGGTGCCTGGGGCCCAGAGAAGAGCATGCCTGTCCTCCTGTGATCACCGACTGACTCAGCCCGATTACCATCTCTAACAGGAAGTGCTTCATAACGTCACATGACCAGGGGCCCAGAGTTCACTGACAACACATGACTCACACGGAACCCAAACCGGCTGTGCTCGTGCGCCATCGTGTGTAAATGTATTTTGTCCCCCTACACCAAACGCGATCAAGACACGCAGGTTAAAATATCAAAACAAACTCTGAACCAATTACATTAATTTGGGGACAGGTCGAAAAGCATAAAACATGAATGGCAATTTAGCTAGCTAGCTTGCACTTGCTAGCTCATTTGTCCTATTTAGCTAGCTTGCTGTTGCTAACTAATTTGTCCTGAGATATAAAACATTCAGTTGTTATTTTACCTGAAATGCACAAGGTCCTCTACTCTGACAATTAATCCACACATAAAACGGTCAACCGAATCGTTTCTAGTCACCTCTCCTCCTTCCAGGCCTTTTCTTCATTGAATTTAGTGATTGGCATCTAAACTTTCATAGAATTACCACGAAAACCGACAACACAGTTCATCTTTCAAATCACCCACGTGGGTATAAACAATGAAGAGATGGGAGAGGCAGGACTTGCAGTGCGATCTGCGTCACAAATAGAACTGACTTCTATTTTAGCCCGCGAGCAGTGTGGGTGCAATGATCAAATAATATAAATCTCTAAATTTAATAATATAGATCTCTAAAAGCACACGACACGAGCGGTGTAGTCAGCCTGTCAGGCCACAGGTCAAATAGGCTACATCCCGCAGTGTTAAGATCATAACTACAATCCTACTTGTGATGTAAAAAAAGGCTACACCTCTGTGTGTGTGTAAACAACTCAGTCACCTGATCCAAAACACTGATTCACAGGCACACACAATTTGCTCTATGCGGATTGTTGTTCCCTTGTTGCAACTTGTATTATAGTAGGCCTAAACTTGATTGATTCAAATTTTTCCAATTATAGGTAATGAATGGTAGCCATTGTTCTGCAATAACGTGAGTGATCCAATTAGAATGTACAATTTGATTTTGCTCTAGACCACAAGATGGAACATAATGAACCACATGGGAGCTCTAAGTTAATCAGAGATATTCTAAAGCTGGTGTCTAGAAAGTATTTCCATGAGCTTTCCTTTAGTATGCACAGCTGTTCAACATAACTGACAATGACTCCTGGTCAAGGGCCTGATCGTCGCTCTATTCTCACACGACATGACTCATTGATATGCAACAGAGGGGGTATATCACAAAGCAGGATCACTGAGCAAAAACATTCAGATATAGCAGCTTGTCATCTTCCAGAAAGCCAAAGTTGAATGCGTAAACATCATAATTTAAGTAAATCTTTCTTCAGGACATAGAACATTTGGAGTTGTTTGAGAATATTTAGAAACATTTTTAAAGGGTTAAACTGATGCCTGGGATAATATCTCCACATCTTCTTTCATTTCTTCCTTTTGCACACATCTACACCAGCCTCAGATCCTCTTTCAGGTCACATGACGGACGACTAACAGATCTCCAACTCCTGGCTCAAGGAAAACACATTTGACAAATGGCGCATCTCAAAAGTCCTCTTCTCTGGAAGAACTAGGTTTGATGCTCTTCAATAATATGCATGTGGACAGAGTGCAGGCTCATGCATCTTGACAAGATTAGTCACCTGTGAAGAGGAATCATCTGCCTTGGGAATGAGATCTCAGCTAAAAACATTTCACATTGGGTTTAATTCCCTGCTAACCTTGACTGAGACTGGACAAATAATGGGGAATGAGTGTTCACATACACATTTTTACATTTTTAGTAATTTAGCAGACGCTCTTATCCAGAGCGACTTACAGTAGTGAATGCATACATTTCATACATTTTTTTTGTTTTTTTGTACTGGCCCCCCGTGGGAATCGAACCCACAACCCTGGCGTTGCAAACACCATGCTGACGTTGCAAACACCATGCTCTACCAACTGAGCCGGACAGAAAAAGTGAGTCAGAAACACACATCCTTAGCCCCATTGCAACCACACAGACATCCTGCTAGAAGAGGTGTGATATTAGGTATGAGCTCCAACTTCATTGCACATTAGTGATTGGATAAAAAAATAAGATACCGTTACCGATCACAATATTTTTGGGGGACGATATTATATCACAATATTTTTTTACTTGCTAGGTAGTGTTAGCTAGCGCTAGTCGGCTGTACCTGCGCCAAAACTCCGGTATTTTCATCCTATAGCCTTTCGCCATCTTTTTAAATAGTGAGCCAACATGTTTTCGGCCCTTTTATTTCCATGACGTATCAAAACAAAATGTTCTAATGCTATCTTGTCGCTCTGCAGCAGACATAGCCTTTAGTGAGCAAAATGTTTGGAACATCAAATAAAAAAATCTGTATCGAATCGCAATACATATAGAATGGTGAGAATTGTAGTACATATGTGGCACCTAAGTATCACAATATCATCGTATCGTGAGGTCCCTGGCAATTCCCAGCCCTATTGCACATGCGTACAAAAAGTCTTACCTCCAGCACAGGCCCAGCACCCAGGATGGTCCTCTCCACTCCACTGGCGTAGCCCTTCTGGCTGAGGGCCGTCAGACAGTGGATGAGGAAGTTGGTGCTCTGCGTCTTCCCTGAGCCGCTCTCCCCAGAGATAACGATGCACTGGTTTACCCTCTTTCTTAGCATGGCGTAGTAGGCCACGTCCGCGATGGCAAAGATGTGCGGCTCCAGTTTCCCCAGCTGGTGGTTCTCGTACATCTTGACGTACTTGGGGTTGTAGATGGGAAGGAACTTGAAGGGGTTGATGGCAATGAGGATAGATCCGGCGTAGGTGTAGATCTTTTTCTTGTGGAAGCGGTTGCGCAGGTTATCCAGGATGCTGCTCTCATTGAGCACCGGGAGGTTACACAGGTCATTAAAGTCCTCCTGGCGCGGGGGGAGGAAGCCTCTGGCCGCCAGCCTCTGTGCCTCCTGCTCCTTGCAGAGGGCGGGAAGGTGGACGTAGTGGATGGTGCCGTCGCGGTTCCTCTCCTGGAGGACGAAGTAGAAGCCCTCGCTCTGGGGGTGCTGCTCCTGGGCCTTGCGAGGCCACAGCAGGACCCTCTGGACGGGGAGGTCCCCCGACTCCAGCACCCACTCCTCCCCGCCGCACTCCTTCACCTCGGCCAGCACGTAGAGGCGCTGTGGGTCCACACCCAGGGCCGAGGCTGCGTCCTGGATGACTGAGGCAGCCGTGGCCTCCTTGGGCACCTTGAGGGAACAGCAAGGTGGGCAGTCCGCTGAGAGCCGTGGGTAAACCTGCAGGTTGTAGGCCCGTCCATCTTTGCTAGCTGCTCCGCCTTCACCATCATTGACACTCATTCTGGGGCAGGTGTAGTCGCCTCAGCATGCCGTCCACACTGCCTTCTGTTCTCTCACCACCCAGCACCTGGGGAGCACAGGAAGACAATTGTGTTCAGAGACAGTTTTACATTGAAGCTCATATGGTGAAAAAAAACTGAAGCTGACAAAGCAACAAGAGCTGTGGTGCAAACGGTTAGCCACATCTACGTTAAAAGTGCCAAACGACCCTGTGTGGGATAAAGTCATCAATTAAGAATAGTTTAATTTAGGCTAAATGAAAGACATTGAGCTATTCCAGATTGTGGAAGTTTCCCATTGCAGCCTCGCAAAAGGTCTAAACAGTTTGCCACAATGGCATTATGCCTGTGTTTCAAAATGCTAACAAATGGGTTGGTTTTAAACAAAAGACTCACAGCCCACAGGGAAAGCTTGGATTGAGCATTTTGAGTGTGTATAAACTCCAAACGTCTGTGTCTTTGACTAAGCTGTTGAAGAGTGAACATGTGACTTGCATCACAGCACATAGGCAGGCAGTTGAAAACATGGTTCTGAATTATTTTTTTGTTAAAAAGATCCTTCAACTATTTGATTCAAGCAATTTACACTACCATCAAGGGAATTCTACATCCTTCCCTCCACTTAATGGTTGAGTAATATCAATACAATAACAAAACTCAGAGCTAAGATTATTGTATGGGACAATATTCAAAAGTTTGAGAAACATAATTAGAAAAATACAACCGAGTAAAATGTATTTATTGGTTTCTTTAAATTTTGATAATAGATGAACATGCAATGCATTTAAGGTTCTTTGTTCAAGTAAAAATCTATATTTATTTTAAGGTTATGTCATTAGAAGCTGACTAAATATAGGCTATACCAAGGGGTAGGGGCCAGTACAACCAAACTGTTGACTGATATTCAAGTTTGACTTTCAGTTTTGTGCTACTGTCCATCTGACACTAATGTTCTGGTTTTCTGCATCTAGAACCCAGCCTAAAATCTCCCTGACCAAGTTGGCCTACATTTGATTTCCCTCAATGGAATTTCCAGATTTTCCACTAGTGAGAATTTGGGTTCATTGGACACAGATCAGACACCCATGCATGGCCTAAATGTGAGAAGTTAATGGGATGATAATAATGACTCATGTTTCAACATCACTACAGTAGCCGTCACGTGAAAGGCCTACTCTAAAAATAGCACCACCACAGAAACTTTACTGTTAGCAGGAAAGGTCGAATGAACTTGTCACCTCAGCATCTGCCTCCAAATTAGGGCTGACCCCAATTAGTCGACTGGGTGATTGTTTGGTATTAAGCTGTTGGTCGACCGAGATTGTATATGTTACTGCTCAACCAACACACACACTAGATATGCGCCCATCTCAGTGAACTAATCCATTGTGGCGGCATAGACCTAAAGCCAATTTATGCTTGATCCGAAAATGTGGTCAGAGGGGGTGTGACGCAAAATGAGCTCCATACCGCATCGCCATGCTATTCCCAAAGTTTGTAACAATGCGGAGGGCTCTGTATATCTCTGCATTGACATGATTTGTTGATGGTAGGTGGATGGAGGCGGTACATCCTGTATAAACACAAACTCATTTCCTTGACAACTGCTCCGCGAAGTGCAAGAAGCAGGTACGCACTGGGGACGGGGGGGACAATGTCATGCTCTGATCCAATGGAAACGTCATAAAATAGGCCTACCTGATTACTTCTTGTAAGTGCTTGACTTGGACTGGAATTTGCATATGAAAACCATAACTGGCACGCAGATCGGGAGAAATGGTAAGAAATTGGCATTCCACATGAGAAAGGTTAACCGACTCCATGTAGCCCATTACCAGCAACTTCAGGAGAGTAATGGCAGAATCTGCGAAAGCCAGCAGGAGAATAGCAGACACCCACTCTGTCAAACACTTCGTCTTCCCATTCATGGATGATTCCATTTCCACATTGGCAGAGCTCCAGTAGTACTACATTATGGACCCTACAAATTCAATAAGCAGAAACAGTGGAGAAGCTGTTCAGGCTGGAAACTCAAAAAAAAGACAGCGATTTCCTGAGGGAAGTGACACTAACCATCTCAAGCATTGGGCAGCACTTTATGGTCAACCGCAAGACAGCCAAAGAAACTCAAAAAGTAATATGATGATGAGTAACACGATCAACATAAAAACACAATGTCGCCTAACAAAATGTACAGGAATGGTTTTAAGACAATGCTAATAGATAGGAAGTTAATAGGCAGACATTTTAAAGCTTTTAGTTCATGGAGCTGTAAATCTAATTGAAGAGAGTCCCTTTCACAGCCGCCTCCAACAAGCTGACAGTGGCAGACTGTGGAGAGACTGGCATGGAGCTTTGCTATACTAGTAAATGCCACGGTTCCTCCGCTCTTCGACCAGATGAGACTGGCATGCTTCGTTAAGCTGATGCCAATAGCTTCTGGCTCAAGGCCAACTTGAGACCCCAGATTTACATATGGGCATTTGTTGTAGAAGGATCCATGAGCACCAACATGTGAAGTACATAGGAGCATGTCAAATTAAAGCTAACAGTCTATATTTGAGAAATGAAGGCATATACATTTTTCAACCATTTTCAACCCTAAAAATTTGGAACAAGCAAAACCTTTGATTTCAAGTCAAACAGAGACAACATCTACCAGAAAAAGTATGTAGGTAATATAAAAACACAATGTGAAATAAAGACTCCTGCCAACTAATATCAAATTAATATTTAGCTTTGGAGAAATGATTTGCCTTCTGTAAGTTTAAGAAACATTGCCTTGTAATTCCGCCACCAAAAACCCACATATCTTAAAGATATTTTCTAACTGCTCTCCCTCATGAGGGAGGATAAAGTTCACTGAAGTAACAATTAAAAAAAGGTAGACCTACCAATTAGCTAGTGCTTTCACTGATAAAGTTTATGAATTATTAAGTGACTAAAACTCGTAATTCTGTTAAGAAATTGGTAACGGAATTAGCAAAGAAAATCAGTAACAGAATTAGTGCAATTGATTTGGCAACAATGGGTACTCATAGTAGTCACAAACCGCAGCTGGGTCATCTGGTACAGTCCGGTCCTCCCTTCCACTAGCATACTGTTATGTTTAGCTTATAACTGTCTCTCTTTCCACTATCTGGTGGTCAAAGCAAGACTAAAGGTCTGGACAACACCTCCTCACTACCTATCCAGTTAATGTCATCTCTCTCCGCTTTTACTGACACTAGGGTTGTGCGATATTACGATAGAACCGTAAATCAACGGATGGTTGACAGCCATCATCTACGGTGAAGACGATGTGACTGACCATAGTTTTGCCTATTTGAACTTGCCTGGCACCATGCAGTAAAGAGTGTACAACAGAGAATGGCACAGTCAGGCAACATGCCTAATGGCAGAGGGTAGCAAAATGTCTTATTCCGTGTAGTAATGGTATGGGAATAATGCATTTTATTTTGTAAAGTGGTTTCTTGCATCAAACACCACAGCAATTATTATTTTATTTTTTCCCCAAAAGTCTCATGGAATGTAGGCCTACATTGAACACCACACATTGGCTGCAGTTGCTACTGTAGGCTGAATGATAGCTGTACTATTTCCATGTTAAAATGTTATGGGATGAATTTTCTCCATTGTTTTTGATGGCAGCCAATCTGATAGGCCTACATTACGATCAAATAGCCACATTAGCCTACTTGGCCACTTAAACCGGATACAGCCTCAGTGTTCACAGTAAATGCACGCTGGAAGTTGCACAGCATTTTCAGAACTTTCAAGTTTGTGCTCAGTAGACCTGATATTTGCTCAGTGCCGATAAAAAAGGAGGGAACATTGATCCTGGCTCGCCCTACCATACATCCTTACCAGTCCAATTAAAATATTTTAATATAAAAAATGGATTTTTTTAGCCAAACCGCATCAGATACATAGGGCTACATATTGTAAGAACGAAACGCGCTGTTTCAGTACATCCGATGCTATTTTGCGAAAGTAACCACTTTTTGAAGTGATTTGTTTTACCATCAGATGGAAACATGACTGGTTGTGTTTATGCCACATTAAAAAAAAGTTAGGCTAATACATTTTTACAGTTAAATGACATGTTACTATAAAACACACAATAGAACCACTAAAGCAGTCATTTGGACAGCTCATGAATTAAAAACATCTCTGCCATTTTTAAAAAGTCACGCCCCCCTCCATCTATTACCTTTCCTAAATACGTCTATAATACACAATGTCGTAAGAATCTTAATATCAAAGAGAACTGGTGTTAGACAGTTTTAGGAGGACAGTCATTTTTTATATGATTTTCCCCGTTGTCCCCCTCTCCTCTCGACAGTAGGGCTTGCGCCTCTTCCTCCCGATAGTTGAAGATGCTGTGCCTATTTGAAAATCCCCCCGATAACTGCTTTGAAAGTTAGCCTAATCTATACCGAAATAAATGTTTTATAAACAATAAATAAATGAAGTAGGCGGAATAATGGATGAGTTGATGCGAAGGGAAGCGAACGATGCATAATTGTTAATGTATTGATCTATTCTAATACTTTAAATGTTATGTACTCTATAAGTCTTCTGGCCTACTTGGAGTACACAGCAAGAGCGTGCGTAACGTACAATGGCAAGAAGACCATGACTAACCGATGCACTCGTTAGCGTTGCTAAAACATCTGAATAAAAACGACTCAGATGTTGGGAAAGAAATTCATCATGACAATCTCTGATGAGTATTCTTATAATTCTGAGCCTCAACCTGAACCTACACCTACGAGAGCTAAGCGTAGAAACGCCAGAAGTGTGCGCACTGAGCAGGTGCCCACGCCACCACCAAATGAAACGGTGAGAGGACAGAACAAGCCGATGAGAATTCTACGGTCCATTATCAACACAAAATGTCATCAGATCAAAATTGTATTTGTCACATGCGCCGAATACAACAGGTGTAGACCTTACCGTGAAATGCTTACTTACAAGCCCTTAACCAACAATGCAGTTCACCGCTGATGGGGCAGGCCCTAAATCTCAAGCAAGAAATAAAAATCAGAAATCGCACTAAACAGCTTTTGATATTTAGGCTGTGAGACACGGACATGCTCTAACTGATAATTCACTTTTTTCTGGTGTCATATCAACACTTACAGTATATCCAGCTCAGAGCTCCAGCTTTGCATTTGGTTTGCTAAATGGAGAATTCCGCAAAAACAGCGCAAAATGTCCAGAAAATATTATTTAACACTAACGTCAGATCATAGCATAGGCTTTCAGCCAAAAGCTAGGATTTATTTTATTTTATAAAAACAGACACTCCTTAAACATATTGTGCCTAGCTGTTTAAAAAAAAAAAAACGTAGGCTATATTCCCTTCTGTCCCCATTCGATATGGATATGACTTTGGGCTAGGCTTAGGCCTACATCCTTATATGCATGCATGGCTTTCTCCCGATCAAACAATGAATGAATCGAACTGACAAGAATGAAATTGGGAGTCTATAGGCCTAGGAATTGGCTATTCTCAAATCACAGCTTTATGAGAGATAGAACAAACAATGGCCTATTAAGAGAGGATGAGGCAAATAAGGCAATTCTCTAGTTCTGAAGACGTTAGACGTTTGCTTCTATCCAGCCCATGATTTATACCTTAGCTCACTAATGTGGTAAGACAGCCCGTTCCACATCAGTTGACTGTCACTTTGCTCCATCATGTGTGCGAGACAGACAACTGTTCCATGCTGAAGCTCCACCAGAAAGGAATATTAGAAAATATTTGCCTGCACTTATTTGCCTGCCTCTGCCCAGGCTTTCAACTACCTCGTCTTTCATCATGATTCGTCCAGTTGTAGCATGTGATTTAGCCGGACTGTGGTTTTAGCTGAGTTTTTATTTTTATGTATTTTTTGGATTTGCCAATGGGGGGGGGGGGGGGGGGGCGATACCATCGTATAGCGGAGTACATCAGGAGAAAGGTTGACGTCACCCAACCATAACTGACACTTACCACCTTCTAGGGCCGGGACGATACCAGTATTGCGATACTGGTTAGCATCATTGTGAGGAAATAAAAAACACGAAGTGGATTTAACTTCTTTAGGAAAACAAACATTATCCAAGCTATAGCACACATTTTACATACAGCAGGTTTTTAATAGGCCCAATGAGTAGTCTGCTTCGTGTTGTGTTTTTTTTGGGCATGGGAAAAAAATATCCTGATATCGTCACGAGCCATCCACCTACCCTCTTTCCATTTACTGTAATCAGCATCCTCACCCACTGAGCACTGACCTACACCGGATGTCGAAAAGCAGTTTACATTTGTTCACTCGGCCCTGGCGTTGATTTCAAATGTCCACAGACTTCATTCTTTGGTCCGGTCCGGACTTGATTTGGCCCAAATATTGACGTGACTATGCATAAACAGCAAATAGCAGCAGCGTAAAAATTAAAATAGTCGGGGTAGCCATTTGATTAGCTGTTCAGGAGTCTTATGGCTTGGGGGTAGAAGCTGTTAAGAAGCCTTTTGGACCTAGACTTTGCGCTCAGGTACCGCTTCCCGTGCGGTAGAAGAGAGAACAGTCTATGACTAGCGTGGCTGGAGTCTTTGGCAAATCTTAAGGGCCTTCCTCTGACACCGCCTGGTATAGACGTCCTGGAAGGCAGGAAGCTTGGCCCCAGTGATGTACACACTACCCTCTGTAGCGCCTTGCGGTCCAAGGCCCAGCAGTTGCCATACCAGGCGGTGATGCAACCAGTCAGGATGCGCTCGATGGTGCAGCTGTAGAACTTTTTGATGATCTGAGGACCCATGCCAAATCTCAGTCTTCTGAGGGGGAATAGGCATTGTCGTGCACGCGTCATGACTGTCTTGGTGATGTGGACACCAAGGAGCTTGAAGTGCACAACCTGCTCCACTAGAGCCCCTTTGAGAATGGTGGCATGTTCGGCCCTCCTTTTCCTGTAGTCCACGATCATCACCTTTGTCTTGATCACGTTACGGGAGAGGTTGTTGTCCTGGCACCACATTGCCAGATAACTGACCTCCCTATAGGCTCTCTCATTGTTGGTGATCAGGCCTACAACCGCTGTGTCGTCAACAAACTTAATGGTGTTGGAGTCGTGCTTGGCCACGTACTCATGCGTGAACAGGGAGTACAGGAGACGACTAAGCACACACCCCTAATGGGCCCGTTTAGGATCAGCATGGCAGATGTGTTGTTGCCTACCCTTACCACCTGGGGGCAGCCCGTCAGGAATTCAGGATCCAGTTGCAGAGGGTGGTGCTTAGTCCCAGGGTTCTGAGCGTAGTGATGAGCTTTGAAGGCACTATGGTGTTGAATGCTGAGCTGTAGTTAATGAAGAGCATTCTCACATAGGTGTTCCTTTTGTCCAGGTGGGAAAGGGCAGTGTGGAGTGCAATAGAGATTGCATCATCTGTGGATCTGTTGGGGCGGTATGCGAATTGAAGTGGGTCTGAGGTTTCTGGGATGATGGTGTTGATATGAGCCATGACCAGCCTTTCAAAGCACTTCATGGCTACAGACGTGAATGCTACAGGTCGGTAGTCATTTAGGCAGGTTACCTTGGCGTTCTTGGGCACAGGGACTATGGTGCTCTGCTTATAACATTTTTGTATTACAGACTTGGGCAGGGACAGGTTGAAAATGTCAGTGAAGACACTTGCCAGTTGGTCAGCGCAGGCTATGAGTACACGTCCTGGTAATCCGTCTGGCCCTGCAGCCTTGTGAATGTTGACCTGTTTAAAATAAGGTCTTACGTCAGCTACGGAGATTGCGATCACACTGTTTATCAACATTTTAGGCTAAACAATCAGCCTCATTGCTTTCAAATGTTTTCTTGATGCAAGTGGTTGTATTAATTATGTATGTTTGGAATATTTCATTCTTGCAGAGAAGGACAAGTTAACCAATAAAATAGGTCAATTTTTGTACTATGGGGGAATAGTAGATTGGCATAGGCTAGTGCTTTTGCGGTTCGTTAGGCCTTCTTGTTGGCTGATGAAAAGTAGGCCAAATGTGGACAGCTGTGACATCTTCAATATGCGCCTCGAAATTCAATAAGGAGGGACGCGCGCAGTTGTGTCCCCGATATGTCAGTCTTCATTCACTTGTAGCCTTGGCCACATCCGAGAGCCATGTGAGTGAGGTTCTTTGGAGCACGGCAGCCGGGAATTATAATTAGCCTATTACATTCAGCCCAAGGGCACAATAGCTACTTTGGCCACAAAAGGCATGGATTTTTCAGGGGGCATTACGGCCACGCAAGGAAATTTGCGGCCTGGTGAGAATATTATCAACCGCTTATCAAAATTGTGAATGAGAGACTGATGACGTGTGTGCATCTTGCGACTTTCATCATTAGAGTCCCATCATGCAGCCTTAGAATGTATTAAACATATAGCCCAACATTTGTATCACAACTGAAGTTGCATAAATAACTAAATTAAGCATATAGGAGGACCAGTTTCTTTGCTAACCGCTCACAGAATAGTGCACTTCCTTTGAAATTGTTTGGAGAAAATATCCTATTTTATTAACCTATGTTCAATTGTATTCTCCATACTAATAAAGACACGGAATTCTAAGCACATCTTGTCTGCTAAATGAACTAGTGTAGCCCACAGCTACATGGCATAGACAGATCAGGGCCTAACACAGACAACTCAGTATGGGTCAATGGCAAAGTTTTAAAAGTGAAAACTTGAAAAGAGAAAACAATTTAATTTCAAAACACTTTTTATGTTCCCTTGAGTGTTACCCATGCACATTCAAGGTTTGTCGCTAAAAACTATCAAAAATGAGTTTGTGATTGCACCAAATGACTTAATCGTGAATAAACATTTTTAGAAATGTTTTCGGGCCATTAATTCAAGCAAAGAAGAGTAAAATATGAATATGTGCACGGCCTCAAATATTCAATATTAAAGTTAACAGTAAAATTAATATATCCTTGTTTTTTTACTTTTCACTGGACAACCCCAAACACCATCATTAATTTTTTTAACAAACAATGTTAAAAACAGTGTTAACATTGTAAAATGAATAGTCAACTTTTTGAAATACAGTAATTTAACATTCTACATTACAATTGTAATAAATAGTCAAATGTTTGTGCAATGTCTTAACATTAAAATCTCCACATTGCATAGACAAAGTTTTTCTAATTCTAATATTAAAACATCTGTGATTAAGTTTGAGCAGAACATTGCAAGATTACAATTTTGAATTAAGTTTAATTGTGCAAACTTCATGAGAGTCAAACATTAAAAGACAAAGAAGTGATCACTTTGTAGCAAAAGTTAAACTCATTGAAGTTCCCAATAAATCAAACTTGCCTTCTTAAAACAGTGCTTTTGATGTTGTTGCACTAGCGTGACAAGAAACCAGCCCAGTCTGTGTCGGACAGCCGAGACGCTCTTGAGTTGAAGGGCTCGGGCTCACTGATCATTGACTTCACATCTCCTTCAGTGGAAGGTAATGTCTTGTACAGCAGGCCAGACAAAAACATTCCTCACTTCATGCTGCTGCATACAAGTGACCTGCACTTTCTCCCCAATCACCTTCAGCACCTGGCCTACAAAAGGGGCGGTCTTCGTAGCTGACAATGACAAAACTGCCTAGACTTTCAGCAAGTGTTGACTTGGCCACAGCTTCATCTTGCTGTTCCTCAGTGGTGGTCTTCTCCTGATGGTGTTTTTCAATGAAGTTCACTTCCACAGCACTGAAACAGGTGTTGCAGATGCTTGGTCTGCTGCAGAAGCAAGACACTCGCTTGCCACTGTGGAGGTGACCTGGTGCAATTTCATGGTTCCTTTGACTCCAGCAAGGTTGTTTACAGACGTATAGTGCAAAAGACCCTTAAATCATGCCAGAATAACCATTTGTTAATAAAACATCTCAAATCATAAAACTGTCATTTATATAGATTGCATTAGTCTGACAGTCGCTCCGTATTACTTGTTTGAACTTTAGAGCACCGAAAGGGACAGTTTTTTTTCTCACATTCAACCATAACTCTTTTAGGACTAAAAAGAGAAAGGGCATAGTTACATAACATTGGTATAAATGGGTTGTTGATTTTGGAAAATATTTCAGTCAGGCGCCAAAATATTCACGGCAGGTCATTGACCCGTATGCTAGTCGGTTCTTCTGAAATAGACTACATATTCCTTCATGTTTCTTAAGACCTGTCTAAAATAAATAATGGATTTATTGTGATGGTGTAGGCTATATTAAATGGATTTATTTGAGTTTTTAAAAAGTAGATGTTCCAAAGGTCTGCATCAGTGGCTTGTAGGCTATGCGTGTAAGCCAGAAGATGCTAAACGTGTTTACACTAATTAACAGTCAGTCAATTACCGTGAGTCTGGCAGTTATTTGATTGACAATTTTTCATGACCGCAACAGCCCTAGTCTCAGCATAATTCTGTTACTGTGGATCTGCCCATATCCAAGTACATCCAAAAGGAAGAAAGCAAAGGAATATAATATAGCTATCTATAACTAATATTGATGTAAAACAATGAGCTAAAACCAAAAGCAGAAAACAGCTGATTATAGCCCCGTGTAACATATCATGTAACCTAACTTGACACTGGTGGCGCTACTGAGTGAACCCCGAGAAAGAGAGAGCGAGACAAGACGTAAATTACTGTATCATTTATCACTGCTGTCATCAGGCCAGAGTTCTTTTTTTTTCAATGTGAAAAAATACAAAATGTTGAACTACATGCCCAAAAAACGAGTCCCTCTCCCAAAAGCAGGAATCGGTTTGTTTTGTAATCAAAACATCTTAAAAGCCATTGTTTCCTCTTGGTAAACATGCAAAAAGCCTGCATTACCAAATGTAGGCCTCTTCTCCACATTCACTATAAATTGCTCCCAAACAGAACAGCAACAAAGCTGTAAAGAGACTATAGCCAGAGATGGGCATCAATAGTAAGACACTGAATCATTCAGAAGGGGAATTGCTACAAAACAGCAGCCAGTGACTCAATTGTTGACCACAACCCCAGAAATCCAGCCTGTAAAATGCCAAGGCCTGCAAAAATACTGGGACCACAAAAAACAGCATTATCATTATCCTCCATTATGAGCTGGTCTGGTTTAAATCTGTCAATTTAACTCTTTCCACTGATACCCACACCGGCTTCAAAGCAGAGAAGCAATGCCGTGCGAGGGGTCTCAGAACATAATCGAAAAGGGTTACTGCGAATGTTTTAGCCAAACGCAGAACCTCCTGGAAACTTGGAGGATGCCCAGAATTCCAGAAATAAAGATAATGGATCGATGGATTGTCTGTGTGGTGGAGGCTAAGCTGCTTACTATGAGCAGAAGAGGAATTAAAACAAAAACAAACTACTTCCTTAGAAGTAGCTAATTGGTGTAGAGGGTACCCCTATCGCCTCTGAATTATCAATGGCTGGAATGGAGCAAATGGCAAACACATGGAAACCATGTATTTGATACCATTCCACCTACACCGCTCCAGCCATTACCATGAGCCCGTCCTCCAATTAAGGTGCTACCAACCTCCTGTAGTAAGTACCTATTGAGCCCAATATCTACGTTTAGACATTTCGATCATATACTGCCCTAATTTCTGTAATAAAATGAGATTAATATTTCATTCTCTAATGTGAAGTTATGAATTTTACTTAAATGTTTTAATAAGACGTACAAATATTTAATAAAATATGTGAAAAGTCCAGACTGCTTAATGGGTAGGCTACCGAATGTACCTTTTAAGGCCTTGGGTGTTCCAAATTAGCCCACCTCTTAAAATGATCTATTTAAATTATTTTTCAAAAATGTTAAAAATGTACAAAAGGATAGTTCTTATGTAGAATTACATATTAATCTCACCTAAAGTGATTAAATAAACTGATCATTACTATTCGTCATGAAAGTAGCACTCATATCAATCAAATGTATTTAAAAAAAATAAAATAAAAAAATTAAACAGGGGGGGAAGCATGCACAAAGACCATAACTTTCAATTACTTATCTGAAAGCGGATTCATAAAAATAAAAAAGATTAAGATGGGCAAAAGAACAGACACTGGACAGAGGAACTCTGCCTAGAAGGCCAGCATCCCGGAGTCGCCTCTTCACTGTTGACGTTGAGACGAGTGTTTGACGGGTACCATTTAATGAAGCAGCCAGTTGAGGACTTGTGGTGTGTCTGTTTCTCAAACCAGACACTAATGTAGTTGTCCTCTTGCTCAGTTGTGCACTGGGGCCTCCCAATCTCTATTCTGGTTAGAGCCAGAATGAGCTGTTCTGTGAAGGTAGTAGTACACAGCGTTGTACGAGATCTTCAGTTTCTTGGCAATTTCTCACATGGAATAGCCTTCATTTCTCAGAACAAGAATAGACTGACGAGTTTCAGAAGAAAGGTCTTTGTTTCTGGCCATTTTGAGCCTGTAATCGAACCCACAAATGCTGATGGTCCAGATACTCAACTAGTCTAAAGAAGGCCAGCATATTGCTTCTTTAGTCAGAAGAACAGTTTTCAGCTGTGCTAACATAATTGCAAAAGGGTTTTCTAATGATCAATTAGCCTTTTAAAATGATTAACTTGGATTAGCTAACACAACGTGCCATTTGAACACAGGAGTGATCGTTGCTGATAATGGGCCTCTGTAGATATTCCATAAAGAAAATCAGCCGTTTCCAGCTACAATAGTCATTTACAACATTAACAATGTCTACACTGTATTTCTGATCAATTTGATGTTACTTTAATGGACAAAAAAAAGTGATTTTCTTTCATAAACAAGGACATTTCTAAGTGACCCAAACTTTTGAACGGTAGTACACACACAGTTTACATTTGTTTTAGGCTTATTTGATGACAATTATTTCATTCCAAGTCATCTCTATTTGTCAGGTCTGAAATGGAGAAAAGATTTGAGAGCGATAGAGAGCAGTTGCTTCATGAGGTATCTACCTGAAAATACATGCTCTAAGATTACCAACTATCAATCAGCCTTTTTTACTTTGAAGAACTACTCAAATACTTATTTAGTCAGACAGCATAGGCAGCAGCTCTAACGAGATATGACTTGGATTGAAATAAAGTCATCAAATAGGCCTAAAACAAAAAGACAATTTAATTATTTTATTCAAGTGAATAAATGGTTAATAAAGTGATAAGCAGTAATGTGCAGTCACTATCATGGCACAGCATTCAACCTGCATAATGCAGCGCATGTAAAAAAAAAAGAAGTAATAAAAATAGAAACCAAAATCCCTGAGTATTTGTTTAAAAAACTATACTGAGTAGGTACAAAAAAATATTTGGGAAATGTGTTTGAGGGTCACCTCCACACCAAACGTTTTTTTGCAGCTTTGAAATTGTCCACTAGTTGGAATTTACACGTCAATTACTTAAAAACATTTGATTGGCTTAGAATAAAAACATATGGATAGAACTACATTAAAATAAAGAAAAATGGTTAAAGAATGAATCTAAAAATTAAGTGACTTAATAGGTACGCTTAACCTAGGTCTAGCCTAAATCAGATTACTCTCATTACCTTTTGTAAGGGTAAAGACAGCATTTCCTAACCATTTAAACAATGATGACTGTCAAGATTTCAATGAAAGTTCTTGTTAAAGCACCCTTAGAGCAATGTAAACTAGGCCAGTTTGTGTAAGACCACATATTTCCATCACTGGGCATTTTGCTGTGGCTTTTCAATCCTATCCAAGGACCGTAACAAATATCACTTGTGATGTGACCAATATTTGAATGAGCTCCATTCTCAAAACTTAGAGTAGGCGAATAGCCATCTAGTTCAGTTTTACTGAACCTTAATGACGTCACCAAGACGGACAAAATGCACACACACAAATGATAACTGTTTTACTGGAAGCACATAACATATGAGAGCCAAACAAACCTTTTGTGATGGAAATTAGGAGTGTGTTTCTGGAAACATTTGTGAAACAAATTAGCAGTGCCAGCTTCAATATTGGGCAAGGCAAAGAAATCTGTGAACACTACACGTCGCATACACAGATTTTATCAACATAACTGATCCCACTTGGCACATAGAGATAGGCAAATCGCTCAAGTCGCAGCATTTCCCTGACTGCCTAGCCTGGAATGCCAACTGTGCCATGTTACTCACTCCTCCATGCCATTTAAAGCTATAAACCCCACCCAAAGTGGGGGAGCGAAGCCTGAAGTGCCATACATTTGAGAGACGATCCCACCCCATTCCACAATGAATGGGTCAAGCTATAGCTTTTATGAACAGTTGTTTTCAGGGTTTATGACCGAGCTGACAGCCTTAAGATTACGAGCATTTCGCTGCATTAGTCTGTAAACTGCAGAAGGCTATCAGGCTTCTGCAAACACAGAGCAGCCAGTCAGAGCTGAGCAACCACTGGGTGACTGGCAGGAAGTAAATGAGCCATTACTGAGACAGACCAATGAAGGCATTTGGTCATTAACCCCCACACAACATTATAGCTCTATGGGGGTCAACCCACAAGAAGTGGATTCTGAGTGGCCTGGTCTCCTAGGACATGAGCTAGGAGACAATCCCTTTGAACGAGGCAAGCGGGAGGGGCAGGATAAATGCTGTAAAGGCTTCCCATGCTATGATGAATGTAAGGGTTATGCTAGGCTTCCCATTAGTGTGACGCAGGATTAGCTAAGAGGCAACTATCAGTCTCAGAGGAAGAGTATATCTTCCTGCAGACCACCTAATTCTCTTTTGGGGGAAGAGGAGACAAGGGCCATTGAGGCAATCGGCAGCTAGCCTGATTGGGATGAGCAGTAGAGTTGGCACGGGGCCAAACAGATTGTCCCCCAGGCACAAAAAAGAAGGGCCTGCAGTGGAACAAAATAAAATAAAAATCAGCCAGAGTCCCTTTTTCAGAGTGCAGATGCAACCAGAGTCAGTCTGAATGAAAGAGAGCCTCCCGCTGAAGCATGTGGCTGAAACAGAAACACTGCCTTTGTTTAAGGAACACCTCAGCGATTTAACTCTTCTAGCAGACGGCCAGGGCAGAGAGAAACTCAAGGGCCAGCAGAAAAGAGTGATGCAGCAGCCCCCACCTCCCCACCAACACCACTTGGTTCCCTAAACCTGGCCAGCCATCAACAAAACACGAGTTCAAAAATAGTCTGCTTCTTTCTTCAGGGAAAAGTAAATAGGAGAATACAGGGATCCCTAACTGCATTTGTAAATTCTCAAACCCAACACCCTGTTCTGCCACCTCCACTAGCACTGACATTGCCATTTTATTGAAGGAAAATGTACTCACTAAGACAGCTGGGTGAGACAACCACATCAATCTTAAGATAAATGCACTAATTGTAAGTCGCTCTGTATAAGAGTGTCTGTTAATTACTCAAATGTAAAATAAACATTTGGCAAAATATTCCATATAAAAGTAAGCTGACAGACAAGGGAAAGACTAACCATGAGCCAGCCAGACATCTGATGGGCTATTCTCCTCTGGAATAGCCCATCAGAACCAAATGGAAGAGTACTAACGATGGGATGACAGTGGGTATGGTCCGCAGACTGCACTGTATTGATTAGGTACTGCAGAAACATGCACAAGTGATCAGTAGATAAACAAGTAGCCGGCTGCCGTCACCATCTCACATCCCTTGAAGGCAGGTATAGACCTAACACTGTGTTTATACAAGGTCTTCATGGGACACGCAGAGGGCTGTTTGGCATGCATCTAGCAGCAGGGAGTATGTTAGCAAAATATATAACTGGATCATGACCCCGGGATGAGTGTGTACGTCGAACCTCTCCTTCTGTTCCTCAGGGAATTCAACACCAATTTTAGCTGGGCTCAATAAAACCCCTTTGTGTAATTTACACAGCGGGTCGGTAATCCGACAGGCCTGGCACGAGCTCCCGAGCTCTGCCCCCCCCCCCCCACCACCCCACAGCCTCACATGTGGCACTGCTCCAGTAACACAGTCCAGATGCCAAGTTATTTAGTTTCCCCTGCAAAGGGTGTCAGTGCCAGGAGAGGAGATGCGAGTGCTAGGCCAGGCCACAGCATGTCCACACATCAGGAAGGAATAAAACATGGTCGGTCTCCTTTTCTTGGCTTTAAACCAACCTTTTCTCCATTTGAAGTAGGCTAGGGGCGGTAGGTAGCCAGTTAGTGTTGGGCCAGTAACCGAAAGGTCGCTGGTTTGAATACCCGAGCCGACAAGAAGAAAAATCTGGTGATGCTCAAGGGCCCTTCACAATAATTCACTCCAGGGGTGTTGTACTACTATGGCGGACCCTGTAAAACACCACATTTCACTGCACCTACCCAGTGTATGTTTTTATTGAACCTTTATTTAACTAGGCAAGTCAGTTGAGAGCAAATTCTTATTTACAATGACGGCCTAGGAACATTGGGTTAACTGCCTTGTTCAGTGGAAGAACGACATTGGAGGCGACTTATGGTAGAGAAATTAACATTCAGTAATGTAGTAACTGCTCTGGTCGACATTCCTGCAGTCAGCATGCCAATTGCGCGCTCCCTCAAAACTTGGTACATCTGTGGCATTGTGGTGTGACAAAACTGCACATTTTAGAGTAGCCTTTTATTGTCCCCAGCACAAGATGCACCTGTGTAAAGATCATGCTGTTTAATCAGCTTCTTGATATGCCACATTGTGTATGTGTGCCATTCAGAGGGTGAATGGGCAAGACAAAAGATTGAAGTACTTTTGAACGGGGTACGGTAATAGGTCCAGGCGCAGGGCTGATGCGGTGACCGTATTACCGCCACACCGGCAGTCACGAGTCACGACTGCAGTAAAATTTGGCAGTCTTCTTTTATGCACTCTGGACATGCTTTGATACATGTTACTATCGATGTTCCCGAACAGATTTCACTTAGTTTCCTACATTAAAAACACTGGGCAGTTGCAGGAACAGGGTTGGAGAGCCCATGAAATACAGATTTTGGGTGGAATATCACCTATCGAGCAGCGAGAGCATACTCAGTGGTTGATACGTTTTGTGAAATAAGTGTTCTTATATTTATTTCCTCTCAGCTGCTCATATTAAGCACAGATCCATAATTAAACCGAAGTAGCCTACCGGGCATCATTGAAAAACAGACAGAACGGAACGTACGCAGCGTCCATTCGCTATTCGAGAGATGACGTCTTTTTTCGCCTGCCCATTTGATATTGGGCCATTCTAAAGCGAAACAGATTTGACATACTGTACCAGTCAAAAGTTTGAACACACCTACTCATTCAAGGGTTTTTCTTTATGTTTACTATTTTCTACATTGTAGAATAATAGTGAAGACAACAAAAATATGAAATCTTGTAGTATCCAAAAAAAGTGATACACAAATCAAAATATATTTTATATTCGTCAAAGTAGCCACCCTTTGCCTTGATGACAGCTTTGCATACTCTTGGCATTCTCTCAACCAGCTTCACCTGGAATGCTTTTTAACAGTCTTCAAGGAGTTCCTACATATGCTGAGCACTTGTTGGCTGCTTTTCCATCACTCTGCGGTCCAACTCATCCTAAACCATCTCAATTGGGCTGAGGTCGGGTGATTGTGGAGGCCAGGTCATCTGATGCAGCACTTCATCACTCTCCTTCTTGGTCAAATAGCCCTTACACAGCCTGTTTTTGAAAAACAAATGATAGTGGGACTAAGAGCAAACCAGATGGGATGGTGTATCGCTGCAGAATACAGTGGTAGCCATGCTGGTTAAGTGTGCCTTAAATTGTAAATAAATTACTGACAGTCACCAGCAAAGCACCCCCACACCACCTCCATGCTTCACGGTGGGAACCACACATTTGGAGATCTGTTCACCTACTCTGCGTCTCACAATGACACGGCGGATGGAACCAAAAATCTCAAATTTGGACAGATTACCACCGGATTTATGTCCATTGCTCGTGTTTTGAGCCCAAGCAAGAACCTTATTGGTGTCCATTAGTAGTGGTTTCTTTGCAGCAATTTGACCATGAAGGCCTGATTCACGCAGTCTTCTTTGAACAGTTGATGTTGAGATGCACATTTCTCAAATCGTAGCATCATGCAGCCGAATATATATATATATATATATATAATATATATATATATATATATATATATAATATATATATAATTTCTAAGCCATTAAGGTCTATCATTCACACACTAAATCTATCGTATAGGACCCGTTTCAAATTATCACTTTTATGCTCAGAGCCACTTCATATCGCTCCGGAATGGGAAAAATATCCTTTCTACTTTATTCAGCTAAGTAGAATTCTATTCTTCTTACTATAAAATCATACAATATAAAATGTTGTCAGAAATGAACAAGCCTACAGGTTTTCCCAAACTGGGGTACGCGCAATGCCATCGGGGGTAATCCAAATAAAAATGTGATTCCCATTTATTTATTTTTTAAATACATTTTAAAAACAGTCCATTTATATTTTCCAACAGAGCTATACATTTGGGTGAGGTCCCCCCCTCGCCCGAGTAGCTTTGTTTCACAGCAAAAAATACAATTTAACCATCTAGAGTTCAGCGAATTAACACAATGTCAAATACAGGTAGCCTAGTCAATTAACATCCAAACACATTAACCGTTACTCCCTCGCGGGAATTCCACTAACGGTTCGTATGTAGCCTAACATAGCTGCTGCTCATGTTGGTATCTGTACTGATGGTGCAAAAGCCATGACAGGGAGACACAGTGGAGTGGTAACGCGCGTGCAAGCAGTTGCTCCCGACTCCACTTGGGTACACTGCAGCATCCATGAGGCTCTTGCTGCCAAGGGAATGCCTGACAGCTTGAAAGACGTTTTGGACACTACAGTGAAAATGGTTAACTTTGTTAAAGCAAGGCCCCTGAACTCGTGCATTTTCTGCACTATGCAATGATATGGGCAGCGACCATATAACGCTTTTACAACATACAGAAGTGTCCTGGTTATCAAGGGGCAAAGTATAAACACGTTTTTTTTGTTGAGACGAGCTTAGTTCTCTTTACTGAACATACTTTTCACTTGTCTAATCGCTTGCATGATGACTAGTTTCTCACCATGACTGGCCTATCTGGGTGGGAATTTTTCCTCGCACGAATGATCTGAATCTAGGATTACAGGGACTCTCCGCAACTATATTCAATGTGCGGGACAGAAATTGAGGCCATGATTAAGAAGTTGGAGCTCTTCTCTGTCTGCATTAACAAGGACAACACAGGTCTTTCCATCATTGTATGATTTTGTGTGCAAATGAACTCAAGCTTACAGACAATGTCAAATATGATATAGCGAAGCACCTGAGTGAGTTGGGTGCACAATTACTTTCCCAAAACGGACGACACAAACAACTGGATTCGTTATCCCTTTCATGCCCTTCCTTCAGTCCATTTACCGATATCTGAATAAGAGAGCCTCATCGAAATTGCAGCAGGCGGTTCTGTGAAAATTTCATTTAAACTAGATTTCTGGATTGGGCTGCGATCACGCTATTAAGACACGGATGCCCTTTGCAACCACGTACCCATGGGAGAGTGGATTCTCGGACCTCACTGGCATGAACTAAATACAGGCACAGACTGTGTGTGGAAAATGATTTAAGACAGAGACTCTCCAATACAAACCAAAATTGCAGAGTTATGTGTATCCTTTCAAGCACACCCTTCTCATTAACCTGTGGTGAGTTATTCAGAATTTTCTATGAACAAATACAGTTTAATATGTAAGATGGTTAAATAACATGCTAAATTATAGAAAATTATTCTTATTTGTGCCCTGGTCCTATAAGTGCTCTTTGTCATTTCCCATGAGCCGGGTTGTGACAAATAAGAATGAGTGAGTTTGTTTAATAAAATGTATCGTATAGGGTGTGTGGCAAACTTACAATGGCAAAAAATAACATTTGAGTGTGTGCTGACCCTGGTGCTAGAGGGGGTACGCAGCTGAAGGTTGAATGCTTGAAGGGGTAGGGGACAATAAAAAGTTTGGGAACCACTGGCCTATGGCATGGAGCATAGCCTGATGTTATGTTATGTTCTTCTGAAATACATTTTCTTATGTTTCTTTAGAATTTACTAAAATAAATGGATTTATTGTGATGGTGTATATAAAATAGATTTATTAGCCTTTAAGGTAAATCAAATTGTATTGGTCACATACACATGTTAGCTGATGTTAATGCGAGTGTAGCGAAATGCTTGTGCTTCTAGTTCCGACCATGCAGTAATATCTAACAATTTCACAACTACCGTATACATACACGTGTAAAGGAATGAATAAGAATATGTACATACGGATGAGCAATAGCCGTGTGGCATAGGCAAGATGCAGTAGATGGTATAGAGTACAGTATATACATATATGAGTAATGTAGGGTATGTAAACATTACATAAAGTGGCATTGTTTAATCTGACTAGTGATACATGCATTACATCCAATTTAACTATTAAAGTGGCTAGAGATTTGAGTCAGTATGTTGGCAGCAGCCCTCTGTGTTAGTGATGGCTGTTTAACAGTCTGATGGCCTTGAGATATATAGCTTCTAACAGTCTCTCGGTCCCAGCTTTGATGCACCTGTACTGACCTCACCTTCTGGATGATAACGGGGTGAACAGGCAGTGGCTCGGGTGGTTGTTGTCCTTGATAATCTTTTTGGCCTTCCTGTGACATCGGGTGGTGTAGGTGTCCGGAGGGCAGGTAGTTTGCCCCCGGTGACGCGTTGTGCAGACCTCACTACCCACTGGAGAGCCTTACAGTTGTGGGCGGAGCAGTTGCCGTACGAGGCGGTGATAGAGCCTGACAGGATGCTCTCAATTGTGTATCTGTAAAACTAGTCTCTAGTCTAGTCTCTCAAAGGACTTCATGATGACGGAAGTGAGTGCTACGGGGCGATAAAGAACTATCGCAGTTACCTTAGCTTTCTTGGGAACAGGTACAATGGTGGCCCTCTTGAAGCATGTGGGAACAGCAGACTGGGATAGGGATTGATGAATATGGCTGTAAACACACCAGCCAGCTGGTCTGCGCATGCTCTGAGGACGCGGCTAGGGATGCCGTCTGAAACGGCAGATTTGCGAGGGTTAACCTGTTTGGGCTATGGGGGCAGTATTGAGAATTTTGGAAAAAATATGTGCCCATTTTTAACTGCCTCCTACACCAACTCAGAAGCTAGAATATGCATATTATTGTTCAGGTTTGGATAGAAAACACCCTAAAGTTTCTAAAACTGTTTGAATGGTGTCTGTGAGTATAACAGAACTCCTATGGCAGGCAAAAACCTGACAAGGTTTCATGCAGGAAGTGGCCTGTCTGACAAGGAGTCGTGCGTCTTGCATCTGTTTATTGAAGAGTAAGGATCTTAGCTGTAACGTGACAATTCCCAGGGCTCCAATAGGCTCTCAGAACCCGGGAAAAACCTGAACGATGACGAGGCAGCCTCTGGCTGAAACAGATTATCGCCTTATCCAAGTGGCCGATCAGAGGACCATTGAATGAGGCGCGTGCACGATTCGCCCCCGTGGAGAAATTTAATTCGGCTGTTTAGCTTATTGCAGATTCCCGGTCGGAATATTATCGCTTTTCTACGAGATAAATGGCATAAAAATTGGTTTTAAACAGCGGTTGACATGCTTCGAAGTACGGTAATGGAATATTTAGACATTTTTTGTCACGCCATGCGCCATGCGCAACCGTTATTTACCATTCGTATAGTGTCTAGAACGCACGAACAAAACAGAGGATATTTGGATATAACGATGGATTATTTGGGACCAAACCTACATTTGTTATTGAAGTAGAAGTCCTGGGAGTGCATTCTGACGAAGAACAGGAAAGGTAAGAACATTTTTCTTATAGGAAATAGGATTTTGGTGAAGGCTAATCTTGCCGGGTGTCTAAATAGCTAGCCGTGATGGCTGGGCTATGTACTTAGAATATTGCAAAATGTGCTTCATCCGAAAAGCTATTTTAAAATCGGACATATCGAGTGCATAGAGGAGTAATGTATCTATAATTCTTAAAATAATTGTTATGCTTTTTGTGAACGTTTATCGTGAGTAATTTAGCAAACTGTTAGTAAATTCCCCGGAAGTTTGCGGGGGGTATGCTTTTTCTGAACGTCACATGCTAATGTAAAAAGCTGTTTTTTGATATAAATATGAACTTGATTGAACAGACATGCATGTATTGTATAACATAATGTCCTAGGTGTGTCATCTGATGAAGATCATAAAAGGTTAGTGCTGCATTTAGCTGTGGTTTGGGTTTTTGTGACATTATATGCTAGCTTGAAAAATGTGTGTCTGATTATTTCTGGCTGGGCACTCTCCTGACATAATCTAATGTTTTGCTTTCGTTGTAAAGCCTTTTTGAAAACCGGACAGTGTGGTTAGATTAAGGAGAGTCTTGTCTTTAAATAGCTGTAAAATAGTCATATGTTTGAGAAATTGAAGTAATAGTATTTCAAACGATTCAAAAAATCGCGCCACTGAATTCAGGTGGCTGTTACGTAGGTGGGACGAATTCGTCCCGCCTTGCCCATAGAGGTTAACACGTTTAAATGTTTTACTCCCGTTGGCTGCGGTGAAGGAGAGCCCGCAGGTTTTGGTAGCGGGCTGTGTCAGTGGCACTGTATTGTCCTCAAAGCGAGAAAATAAGTTGTTTAGTTTGTCTGGAAGCAAGACGGTGTTCGCGACGAGGCTGGTTTTCTTTTTGTAATCCGTGATTGACTGTAGACCCTGCCACATACATCTCTTTTCTGAGCCGCTGAACTCGACTCTAGTTTGTCTCTACACTGACGCTTAGCTTATTTGATTGCCTTGAGGGAATAGCTATATTGTTTGTATTCGGTCCAGTTTCCGGTCGCCTTGCCATGATTAAAAGCAGTGGTTCGCGCTTTCAGTTTTGTGCGAATGCTGCCATCAATCCACGGTTTCTGGTTGGAGAAGGTTTTAATAGTCACCGTGGGTACAACATCACCGATGCACTTGCTAATAAACTCGCTCAACGAATCAGCGTATACATCAATGTTGTCTGAGGCTACCCGGAACATATCCTAGTCCACATGATCAAAGCAATCTTTAAGCGTGGAATTCGATTGGTCGGACCAATCGCACGGGCGTTTCCGTTGTTTTAGTCTATAGGCTGGGAGCAACAAAATGGAGTCGTGGTCAGATTTGCCGAAAAGAGGACTTTGTATGTGTCGCGGAAGTTAGAGTAGCAACGATCCAGAATGCTGCCAGCCCGGGTTGCGCATTCGATATGCTGATAACATTTAGGGAGCCTTGTTTTCAGATTAGCTTTGTTAAAAATCCCCAGCTACAATAAATGCAGCCTCAGGATTTTCCGGTTAACATAGAGTCCAACAAAGTTCTTTCAGGGCCGTTGAGGTGAGTTCCTGTATGTTGTTATGATCACACCATGACTCATTAATCATAAGGCATACACACCCACCCTTCTTACCAGAGAGATGCTCGTTTCTGTCGGCGCGGTGCGTGAAGAAACTGGGTGGCTATACCGACTCAGATAACGTATCCCGAGTGAGCCATGTTTCCGTGAAACAAAGAATGTTACAATCTCTGTTGTCTCTCTGGAAGGCAACCCGTTCTCGCATTTCATCTACCTTGTCAAGAGACTGAACATTGGCGAGTAGGATACTCAGGAGCGGTGAGTGATGTGCCCGTCTACGGAGCCTGACCAGAAGACCGCACAGTCTGCCCCTTCTGCGGCGCCGTTGTTTTGGGTCGCCTACTGGGATCCGATCCGTTGTCCTGGGTGGTGGTCCAAACAGAGGATCCGCTTCGGGAAAGTCGTATTCCTGGTCGTAATGTTGGTAAATTAACCTCACTAGGGTAGGGGGCAGCATTCAGAATTTTGGATGAAAAGCATGCCCAAAGTAAACTGCCTGCTATTCAGGTCCAGAAGCTAGGATATGCATATAAATTGGTAGATTTGGATTAAAAAAAATAAACTATAAAGTTTCCAAAACTGTTAAAATAATGTCTGAGTATAACAGAACTGATATGGCAGGCGAAAACCTGAAGAAAATCCATCCAAGAAGTGCCTTTTTTTTTTTAAATGCCTGCTTTTCCATTGAAAGCCTATCCACCATACTAAGACTTGACGCAGTTCACGGTCTCTATGCCATCCACAACATGTGTCCAGTCTTTAGGCATTGTTTCAGGCTTTTACTCTGAAAAGTGAGGGAGAAACAGCACTTTCAATGAGTGGACAGTGGAAATTTCCAGACATGAAGCCAGCAGGTGATCGGGAGCGCACCTTTCTTGTTTCTCCTTTTCTATTGACGAAGCTTTTGTCCGGTTGAAATGTTAGCGATCATTTATGACAAAAACAACTTGAGGATTGATTATAAACATCGTTTGACATGTTTCTACGAACCTTTATGGTACTTTTTAGATTTTTTTGTCTGTCTTTTGTGACCGCGCTTTGTTCCAATTGAATACTGAACAAAACGCACCAACAGAGGTTTTTGGACATAAAGAGGGACATTATCGAACAAAACAAACATTTGTGTAACATGGAGTCTTCGGAGTGCAAACATATGAAGATCAAAAGGTAAGGGATACATTTAATCGCTATTTCTAACTTTTGTTACTCCTCTTCTTGGCTGCTAACTGTTTAATGATTTGTCTGCTGGGCGCTGTTCTCAGATAATCGCATGGTTTGCTTTCGCGGTAAAGCCTTTTTGAAATCTGACACAGCGGTTGGATTAACAAGAACTTTATCTTTAAGCTGGTGTATAACATTTGTATCTTTTATGCATGTTTATTATTAGAATTTGTTTTGTTGAGTTTCACGCTCTGCAATTTCACTGGATGTTGTTTGAGACAGTGTTTTACTGAACAAAACACGCTAACAAAACTGACATTTTTGGATATTAAGAGGGACTTGACCAAACAAAAACATTTATTAGGTAACTGGGAGTTGTGTGTAACCATTTGAAAATCAAAGGTAAGTGATTAATTTTATCGCTATTTCTGACTTGTTACTGTTCGTAATGATTTGTCTGCTGGACGCTGTTCTCAGATAATCTCATGGTTTGCTTTCGCCGTAAAGTCTTTTTGAAATCTGACACCGTGGTTGGATTAACAAGAAGTTAATCTTTAAACCGATGTATAACACTTGTATGTTTCATGAATTATTATGAGTATTTCTGTTTTTGAATATTGTGCTCTGCAATTTCACTGGATGTTGGCCAGGTGGGACGGTAGCGTCCCACCCCCCCCAGAGAGGTTAACGTTGCTCTTATATCCAATAGTTCTTCCCGGCTGTATGTAATAAGACTTCATATTTCCTGGGGTAACAGTGTAATAAATAATACAAACAAAATACTGCATAGTTTCCTAAGAACGCGAAGCGACCATCTGTCGGCGCCATGTCTTTCAGTAGATGTGTGGAGGCCTGGGTATGCTAAATGTGTTTATGCTAATTAAATCAAACTCAACCGTTTATCTTTTCCAGTGATGAAGACATGGAAGACTCATGGTATGGCGGGGAAGGCAAAATGGATGAACTTTGAGCTGTTTTTAGCTCCTGAATGTTTTGGCACTCACTTTCTGACCACTTCTTCCAAGGGCAAACATGCATGGAAAGTTGTGTTTAAATTAAGAGGGATGCTGTCAAAAAGTGATTGATTTCAAATGGATTTACCCATGAGTGAAGACAAAGCACTGGTCTCATTGAACTGTAATCTCACGGCTGTTTTGGATTTCATATATGGGTTGTTAAGCAACAAAACCAATACGTCCGCAACCGTGGAGCAGAACAGGCGGGTTTGGCTTAGAATCAAAAGATTGTTGACAAAATGTAAACTATATTTCCTCTCAAAATCTTTATTGAAAACAATTCTATAGATTATGCACTTATTAATAAAGTGCTCATTGTGCAAGACTACATCATCCCAACAGTGACCGTACATGCATATCCCAACCAGAACCATGAATTACAGGCAACATCCACACTGAGCTAAAGGCTACAGCTGCCACTTTCACGGAGTGGGACACTAACCTGGACATAAGAAATCCCTCTACGCCCCCCGACAAACCATTAAAACAGGCAAAGCATCAACACAGGACCAAGATCGAATCCTACTACAGTCTGACGCTCACCAGATGTGGCAGGGCTTGCAAACTGTCACGAATTGCCAAGGGAAACCCAGCCGTGAGCTGTCCAGTGACACATGCCTGGGTTAACGTTCACAAGGCCGCAGAGCAAGACGGATTACCAGGAAGCATACTGAGAGCATTCGCTGACCAGCTGGCAAGAGTTCTTCACTGGCAATTTCAACCTCTCCCTGACCCAGTCTGTAATACCAACATTTTCAAGCAGACCACCATTGTCCCTGTGCCCAACAACACCAAGGTAACCTGTCTAAATGACTACTGCCCCATAGAACTCATCCCAGACACCCTGATGGGGCAGACGATATGGCCAAAATAGCATATCTCGGCATTTTGTATAATAAAAGTTCTAAATTTGCTTTATGAGTAGTGTGTGACCCTTATTTTTAACCAAATGTTGCAATTTAGATCAAAACACTTGGAATCATGGAAACAGAATATTTATTCTCATTCTATAGTGAGAATATAAATAGTGGGCACTTTGAATACAGTGTTGTTTGACATGACAACAAATGAAAATGCCAGGGAGGAGTTGTGACAGGGTAGGAACCAAGGTGTTGGTCAGTGTTTCTTAGGGGACCCTGTAATCTTTGGCTACATTAAATGTTTTTTTCCCCATGTAGCCAACATATTCATGCTTCACCTGTTCCTCTTTGATTAAGAAGATACTGTTGCACAAACATGCTGATTTTGGCCTACTCCATCACTGGTATCAGGCTATGTAGCTAGCTATGTTTGCTCTGATTCAGTACATTTATTAGCTAGCTAGCCAGCTACTACAATTAGCATGATTTAAGTAAAACTTGCTAATGTAAGATGCAGATGTAAGAAGCACAAAGATAAAATTATTGAACTAGAGATGCAAATTTTGCTGCCGACTGACCATCATTAACCGGTTAACAAACGGTTACAAAAATTCCAAACAGTAAAATGGCGTGACAGACAGAAATTCCTATCAGAGATCTGTATATAATGACGAGATGCTAATTTCTCCGCCCTAACAATGGCAGTCATCCCAAGGCAGGCAACATAGAAACACAATGGGCTTGTTTTGGCAAGAGTGAAAGCTCACACGTCGCACTCCTCTCGCTGCTGCTGCATGCAGCTGCATGCATGCATGCATGCATGCATGCCATGCAGCATACATGCAGCATACATGCAGCATACAGCAGCCCGCCAGCTCGGCCGGACATTTTTCATGAATAGCTTAATGAAAGTATGCAACAATAAGCCTATCTTCTTACAGTCAAAAGGGTATAGCCTATTATGGAACATGCAACTCCTGTAATGAAGCAGCTAATAAAACGTTATTTTCAAAATGCGAGCAGTTGTGAACAATTAAAATCTCCGTTAGAAATTTAGAGGGGAATCTATAACTAGAAGAGGTTGCTAATATGGACTAGGATTGTGCCTTCGGCTGCTGGAAAAACGAAAGAAAGTTGATATAAAACCCAATAGAACAGGAGAGTAATGCTGGTTAATGGCATCAGGAAGTCTATCAAATAATTGCCTCAACGTTTCTATGGATGGATTTTCGCAAGGCTACTTCGAAACAAGGTAAGACATGCCTCATTTGAAGTAAAGCGTTCAGACAATTCTAGCCTCAAGCTCACATTGCAGTGGTAGGTGACGCACTGATAACAGAAGGCAGGCTGACTATAGCCTATGCAATCGAATGGCAAATGGGAGGCGTGCTTTAATTACGAGTTGAGAAATAAAAATAGCTCCTTTTAAAATCGTGGCCATCAAAGTAAATAATTCTAAATGCAAATCCCATGTTATTTGTTGCGCAATGACTGGGCTTACAAAAGCACATTTCACCCAAGTGAGGAGCTACTCTTGCTGTTTAAGAGATAAGATATTCCGCTCCTCAAACTAGGCTCTGTATGCTGTGCCAATTGAATTTCACTAAATTAAGAAAATTAACCTATAGACCGATAATCATGACCGGTCAAAATGCATTTTCAGGAGCTAAACGGTTAACATCCCTATATAGAACGCTTGTGGATTTATATTAAGCGGCAAAGTGGAAATATTATCGACATCAACATTGTTGCATGGGCTGCATTGACCATGCAGACTGAACACAAGTGTCTCGTGGTCAAGCAACAAATGTGCTTCTTGAGTGACAGGGGGCGGGGCTAGGTCTGTGTGGAAAACGGCATGGAGAGAGAAAGAGCGTAGAGGCATGACAACCTATAAAAATTAACGTCATGTATACGGCATATCACATTTAACAAACATTCAAATACCGTTGTAGAAGGGAAAGTAAAAACCCTAACCAGTCCGCGCATCAATAGCGGTATATAGTCAAATACGGTATACCGCCCAGCCCTACACCATGGACCCACTCCAATTCGCATACCGCCCCAACAGATGACGCAACCTCTATTGCACTCACACTGCCCTTTCCCACCTGGACAAAAGAAACACCTATGTGAGAATGCTGTTCATTGACTACAGCTCAGCGTTCAACACCATAGTGCCCTCCAAACTCATCACTAAAACTAAGGACCCTGGGATTAAACACCTCCCTCGGCAACTGAATCCTGGCCTTCCTGACTGGCCGCCCCCAGGTGCTGGGGTTAGGCAACATATCCGCCACACTGACCCTGAACACGGGGGCCCCCTCAGGGGTGGGTGCTTAGTCACCTCCTGTACTCATTGTTCACCCACGACTACGTAGCTGCACACGACTCTAACACCAAGTTTGCCGACAACACAACGGTGGTAGGCCTAATCACCGAGGACGAGACAGCCTACAAGGAGATCAGAGACCTGGTAGTGTGATGCCAGGACATTTCCCTAAACATCAGCAAGACAAAAAGGGGCTGATCGTGCACCAAAGGAAATGAAGGGCCGACCACACCCCCATCCACAGGGCTGTAGTGGAGCAGGTCAAGAGCTTCAATTTCCTCAGTGTCCAAATAAAGAGTTAAAATGGTCCAAACACCAACAGTCGTGAAGAGGGCACGACAATACCTCTTCCCCCCTCAGGAGGCTGGAAAGATTTGGCATTGGCCCTCAGATCTTCAAAAAGTTTGACAGCTGCACCACTACTTGGTATGGCAACTGCTTGGCATCCGACTGCAAGGCGCTGTAAAGACTACAGCCAAGTTCCATGCCATCCAGAACCTCTATACCAGGAGGTGTCAGAGAAGGCCCTAAAAATTGTCTAAAGCCACCCAAGTCAGACTTCTCTCTGCTGCAGCACAGCAAGTGGTACCGATGCACCAAATCTGGAACCAACAGAACCCTGAACAGCTTCTACCCCCCAAGCCATAAGACAGCTAAATTGTTGGTTAAATAGTTAACCAATAGCTACCCAGACTATCTGCATGGACCCTTTTTGCACAAACGCTTTTGACTCATCACATAAGCCACTGTTACTGTTTATTATACATGTACATATCTAGCTCGATTACCTCGTACCCCTGCACAGCAACTCGGTACTGGTACCCTGTGTATTAGAGGTCAACCGATTATGATTTTTCAACGCCAATACCGATTATTAGAGGTCCCAAAAAAAGCCGATACCGATTAATAGGCCGATTTTTTTCTTCTTTTTTTTGCATTTGTAATAATGACAATTACAACAATACTGAATGAACACTTACTTTAACTTAATACATCAATAAAATCAATTTAGCCTCATAAATAATGAAACATGTTCAATTTGGTTTAAATAATGCAAAAACAAAGTGTTGGAGAAGAAAGTAAAAGTGCAATATGTGCCATGTAAAAAAGCTAATGTTTCAGTTCCTTGCTCAGAACATGAGAACATATGAAAGCTGGTGGTTCCTTTTAACATGAGTCTTCAATATTCCCAGGTAAGAAGTTTTAGGTTGTAGTTATTATAGGACTATTTATCTCTATACCATTTGTATTTCATACACCTTTGACTATTGGATGTTCTTATAGGCACTTTAGTATTGCCAGTGTAACAGTATAGCTTCCGTCCCTCTCCTCACCCCTATCTGGGCTCGAACCAGGAACACATTGACAACAGCCACCCTCGAAGCATTGTTATCCATCGCTCCACAAATGCCGCGGCACTTGCAGAGCAAGGGGAACAACTACTTCAAGGTCTCAGAGCGAGTGCCGTCACCGATTGAAACGCTATTAGCGCGCACCCCGCTAACTAGCTAGCCATTGCACATCGGTTACACCAGCCTAATCTCGGGAGTTGATAGGCTTGAAGTCATAAACAGCTCAATGCTTGAAGCACAACGAAGAGCTGCTGGCAAACGCATGAAAGTGCTGTTTGAATGAATGCTTACAAGCCTGCTGCTGCCTACCACCGCTCAGTCAGACTGCTCTATCAAATCATAGACTTAATTATAACACACAGAAATACGAGCCTTAGGTCATTAACCTGTTGGGGCTAGGGGGCAGTATTTTCACGGCTGGATAAAAAAACGTACCCGATTTAATCTGGTTACTAATCCTACCCAGTAACTAGAATATGCATATACTTATTATATATGGATAGAAAACACCCTAACGTTTCTAAAACTGTTTGAATGGTGTCTGTGTATAACAGAACTCATTTGGCAGGCAAAACCCTGAGACAGATTCTGACAGGAAGTGGATACCTGATGTGTTGAATTACCTTTAAGCCTATGCCATTGAAACACACAGGGGCTGATTAATGTTTTGGCACTTCCTATTGCTTCCACTAGATGTCACCAGCCTTTACAAAGTGTTTTGAGTCTTCTACTGTGAGATCTGACCGAACAAGAGCCTTGGAACGGTGATGGCCGATTAGACTCTGGCGTGCGAGGTCATGTTGGGTACCCTCGTTCCAATACGTTTTAAAAGAGAATGCATTCGTCCACCTTGAATATTATTCATGTTCTGGTTAAAAAAGGCACTAATGATTTATGCTATACAACGTTTGACATGTTTGAACGAACGTAAATATATTTTTTCCCCTCGTTCATGAAGTGCAGTCCGGCGGGCTTAGATCATGTGCTAACAACACGGAGCTTTTTGGACATAAATGATGAGCTTTTTTGAACAAAACTACATTCGTTATGGACCTGGGATTCCTGGAAGTGACATCTGATGAAGAGAATCAAAGGTAATGGATTATTTACATAGTATTTTAGATCTCTCCAACATGGCGGTCAGTCTGTATCGCAAAGCGTATTTTTCTGGGCGCAGTGCTCAGATTATTGCAAAGTGTGATTTCCCAGTAAGGTTATTTTTAAATCTGGCAAGTCGATTGCGTTCAAGAGATGTAAATCTATAATTCTTTAAATGACAATATAATATTTTACCAATGTTTTCTAATTTTAATTATTTAATTTGTGGTGCTGACTTGAATGCCGGTTATTGAAGGGAAACGATTTCCTGAACATCAACGCCATAGTAAAACGCTGTTTTTGGATATAAATATGAACTTGATAGAACTAAAAATGCATGCATTGTCTAACATAATGTCCTAGGAGTGTCATCTGATGGAGATTGTCAAAGGTTAGTGCATCATTTTAGCTGGTTTTAGTGACGCCCGTCTTTGAATTGACAAAATATTACACACAGCTATTGTCAATGTACTCTCCTAACATAATCTAACTTTATGCTTTCGCCGTAAAACCTTTTTGAAATCGGACAACGTGGTTAGATTAAGGAGATGTTTATCTTTCAAAGGGTGTAAGATAGTTGTATGTTTGAAAAATTAGAATTTTGACATTTATTTGGTTTCAAATTTGCCGCTCTTGAAATGCACCTGCTGTTGATAGGGTGCACCACGGGTGGCACGCTAGCGTCCCACATAGCCCCAAGAGGTTAATATGGTAAAATCTGGAAACTATCATTTAGATAAAACACGGAACGGTTCCGTATTTCACTGAAAGAATAAACGTTTTGTTTTCTAACGGGCGGCATCCCCAGGTCTAAATATTGCTGTTACATTGTACAACCTTCAATGTTATGTCATAATTATGTACAATTCTGGCAAACTAATTACAGTCTTTGTTAGGAATAAATGGTCTTCACACAGTTCGCAACGAGCCAAGCGGCCCAAACTGCTGCATATACCCTGACTGCTTGCACGGAACGCAAGAGAAGTGACACAATTTCCCTAGTTAAAAGAAAGTCATGTTAGCAGGCAATATTAACTAAATATGCAGGTTTAAAAATTATATACTTGTGTATTGATTTTAAAGAAAGGCATTGATGTTTATGGTTAGGCACACATTGGTGCAATGATAGTGTTTTTTCGCGAATGCGCTTGTTAAAATCATCACCCGTTTGGCGGACTAGGCTGTGATTCGATGAGAAATGAACAGGCACAGCATCAATTATATGCAACGCAGGACACGCTAGATAAACTAGTAATATCATCAACCATGTGAAGTTAACATAATCACTAGTTAAGGTTGATTGTTTTATTATAAGATAAGTTTAATGCTAGCTAGCAACTTACCTTGGCTTCTTGCTGCACTCGCATAACAGGTAGTCAGCCTGCCACGCAGGCTCCTCCTGGAGTGCAATGTAAGGCAGGTGGTTAGAGCGTTGGACTAGTAACCTGAAGGTTGCAAGATCGAATCCTCGACCTGACAAGGTAAAAATCTGTCCTTCTGCCCCTGAACAAGGCAGTTAACCCACCGTTCCTAGGCTGTCATTGAAAATAAGAATGTGTTAACTGACTTGCCTAGTTAAAATAAAAAAATAAAAATATTTTTATCAGCCACAATCGGTGTCCAAAAATGCCGATTGTTATGAAAACTTGAAAATCGGCCCTAATTAAAATCGGCAATTCCGATTAAATCGGTCCACCTCTACTGTGTATATAGTACTCTGTGTATATTGTTACTCATTGTGCATTTATTCCTCGTGTTTTAAATTATCTGCATTATTGGGAATTAAACACATTCAGCTTCTCCTGGCTTCCAAACATAGCCTACAAGCCACTGATGCAGACCTTTGGAACATCTACATTTTAAAACGTCTCAAACCCATGTAATATAGCCTACACCATCGCAATAAATCCATTATTTATTTTAGACAAGTCTAAAGCATGGTATGAAGAAAATGTAGTCTATTTCAGAAGAACAGAATAGCATACTCTGAGTATGCCATATAGCTGTGGGCTACACAAGTTCATAGCGGACAACATTTACTTGCCATTAATTTATAATATGATGAACACAGCTGAATAAAATAAAGTATATTTTCTCCAACACATGCGGCTATTCTGTGTTGAGCGGTTAACAAAGACACAGGTCCTCCTATATGCTTAATTTAGAGTTATTTATGCAACTTTAGTTGTGATACAAATGTTGAAAAAAGTCACATGCAAGTAATGAGCTCTGCTTTATTGTTAGCCTATAGAAATGTGCAACATGAGCTCTGCTTTGTTGTTAGCCTATAGAAATGTTGTGCAACATGAGCTCTGGAAGTGTTTGATTAGATATTCGATTACATTTGCATTGATGTCAGAGTGATTGTACATGTCTACCTACATGTACATATTACCTCGACACCGGTACCCCCTGTATATAGCCCCGCTGTTGTTATTTACTGCTGCTCTTTAAATTGTTATTCTTACCTCACATTTTTTATTGTATTATCTTAACTGCATTGTTGGTTAAGGGCTTGTAAGTAAGCGTTTCACTGTAAGGTCTACACCGTTTGTATTAGGCGCAGTTGACAAATACAATTTGTTTTGATTAGAGGGACAATAGAGCGGCAGGTAGCAGCATGTATGCTAGTGGTTAGCGCATTGGGCCAGTAACCGAAAGGTTGCTAGATCGAATCCCCGAGCTGACAAGGTAAACATCTGTCGTTCTGACACTGAACAAGGCAGTTAACCCACTGTTCCTAGGCTGTCATTATAAATAAGAATTCGCTCTTAACTGACTTGCCTAGTTAAATAAAAGGTTTAATAAAAAAAATGTATAGAGTGCTGAGTACCAGGCAGTTAGCAAGCTTGGTAGGCTACTAATGACCATCAGCAGCATCAGATCTTGGAGAAACCCAATTACGATGACTAAACGGTCACGTGGAATTTGACTGCCGTCATAACTCGTGACCGCCGGTGTGGCGGTTATACGGTCACCGTAACAGCCCTACCCATAATTAAGCATTTCACTGTTAGTCTACACCTGTTGTTTATAATGCATGTGATAAGTAACTGTAGTGATGTATTTGAGACATTACATTTTGTTGGTTAGCTAGTGAATTTTGTCCATATTAGTATAGATGTGTCAGGAGTCAAAACAAGGTATCAATAACAAGATACAATGAGCTGAAACAAGCCACCTACGATTCCCAACATGGAAACGTCTTGTCATTGTTGCCAGTTATCTGACCGTCCAGAATCTTAACACACCAGACTTCTGCCCCATCGTTTGGGACGTTGTCAGCTAACAAGTCTATAAACCACACGCCATGGCCAGCAGCAGACCAACATGAGGTTTAATCACATGCAAACTTTCAATCCAGAGGACCTGCATGCATGAGAATAGAGGAGTTCCCAGCAGAAGATTATTTTATCCAGAAGGCAGCTTGAATGGATGGGGATGGAAGAGATGGTGGCGTTAAAGGGGAAATGTGCCTTCAGTCAGGCGGATGAGCCGAAACTCAACGCTTTCACATGAAACGTTACATTTACAATAAGGAAATCCAGAGCATTCCATGGCTCAGGACATGCTGCTTTTTGCCCTTAAACTGCTCAGACCTGGTGGGGGTTAGGTCAGTGGGAAGCAGAATTTGAAGACAGAAAGAAACCATAGATCAGACTATTTACAGTTAGAGGCCTCTAGAGCTGACAACTGTTCAATCTACATCCCATCGAAACATGTCTGTACATTCTGTAATGTGGCATCCCTCCTGAATATGCCTGAGCACAGAGACGGGGGGGGGGGGGGGGGGGCATTCTTTCAAGACGTGGGCAAGAAGGAAGGGGTGGCGTGGAGGGAGCAGCTGTGTGCGTCGAGTGGCAGAAATCAAGAGGTGAATGGGAAGTTGTGGCAAGGAGGCAGACAGAGGGGATATTGTGCGGGAGCACTCATGTGGGCCACTGCTCTAAAAACACATGACTCCATTGTGACACCAGAATAGCCACTAACTTTTCCCTCCCCCCTAGCTAAGCCCTCCCATGCTACCGCCCTCCTACTCCTAGTAGACAATGCTCTGGAGACAGGAGCTTAAGGTCAAGTACTAAAGCCTGACCACACCCCGTCAGACTAAACCATGTGTTCAACCGGGATTGCCATAAAACAGCATGTTGATATAAGGAGCTTGTCTGTTACCAAGGAGGGCTTGTGTAATCTCCTCCTATAGGGCAGTGGAGCAGTCTTCACTGTGGCGTACCCCTGGTGATGTTTGGGTGCCCTGTCGGGTTCCTGCACTAAAAAGGTGTGACTACAACCATTTTAGGAAGGATAACTCCTTTCTCACCTTGAAAATCCACAGATGGTCAGTAAAGTGACAAACTATGATCTAAACGGCTTCAGGCACATTGTTTTGGTAAGTCAGTTCAAAGGACGAACTTGATCACATTTTGCTGAACTAGAATGCCATCTCAAAACCACAATGTTGCCCCGAACCATAACATTTGGTCTAGGCCTATAGCCTAGGCCTGCTGACAGTGCCACTTCCATATGGACCCTTATTTTTTTATATATATATTTTTTTAAACTAGGCAAGTCAGTTAAGAAAAAATTCTTATTTTCAATGACAGCCTAGGAACAGTGGGTTGACAGCCTAGGAACAGTGGGTTAACTGCCTTGTTCATGGGCAGAACAGATTTGTACCTTGTCAGCTCAGGGATTCGATCTTGCAACCTTCCGGTTACTAGTCCAATGCTCTAAACACTAGGCTACCTGCTGCCCCAAATGACCCTAGAATGTCTGTTATATTAAAATTCAGCAAGATATAGAAACCTTCCACTCAAACATAACATACACTTGGAGACATTCAGCCGTGGACAAACTTGGAAAAAGGTAAAAATAGACCACAAGCAAACGCAACCAGGTGAACCCGGGCAATACTAAACACTGAGTCAAGGTCTTCTGTTCTTTCCCACCCATCACTCACCATAATCGTTAAGGCATCCCTCACTCCGCAGCCAGCTCGAGCTGCAGCCTGGAACATATACCGAGTTCAGTTCAGTCACACTGACTGCCGTTGCTGGACTAGCTGGCACATTCAATGGGAATCGTTCGTCACTATTATTGCCTCGCCTGGCTGATTTATTTATTTTTTCTAAATTTCCCCTCCTTCGCGCCCGTCCTCTGTCGTTAATCGTCAAGTCAAAATGGTGGGTGGGAGCGCCATTATGAACGGGTCTCTTCAGCCTCGTGTTCTTTTCTCTCACAGTGTTCTCTCAAGTACGCAGTGTTTATTTATAAGGGTTTATTTACTGGGCCTTGGTCTCCAGAGGAACCTTGGAACTGTGGCACTGGAACGGGCCACTGATATTCATCATCATCATGAGGAGCAGCGGGGGAATTCAGGTCACTTCATATAGACGTAACTTTTCACATCGCAACCAATTCAAGTAACTCAGCCATGGACATATTACAGCAATTCTAAAGTTGATGAAGCATCAGTATCAGGATAATGTTCTAAAACAGGAAACCAAAGCGCACCCAGGACCTGCACTGCTATTCAGAGGAAAGGGAGAAAACAGGGTGGCCTTGACCGATCATTGTGATTCTGGAGTAGCCAGGTTTAAGGTGGATGCTAGGACTGGGTCTGGGGCAGGGGAGTGCCTGGCTCACTGGGCCTGGCTCACTGACCACAAAGGATGGAGGGGGAATGCATTACTTCTCACCAGGGCAAACAACCAGTCATCCTGTCCACACCACACACACGGCCAGACAGCGCACTTCCTGAGAGAGCTAAGCTCAGGGACTAAACCGGTAGTGGGTGGATGTAGAGGTGTCCATGGTCCAATAGTCCCTACTTGACCTGGGATACTAATTTTACAGTATATTATTTATGATGGGGAATGGCCTAGTCTACAGGAATAAAATATTTTTAAAAAACACTACCAGTACCTGTTTGGGTACCTCCCTCCCTGTCTGGGCAAGATAACCAAGGAAAAAGTCTACAGGGCTGCCCCTAAACCTGTGATGTGGTCTTTGAAAGTGCATATTAAGACGTTGTCTAAGCCTACGCCATCTTCTGGGATAGCTTGTTTGACGTGCATGATGTGACAAGTGGCTTTTAAATGCAGTCATCTGTCCATGAATCACACACTTCACACGTCACTGTTCTAGAAAATTGTTGCATTTTGTGTCTGAACATTAAGCTACACTAAAACTCCAGCTAAACACACAGTTTAGTCTCATTCATCATCATGACGTCATTATGTTTTACTTCATTATGTGCATGTTATTTTATGATGGCTGTGGTGGCCTGAATGAAGGCTCAGCACAACAGCCCCAAACAAATATATGCCTTCAAATTGACAGTCTGGCTTTTTCACTTATACACTGCAATTGCAGCTATTTATAAACTCAGATTGCCCACATTGAGAGATCAGAGTTGCCAGCAGGATTGTGGAGTGCCGTCCAAGTTCTGTCTCCAGCTTAAGCATTTTCCATACGTTTAAAAGTACCAAAAACACACGTCGTCGCAAAATTCGCACCACATAGCTTGGTTAGCTGCTCACTGCAGAATTCAAAGCTCTTTTTCTTCCTTCTCCCCACAAAACGACACACCCAGGAGCATTCCTGTCAATATACTGCAGGCAGGGCTCCTCTGGATTAGAGGCCTGCTCTGACCAAAACCACAGCCACTCACGGACAGAGACACAGAGGACCTGGGCCCCAACACCTGCAAGGACAACTCCATATTCTAGCCTACATTGGACAAGCTTTTCAGAAATGACCAGTTCAGGACACCCTGCTGAGCTTATAAGAACCAATGGCTTAGTGTTAAAATAAAATAAATGCTGGTACAAACTCCTATACTGTACTTGGAATGAATGAAAATATAAATTGGGACAGATGTTCTTAAAGGAGTGCATTACTGTAATATGCCTACATAATGATAACTTGTCACCTTTTTTGAAGACTAGCCTACGGACAGTGAATGAGTTACTTGGTGAAGGAACTGATTAAAGGTTTTTCTTTAACCTTTATTTAAACTAGGCAAGTAAGTTAAGAACAAATTCTTATTTACAATGAAAGCCTAAAAGTTAAACTACACTAACAAAGGATCACTCCTCCCTGCCCATCCCAGTATTCTTCAACAGGAGACAGGAAGAAACCAGCCTCCCTGAAAAACACAAAAGACAGGCCTCTACGTGTCCACGACCTTCATGCCAAGAAATGTCCTCAGCAATGTTATCACATAGTAACTTAAGGCTAATTCCTTCTCATTTCTCTAGTGACTTAACAGTTCCATTAGAAGTCATTTCAAAGTAAAGTCACAACTTGGCCTAGCCTATTTATTACAGAACTGTCAATGCAGATCGTCCAGCTAGCTATTTGGTTAACTATTTAGCAGTATTATGGCTTGGGTGTAGAAGCTGTTCAGGGTCCTGTTGGTTCCAGACTTGGAGCATCAGTTATGCTTGCCGTGCGGCAGCATAACTGTGTGTGTGTGTGTGTGTGTGTGTGTGTGTGTGTGTGTGTGTGTGTGTGTGTGAAATATATACACATTTATTTTATTTTTTAACTAGGCAAGTGAGTTAAGAACGAATTCTTATTTAGATTGACGGCCTACTCCGGCCAAACCCTAACCCAAATGACCCTGGGCCAAATGTTTGCCGCCCTATGGGACTCCTAATCACGTCCGGTTGTGATACAGCCTGGAATCAAACCAGGGTCTGTAGTGGCGGCTCCAGCACTGAGATGCAGTGCCTTAGATGACTGCGCCACTCGGGAGCCCCAAACAGAGCGCCCAACGTGGACAATGAACCCACGACCCTGAGATTAAGAGTCATGCTCTACCGGTTGAGCAAGCCAGGCAAAGGTCATGGATGGCAGGGAGCTCGGCCCCAGTGATGTACTGGGTCGTACACACCACCCTCTGTAGCGCCTTGCGGTCGGATGCCAAGCGGTAATGCAGCCAGTCAAGATGTTATCAATGGTGCAGCTGTAGAATGGAGGATCTGAAGGCCCATGCCAATTATTGTTCCAAGTTTCCGAGTTTATTCAGGTTCACTCTCAAAGAAATCATATTTTTGTATAGCAATATGTAACTCAGCAAAAAGAAAAGAAAAATGTCCTCTCACTGTCAACTGCATTTTTTTCAGCAAACTTAACATGTGTAAATATTTGTATGAACATAAGATTCAACAACAGACAAACTGAACAAGTTCCACAGACATGTGACCAACAGAAATTGAATAATGTGTCCCTGAACAAAGGGCAGGGACCCTGGGCATCTTTCTTTTGGTGTTTTTCAGAGTCAGTAGAAAGGCCTCTTTAGTGTCCTAAGTTTTCAAAACTGTGACCATCTGAATTGCATACCATCTGAAAGCTGTTAGTGTCTTAACGACCATTCCACAGGTGCATGTTCATTAATAATTTATGGTTCATTGAACAAGCATGGGAAACAGTGTTTAAAACCTTTACAATGAAGATCTGTGAAGTTATTTGGATTTTTACGAATGATCTTTGAAAGACAGGGTCCTGAAAAAGGGATATAAGTCCACAACAACGACATCAGAAGATGACTTGAGGTCTGGGAACAATCCCCCCCAATGTGGGGGGTGGAGTTTCCCATTAATTAAATTGCGCACCCTACAAGAGACCTGTGTTTGACTAGCAGTGTTTTTGTACTGCACAATGTAATGGCAGAGTTTGCAACATTTAATTGGTAAGGTTTTCTGGGAAAGCCTTTAGAAAATGTTCATTCAAAACAGTTCATGACTGAATTGTCCATCGCAACGATTTAAATATGACTTCGGAACCAATTTTTGATACCTGGTTTGCATACCCATTGCTGTTTGAATAAATGTTGATAATAAAAATAAAAAGCAAATTGTAAACTAAAAAACTAAATGTGACCAATGAAAACAATTCACTGCCACCCTAGCGACCAATTTTAAATTGATGTCACACCGTCACGTCAAAGGGTCTACTGTTTTGGTCGCAGTCTCGAATCCTGCAACTTTGTGAGTTTAATTCCTTTCATCTTCTAAAATAATTTCACTGCCACTGAATAACTTCTGAGACTCTGTTTTATAGTATCATGCGAGGGCAGAAGGCTTTGACTACTTCCACAGGTAGACCAGGCAGCACATAAACAGACCAGGGGAGCTGGGGGACGACAGATCTAGGATCAGATTCCCAAACCCACATCCTATTCTTTACCATTTGGAGGATAAAAAAAATCTGACCCTGGAAGTGCAGAGCGACTCTTCAGGGTTTGTTACAGAGAACACTGCACTGCCAGCACTGGGCTTCACATCCTGCTCCACACTCCAAGTCCAAACATGGATACGTATTAAACCAGAATGGTTTCAAATCTATGAAGTCACATACAAAAAGTGAATGTATCATGCATAGACCTACTTAATTATATAGTAAGCAAAAATATAAAATGCAACAGGCAGCAATTTTGCTGTGTTACGGTTCAAAAGGAAATCGGTAAATTGAAATAATTATATTATGCCCTAGTCTATGGATTTCACATGACTGGGCAGGGGTGCAGCCATGGGTGGGTCTGTCTCCCTTGTGGGTGGGCCTATGCCCTTGCAGGGCCACCCATGGCTGCGCCCCTGCCTAGTCATGTGAAATCCATAGATTAGGGCCTAATGATTGAGGCCTGTTGGACGTACTGCCAAATTCTCTAAAATGACATTGGAGGCGGCTTATGGTAGAGAAAGTAACATTGAATACACTGGTAACAGCTCTGGTGGACATTCCTGCAGTCAGCATGCCAATTCCACACTCCCTCAACTTGGAACATCTGTGGCATTGTGTTGTGTGACAAAACAGCACATTTTAGAGTGGCCTTTTACTGTACCCAACACAATGTGCACCTGTGTAATGATCTTGCTGTTTAATCAGCTTCTTGATATGACACACCTGTCAGGTGGATGGATTATCTTGGCAATGGAGAAATATTCACTAACAGGGATTTAAACAAATTTGTGCACTAAATCTGAGAGAAATAAGCATTCTGTGCTCATGGAATATTTCTGGGATCTTTTATTTCAGCTCATGAAACATGTGACCAACACTTTCCATGTTGTGTTTATATTTTTGTTCAGTATACTTTCTCTGACCTAATTTCACAAAGTAGCCATGAGTCATCATTGCTTAGGGCCTACGTGGAAAAATGAGGGTGACTTTCCAAGTTCTTCGAAAAACTCAGAACGACACAGTCAGGAACGGGCTTGGGAGATAAGATCGCCAGAGATGGTTCCCAGACAGCTATCATCTCTTCACTAAACGCACCCACCCATATACATCACCTTGCTTAACCACTTCTGAGAGTCATCATCTAAAAATAAGAAACACATTTCCGCACAATTAAAAACACAATAGGCCTACACTATACAGTCAATGGCTTACACTCAAGCCTCCGACATACACTGAGTACACCAAACATTAGGAATGCCCTCCTAATATTGAGTTGCGTGCCCCTCCCCCTCAGAACAGCCTCAATTCGTCGGGCCATGGACAACAGTGTGTCAAAAAAGTTCCACAGGGATGCTGGCCCATGTTGACTTCAATGCTTCCCACAGTTGTGTCAAGTTGACTGGATGTCCTTTGGGTGGTGGCCCATTCTTGATAGACACAGGAAACTGTTCAGCATGAAAAACCCTGCAGTGTTGCAGTTCTTGACACAAACCGCTGTCCCTAGCACCTACTACCATACCCTGTTCAAAGGCACTTAAATCTTTTGTCTTGTCCATTCACCCTCTGAATGGCACACATACACAATCCATGTCTCTATTGTCTCAAGGCTTAAATTATTCTTTAACCGGTCGCCTTCCCTTAATTGAAGTGGATTTAACAAGTGACATCAATAAGGGATCATAGCTTTCACCTGGTCAATCTGTCATGGAAAGAGCAGGTGTTCTTAATGTTTTGTACACTCATTGAACAGTAGCGTCATTCATTAAGGCTATAGTATGAGACTAAGAAATGTAGGGCCTAGGAAATAACCTAGAATAGAAAAAAACCTGTAAACATTTAATGCAGTTGTGTAACATGCTGTGTGCTTGATAAGACATAGAACAACAGGGAACAACAACAGTTCCTGTATTAGAGTGCTAGACCTACATGGTTTAGTTTTGGTGAATTTATCAAACTCATGAGACTTCTCTGAAAAGAGCTTTCCATCTGCTTAGTTGCTTATGCAAAAGCAATGTTGCCTATGCAAATAAGAAACAGGATTGTGGATGAAATCAACACAGGTGTGGATTTCTGTTAAGTTAGCCCATGTTCTGAGATACAGAGCCAATATTTCTATCACTACCAGAGAGAATAGACTTCTGCTTGTAAAATGATGGTATCAAGACATATCTGGCTGATAGAGAAATTACATTGAGCATCTTTCCACCCACAGTTCCACTCAATTGCATCCGCCAGGCTGTTTAGGCCAATTAGAACTCCTGACTCCTAAAAATGGAACATGACCCTGAGCTTTAACCCTCCCACTTCACCCTGAGTTTAACCCTCCCACTTTTCCAACACCAGTAGCCTGACAACAGTAGGGCAATGGGGTATGAGCCAGGGGCCATATGGCCCTTGAGACCAAAAAAAAAAGCCTTTATGTGGATCCAGTGTGCTTTCTGCAGTGCATCCAGAAGAAATTATTCAAATGAAACCCTGTCTTTCATATCTTCAACATTCCAAGGCATTTGAGTCAGCTATGAAACAAAGTCTCTATTTATTACATTGGTTTCCTGTTCCCCTGTTCCCCAATCAGGTTTACTAATCAGAGTTAGGGGCCGAAATGGTCGCTGTATCTTGTTCAGCACAGAAATCTCTCAAAGAAGTTGAAGCTGTAAGGGCCACTAAATGCAAACACATGGCAAACAGAGCAGCTTAGAGAGGGAAGTGTAAACACATTATTTCATCAGGAGGAAATGACTTGCACATTACACACCGCCACTGGAATAACACCAAATAGCAAGTTCAAGAATGACAGACTTCAGCTAAACCTACACCTAATTTCACTGTTGGGACCTTGCACCTTAAAAAGCACAAGAAAGACGATTGGCACTCACCATCTCAGATTGTTCTGAAATCGCTTCTGTTAGAAACAGATGATTAGTATTCCAGGAACATTATTTTGTTGAATTGAATTTGATCACTGAAAAATTCAGCTAATTGATTGCACACAAGTTGGCCATTTAAAATGTATAGGATTATTATATTAAAAATATAACCTAAAATCCAAATTGGAGTAAATGTTGTCTAACAATGAGTTAGACATGAGGAATCCAAAGAAATGGTCAAGACACCCACCCCAACAACAAGTATATAGTATCCGTTCTCTATGCTTGACAAGTAGTATGGAGCTGGGGCTCTGAGTATTGTTTCTTCATCCTACGTAATGTATTTTCAGTCAATTTGGTGATTTTTTTTCCCTCCCCCTGTCCAGAGAAATTAGTCATTGAAGTTGTTGGGTTTATGTCACCGCTTACATCCTTATCTTACCAGGTTCTGACCACTAAATGGTGCTGTTCCAGGTGGGTTTTTTAAGAATCCCTCCCATTCATTGGATTTGGCCCACAAATGCAAAGAAATTTGTGGCACCATGGTTGGCTTCTGACCATTTCTTTGGATTCCTCAAGTCTTACTCATTAGAAAAAAAAGTCTGGTCCAAATAATGTGTTAGGTACTATATTTATTCAAAATTATATGAATCCCAAAAATGTAAATGGCCAATATGGGTGCAATCAATTACCTTAATTTCTCAGAGATATAATTATATTTCAACAAAATAATGTTTCCGGAATGCTCATCTTATCTACTTCTAACTGTTCTGAATTTGTTTCTGTAATCGGAGATGATGGGTGTCATGACTTGCTGAAATGACATGGAACGACCTTGTTCCCATTTGATCTTTTTCAGTTTGTGATTAAGTTTTTCCACAAGTCATACATTAGTAATGTAGCCACAATGCTGTGGAGGGTTTTGGCAGCATGTGGTTGGGTGGAGGTGAAAGGACGTGGGACTGAATTACAGAGGAGAGTCCTCTAACTTTGAAGCTTGGCTACCCCACTCTTTTTTGCTCCAAGATGTGTCATAAAACCTATGTCAGCTACACTTGTATGTGTGTAAGCTCAGACAATGAGCACTCGTTGTCACAATGCATAGAGGCAAAATGGGTTAAGTTCACTACCAACTTGTCTGGCTGCTTTTTTGGACATTGGAATGAGAATCAAAAAGAGGAAGTAGACAATAAGGTCACTTGAATAATAGACATCAATGAACTGCAGTGAAATGTCTTATCACTAATGATTACTATAGCGACACTTTGTTCACTAAAACTCCCTACACAATGATTTGGATACGGCGCAATTCTGTCTAGGGTCTGCTTCCCATATTTCATTGATTTGTTCACTGACAAACTTACGTTCAGAACAAGCATTGTAACTAGATAAACATACATTATCTTACCTTGTTCAGTTGTTTTTCTCATTGTCTAAGATGACTCCTTTCCTTATTGTATTTCCCGCATACAACTGACGGATAATTTAAAAAAAGCTGCTTTTGTAGTTCCTTTTTTATTAAATCAAGACTGGCTAACCAAATACCTTCAGCTAACGTTAGCCTGTTAGCTAAGGACGTTGTCGTTCAGAATCAAGCAGTAAAATTACGCAATTAAATAAGCTAACAGAAGAAAAAAACATAAGCAACCCGCAAAGTTATGTATCTACAAGGTGGTCTACCTGTTTGCTATTGCTATCTTACCCGAATATTAAAACCTGTCTTGTAGTAAAATACGTTGAATTGTACATCCTTTTCAAACCTACTGGCTGGCTTCACGAGCTGACTAATAACTGCAAGCCAGCTACTCTACTTCCTTTTTCTAGCGAAGTACTATTCTGCCAGCAGCACAAATGATAACGTCACTTTAGTTATGGCAATTAAAAAAAATCTAGATAAAAGCCCGCATTTCAACACATTGCAATATCATTAGTTGATTACAAATATATATCATTGTTTTATCAACAGCCACTTTTATTGTGCCAACAAGAAATGGCAATAAGTAATTTATGAAAACAAATCCAAAATAAGGTTGGACCAATAATGAAAAAATACAATGTTGACGCTGGTATGTTGAGAAAATTGGGCTGTAGAGAGAACTTTTCTACCTCTTAGCTAAAGGGGAGTGGAAAAATACTCATTAGGGTCTCTACTAACAAAATATGGTTTGTTTTTTTAGGGGGACTGTGTCACACGGCCTGCTGATGGCTTTTCACTCCACCCCATCCATAGCCTCCAATGGAATACACTGTAATAGACTTTACATGGGATACTTGGCTTGTAGAGAGAAAACCAAATCTACTTGTCTCAGCTAAAGTGGGGTGGGAAATTCTCAGTAGGGTCTATACTAACCAAATATGTGTCGTTTTGGAGGGAGACCTGTTTTGTACATATTCAGCAGCACTTCGTTCTCCGCCCCCTCCATAAAGTAATTCCAATAACATATTTTTATTTTATTCAAAGTGTATTTCTTTAAATTTCAGCATACCAGTATTTGTGTAAACTTTGACAAGAAATGCTGGGATAAAATACATCAAATTCTACAAAAGTAGTTGCAATCAGAGGTGGAAGAAGTACCTAATTGTCATACTTGAGAAAAAAGTAAAGATAACTTAATAGAAAATGAGTCAAGTCAAAGTGAAGGTCACCCAGTAAAACACTACTTGCGTAAAAGTCTAAAATAATTTTGTTTTAAATATACTTAAGTATCAAAAGTAAATATAATTTCAAAAATATTCTCAAGTATCAAAAGTAAAAGTCTAAATAATTTAAAATTACTTATATTAAGCAAACTAGACGGCACCATGTTTTATTATTTTTTTTCCGGATAGCCAGGGGCACACTCCCAACACTTAGACATCATTTACAAACGAAGCATTACAGTGTAGAGTCCGATAGATCAGAGTGAGTAGGGAACACCAGGGATGTTCTCTAGATAAGCGCGTGAATTTGACTTTTTTCCTGTCCTTCAAAATGTAACAAGTATTTTTGGGTGTCAGGGAAAATATATTGAGTAAAAAATACATGACTTTCTTAAGAAATGTAATGAAGTAAAAGTATAAGTTGTCAAAAATATAAATAGTAAAGTACAGATACTTTAAAGTACTACTTAAGTAGTTTTTTGGGGTATGTTTACACCACTGGTTGCAATGCTGTGAAAAACAGTAGTATTACACTAGAGTGCTAAAAAAAATATATATTCTCAGTTTAGCATGTCTTTGCAGGGGGCCTCTTATTTAGAAAAGATTATTCCCGATTGTGTCTCATCATAATATCCTGCTGCTGGGAGAACGGTTCTCTCTAGCGGGCTACGCGCTGTGGGAAAAAGTTGAGAAAAAGCTGCAAGCGATATTCCATACAAAGCACTGTTGCACCAAAAATGAAATTGCTCAGCGCCCTCTACAGATATTAGATGAGTGGTGCACTTTGAGTACAGTTGTAACATCACAGACGAAAGTGGAAACCGGCTTAGTTTGATTTGTCTTTTATTTGTCTGATAGAGATAAAATCAAATGGATGCAACTATTACGCTGGTGTTTCACTTCGGTGGTGTTGGTCGTACCCCACCTATTTCTACAATTTCTCTTAAAATGTGATTTTAAACCTAACCCCCCTGTAACCTCAATACCCAGAAAACATAGCGGTCAAACAGGGAAATGGTTCCAATCGTTTTTCCATCATTCATTTTTCCCATTGTGAATTTGAAACACTGAAAAATAGGAATGCACAATATATTAGTAAGAATTGTCCGATAATGGCAACATCAGCATCGGCCCGATGTATAGTTTAACGCCGATGTGCATACCTATATAACGTAGGTAGATGAAGTAGTGATGCCACAAAAAATATAGTGCAACACGTGCAACAGCATTCCTAACCTAGCCCATAATGTCTGCTGTGTGGATCAAGCAGTCAACAAGTCGAGCAGTCATTTGAAAGAGTAAGAAAATTTCAGCGAGACAACTCAAAGGCGAAATCCATTAACGCCAAGATAATGGAATTCATTGCCCTTGACAATCTATCATTCTCTGTCTTGGATGATGTTGGCTTTCGCCGACTGGTCGAGCACCGGTACACACTACCAAGTAGGTGCTATTTTTCAAATGTTGTTATACACCATTGTTGAAACTCACATCCATTGCTATGGGCGTCATCGCTATTAGCTTCACGACTGACATTTGGACCAGCGATGTCAGCCACATGAGCCTGACAGCACAGTGGGTCCATGAGGATTTCGTACTGAGGAAAGCCATAATGCATGCTCAAGAATGTGCTGGTTCTCATACTGCTGCTGCCATTTGAGAACGTTTGAAACATGAACACTCCTAGATCCATTCGAACAACTGACTCGAGAAATAAGCACATCAACTGTGTCTTCAGCAGACGTGATACCCTCTGTCATGGCATTGAAACACCTGCTCAACAAAAATGCCAACAGACCGTCGGGTTAACTTGGAAAAGTACTCTACTATAGGCTGTGAACAAGTGATTCGGGAGCATTCTCTCTGAGCCTCTACTGTGTTGCCACCATGCTCGATGCTAGGTACAAGGACTGCTACTTCGATGCAGACAGGATACAGGGTTTAAGTGAAATGTTGGACACAGCTGGACAAGATGGAAACGGACACAGTGACAGTGCACACCGAGGAAGAGAGGCCACGGACAGACAGAGCTGAAACTTCACTGCTTGACATGTATGATGAAATCCTGGTTGAGACTAAACAAATGAACAACAAAACAGCACAGCAAGTAAGTGAAAGAAATTGGTTTTGATTATGTTTTACTAGTAATAGGGACATACGTAAATGCCAACAAAATAACTTTTGGTCAGTGTGTGTGTGTGTGTTTCAACTACACTGCTCAAAAAAATAAAGGGAACACTTAAACAACACGTCCTAGATCTGAATGAAAGAAATAATCTTATTAAATACTTTTTTCTTTACATAGTTGAATGTGCTGACAACAAAATCACACAAAAATAATCAATGGAAATCCAATTTATCAACCCATGGAGGTCTGGATTTGGAGTCACACTCAAAATTAAAGTGGAAAACCACACTACAGGCTGATCCAACTTTGATGTAATGTCCTTCAAACAAGTCAAAATGAGGCTCAGTAGGTGTGTGTGGCCTCCACGTGCCTGTATGACCTCCCTACAACGCCTGGGCATGCTCCTGATGAGGTGGCGGATGGTCTCCTGATGGATCTCCTCCCAGACCTGGACTAAAGCATCCACCAACTCCTGGACAGTCTGTGGTGCAACGTGGCGTTGGTGGATGGAGCGAGACATGATGTCCCAGATGTGCTCAATTGGATTCAGGTCTGGGGAACGGGCGGGCCAGTCCATAGCATCAATGCCTTCCTCTTGCAGGAACTGCTGACACACTTCAGCCACATGAGGTTTAGCATTGTCTTGCATTAGGAGGAACCCAGGGCCAACCGCACCAGCATATGGTCTCACAAGGGGTCTGAGGATCTCATCTCGGTACCTAATGGCAGTCAGGCTACATCTGGCGAGCACATGGAGGGCTGTGTGGCCCCCCCAAAGAAATGCCACCCTACACCATGACTGACCCACTGCCAAACCGGTCATGCTGGAGGATGTTGCAGGCAGCAGAACGTTCTCCACGGCATCTCCAGACTCTGTCACGTCTGTCACGTGCTCAGTGTGAACCTGCTTTCATCTGTGAAGAGCACAGGGCGCCAGTGGCGAATTTGCCAATCTTGGTGTTCTCTGGCAAATGCCACACGTCCTGCACGGTGTTGGGCTGTAAGCACAACCACCACCTGTGGACGTCGGACCCTCATACCACCCTCATGGAGTCTGTTTCTGACCGTTTGAGCAGACACATGCACATTTGTGGCCTGCTGGAGGTCATTTTGCAGGGCTCTGGCAGTGCTCCTCCTGCTCCTCCTTGCACAAAGGCGGAGGTAGCGGTCCTGCTAATGGGTTGTTGCCCTCCTACGGCCTCCTCCACGTCTCCTGATGTACTGGCCTGTCTCCTGGTAGCGCCTCCATGCTCTGGACACTACGCTGACAGACACAGCAAACCTTCTTGCCACAGCTCGCATTGATGTGCCATCCTGGATGAGCTGCACTACCTGAGCCACTTGTGTGGGTTGTAGACTCCGTCTCATGCTACCACTAGAGTGAAAGCACCGCCAGCATTCAAAAGTGACCAAAACATCAGCCAGGAAGCATAGGAACTGAGAAGTGGTCTGTGGTCTCCACCTGCAGAACCACTCCTTTATTGGGGGTGTCTTGCTTATTGCCTATAATTTCCACCTGTTGTCTATTCCATTTGCACAACAGCATGTGAAATTTATTGTCAATCAGTGTTGCTTCCTAAGTGGACAGTTTGATTTCACAGAAGTGTGATTGACTTGGAGTTACATTGTGTTGTTTAAGTGTTCCCTTTATTTTTTTGAGCAGTATATTTAACTGTACTAGAATGCTTAAAAGGCATCAACATTTAGAAATATCAGTATCATTTTTTTTGGCAAGGAAAATATCAGATATCGGTATTGGCCAAAAATGTCATATCGGTGCCTCCCTACTTAAAATAAGGCTTACCCTGGCATGACGTTTTGATAACCATGTAAATCTCTCTCGGACAAAGTGGCTTTTTCAATATATTCGGCTCCATTTACTCTCAGTTTCAAAATTGCTAATTAGCATCAAAGTAGACATCATGCAAGACTACAAATCCCTGCAAGCTCCTGCACGTCTTCTCTAGCTGACACCTTTGCTAACTGGTGTTGTGTCAATTTAAAACTTGCACAAGACAGTTCACAGAATTGTCCATTTAAATGTTGCCAATTTATTCATTACTACATTTAGCAAACATTAGATAGTTCATCCAGGATTCTTACCATTGCCCTGATTCGTCAGTCTTGTCCAGATCATTATGGCATTTGTGGTTCTTTATGATAGCCACATTAGCAGTTAATTAGCATTTCAGGCAAATATATACTGACAGGCAAATATATACTGACAATAAAAGGCCACTAACATTTTGTCACACAACACAATGATACAGATGTCTCAAGTTGAGGGAGCGTGCCATTGGCATGCTGACTGCAGGAATGTCCACCAGAGCTGTTGCCAGAGAATTAAATGTTAATTTCTCTACCATAATCCACCTCCAACATCATTTTAGGGAATTTGGCAGTATGTCCAACCGGCCTTACAACCGTAGACCACGTGTAAACATGCCAGCCCAGGACCTCCACTTCCGGCTTCTTCACATGCGGGATCGTCTAAGACCAGTCACCCAGACAGCTGTGGAAACTGAGGAGTACTTCTGTCCCCAGTGTGTGGGCCTATGCCCTCCCACCCATGGCTGCGCCCCTGCCCATTCATGTGAAATACATAGATTAGGGCAGTAAAATCTTTTCAATTGTTGCATTTATATTTTTGTTCAGTATATTGATAAAAATCCCCTTGTCCTAGATAGATTTACAAAACACAGCCCTTATTAAGTATTTCTAAAATCCCCTACGGGAAAATGTAATGGTGGAAAAACAGTTGGAAACATTTCCTTGTTTGACCTTTAGGTTTTATGGGTATTATGACTCATACTGTTGTACTCTACACACCGAGTTGCAATTCACATAATAATAAGGAATGCCCCTCGACCACGCCCACAAACAAACATTAATTCCCATTGAACCCCAGTGTAAAAGAGCCAACTTCGTTATACATTTTTTGTTATACAGAATAACAAAACATGCCGAAAAGCTGTGTTGTTCAATGTACATGTAACCAAAAATCCCGAAAAATCCCGACCTACGCTTCGCAATGCTCCAATGTAGAGAAATAGAGCCTGCAAGAAGAGCCCTGTGGCTTCAGGCTATTCAGCGTGGGAAATGAGGGGACCCGGTGTCCAAGAAAGCTACATGTAGCAATGTGTGTGAAAAACATTTAATCACAGGTAAAACATTTAACTTGTTTAGTATCCACCTAATTTTCAAATGTTGCTATGGGCACAGCCAAACAATGGAAGTGATGGATTCGAATTCGCTAACTTGAGCTAGACCTACTAGTAGGCTAGTTCTGTTGTGATGATAATAATAATAATAAAAAAAGCATCCACATTAGAGAAAAGTTGATCGTTTATCATTCTAGTCCTACACCGGTCAATCAACTGATCAACGCATCCTACCGCACGCTGCCTATTAATGTAGTAACAAAACCATTCATAAGATCTCTAACGCACACTGGTTCAGAGCATTCAGTGCTTTCAGGGTGTGTTCACTGTCAGTGACAACTGCAAGTACTACTTTAATGTACAGTACATGTAGGCCTAATGAAAAAGAATATAGTAACTTGTATTTAAATGTAGTAATTCAACAACAAACGCTGTTCAGCCGTTTGGCCGCTGTTTACAGCATGTCATTGCCTCATTGCTCAAGTGGTTTGCAAGTGATTTCCATTTTTCGAATGGTTGTGAAGTCCTTTGGGACTTTTTTCCTTGAGCTCATCTCTTTGTCTGTCCTGTGCAACTATTTGCAATGCATCAGTGCAATAATGTTATCATAACCTGCCAAAAGTGATCACACCAATGCATTTTCTCTCCTCAACTTTCCCCTACATGCATGTTCTATGCTGTAGGTATGTTTTACATTTTGCAATTAGGAAGAGCAAGCCTGATCCTTTCCCCAATAGGCATTGTATAAAAAAATATCAAAATGTCCTGTAACTTCTGTAGCCTACAGCTTTTCATGGGATTTCACGAGAAGAGGAATGGCCTATTGCGGAGAGGCTTGCATAGCCTTTTGCGCACGGGAACAGCTGAAAGAGAGAGGCTAGTGATGTGTAGCCGAATTCTAACTGTCAGTGCCAGGCTACTCTGTATTTTTTGTCGTATTAAAAATATTCTGCTAATGTCTCCAGTCATATAGGCCTAAGGCCAACATTTTTGCTGACAATGAAAGGAGAAAAAAAATGTCTCTGCCATTTCTATAGACATTGGAATTCTTCCATGCAGCTTCTCACACAGTAGGGTAGGCTACATACACATATAGCCTAAAATAAAGCAATGTTTGCACAATTTTATATAGGCCTATATACAGTCAATTCAAACGAATTATGAAAACAGGATCTTCAAATAGTTTCATTAATTAAGTGCCTGTGTTTGTAGCCATGTGTGCGATGCTAGGCTATATGTTTGAGATAAATTGCTTTGTACAGTTTAAAGGAACAAAGTTTTACAATATCATGGAAATAACTCAGTTTAAGCAGGACTCTCCAACCCTGTCCTTGAACAGCTTAGCTGTAGGTTTTTGCTCCAACCCAAATCTAGCACACCTGATTCTAATAATTAGCTGATTGATAAAATGAAATCAGGTTAGTTGCAACTGGGGTTGAAATGAGAACCTACAGGAGGGGTGGCTCTCCCGGAACAGGGCTGGAGAGCCCTGGTTTAATGAAACAAGAGAAGTTGTGTTTGTAGCCGGCTTGCAGAAAATATCAACTCGGTTTATTTCTGTAGGCTATAGGTTGCTTGCATGAGATTAAATGTTTTGCTCAGTCTAATTGAGATAAACATTTTATAAATATGTATATCTCAATTAGACCAATCTGGTTGAAAAGGTAAAATTCCTGGTTAAATAAAGGTTAAATTGCTCTTTGCATAAAGCAAACTTACATTAGCAAAAAAATGTTTTTGCATTTGTAGAGAAGTGTGAAATTAACTCAAATCCAATTCTAAAGAAAAATATTTAATTGTGTATATATATATATATATATATATATATATATATATATATATATATAATCTTAAACACTTAATTTCAGGGCCGTAACCAGGGTTGGCTGCTGTAGGTTTTCACCTCAGTTGATCTACAAACACTATACAATTGTAATGTTGTAACCCTGAAAGGGGGAAAATGTCAGAAATGATTCTCACGGATATGTAGCATCAGCGAAGAAACAAACATGACGTTTTTGTAACTATTGGTTGCATGTTAATGTAGACCTACGTTTTTAAAAGTTCCTAACTTGTTTAATAAAATTAGTAAAGATTTTCTCTGAGGATCCCACATGGGGCCAGACCACAAGTTTGGGAACCACTGTATCCTACTAACCGCTCTCTCGGTGTCCTCTGCATGCATTGCAGCCAGCCTCACCACATCGGTCTCAGTAGATGAGAACTTAGTAGGGTATTTTTGCTCCTGCTGAAGTAGGCTTCGTTTAACGTTTGCTTTTTACTTCATCCTTCGAGCTGGCTAACAGCAATTCTAGCCAGAGCCCTTCAACAGAAATGAATATTTATTTACCAGTTGTGCATTCATTCTCCGAGGGTCGGTTTTTGTTTGGGGGATGTCGGTAGACACCGCAGGAGTCACGGGACGGTTTTAAAATGGCCTTTTGTCCGTCATCTCGTAAACGCAATGTCAGCAGCGTCTCGACTGGGTGCAGGGGCAGTTCCTTTCACGCCAGGCTCTCCGCCTGTGCAACGAGAGAGCGGAGTCAGACTTTGAAATAGTGAATGAGACGCTACAAAGACAACCCGGGAGGTACATCTGGGGACGCTGGCGAACAAAGCACTGTTCATGATTCCACTCGTTCGCAGAGGCAGCGCGATTAGAACACAATCACATCAAAAAATATAAGAGTTCTGATCTTTGATCAACGGGAGCAATATTTATATTAACCCGTACTAAAAAAAATCGAATTACCCCCCCACTTATTATGTCTCAGGTAGGCCTATAGCCCGCGAAAGACTGTCTATATAATGCAATAATGAATTTACTAATTTGTGGCATATTCTAATAATTAGAACGTGCCAAAAATATCGCCATGGTGAAACTTTCAGGCATTCTTGAAAGTCAGGACAGTCCTTGTCCTGCAAATAAACATACTTTTTCTAGTTGAAAAAAATCTGATTTGGCAAGCAGTCGTCTTGTGGAGTGGAGTTTATAGTTACGTGATGACGTCACGTGCCCCGCGTACCTTCAAAAGGAAGCTATTCGGTTATCATCGTTTATTCGAAAAACACCGTTTCCATCATCGTTTTCGCAATAAAGAATGTTCGACCAAAGAAAACTCCACCCCTGTCGAGAAAATAAAATTATACGATTTTGGTTGATATTTAGAAAATGTGTCCTTTATCTGCCGTTTCCATTACACATAGCACAATGATTTTTGGGGGGCGATACCTGCGTCAATGAAAACCTGTTGAGTGTAATCAAGCATCCTCAGCACGCATATAGAAGTTGGCTAATTTGCCTGCCCACAAATGTATGCCTATTAAAAAAACGGGGATGTTTGATAGCCCAGTATTTTTATTTGTCTTAACACCGCCACCACCAATGAGCAAATCCTTTAGCCTGCCTCTTAGAACCCCGCAGTTCTGCTCAGCAGCAGTGGCGGTTCTAGACCATTTCACATGGGGGGGGGGGGGCAAGCTGGGGCCAGTTGTACTGTTAGAGGGGCCAGTTACATTAGACGTTATTGTTGTCATATCGTTTTCTTCACTGCATTAGCGGGCAAAAGACCATGTTCATAATCATCATCGTTGCCACTGTCTAATAACGTTGTAAAAAAAGAACATAGCAAAAATGTGTTATGTAAAAATAATTTCATACTCCACATTTAGGGGGGCCACCAGGGGGTCCAAAATTGTTGTCACAGGGGCACTGTGTTCAGAACAATGTCACATGTGCCGAATAAAACAGGTGTAGACCTTACTGTGAAATGTGTACATACATGACCTTAATTAAACCAACAATGCAGTTAAGAAAATAGAGTTAAGAAAATATTTACTAAATATACTCAAGTTTAAAAACACAATCAAATAACGATAATGAGGCTATATACAGGGGGTACAGCCTTGCTCCTGTTATTTTATTGTTGCTCCTTAACTTTTGTTATTTTTCCTATTTTTAATATTTATTTTTAATTTTTTACTTCAGTTTATTTTAGTAAATACTTTCACACTTTTTTACTTAAAACTGCATTGTTGGTTAAGGGCTTGTAAGTAAGCATTTCACTGTAAGGTCTACACCAGTTGTATTCGGTGCATGTGACAAATAACATTTGATTTGATTTTGAGTCGTGCTTGGCCACGCAGTCGTGGGTGAACAGAGAGTACAGGAGGCGACTAAGCACGCACCCCTGATGGGCCTGTGTTGAGGATCAGCATGGCAGATGTGTTGTTGCCTACCCTTACCAACTGGGGGCAGCCCGTCAGGAAGTCCAGGATCCAGTTGCAGAGGGAGGTGCTTAGTCCCAGGGTTCTGAGCGTAGTGATGAGCTTTGTGGGCACTATGATGTTGAACGCTGAGCTGTAGTCAATGAACAGCATTCTCACATAGGTGTTCCTTTTGTCCAGGTGGGAAAGGGCAGTTTGGAGTGCAATTGAGATTGCATCATCTATGGATCTGTTGGGGCTGTATGCGAATTGGAGTGGGTCTAGGGTTTCCGGGATGATGGTGTTGATGTGAGCCATGACCAGCCTTTCAAAGCACTTCATGTTGACCGACGGTAGTCATTTAGGCAGGTTACCTTTGCTTTCTTGGGCACAGGGACTATGGTGGTCTGTTTGAAACATATAGGTAATTACAGACTTGGTCAGGGTGAGATTGAAAATGTCAGTTGGTAGATAAAAAGACACTTGCCAGTTGGTCTGCGCAGGCTATGAGTACACGTCATAGTAATCCTTCTGGCCACGCGGCCTTGTGAATATTAACCTGTTTAAAAGGTCTTGCTCACATCAGCTACGGAGAGCGTGATCACACTGTCGTCCGGAACAGCTGGTGCCATCATGCTGTGTGTGCGGAATGGAGTCTGCCTGCACGCTTTGACAGCGAGTGCGAGGCGAGCTGATTCATAACAAGAAGAAGCATGGCGGTAACTACATATGAGGACACCAAGGTCCGGACATTGATATTTTTTCCTAATTTGAAGGATGAAGTAGGAAGCTAACGTTAAACGGAGCCTACCTCAGCAGAAGCAAAAATATGCTACTAAATTCTCATAACTTTCCAGAGAGTAAGCTACTGACACAGACGTGATGTGACACTCAGTGGTGAGGCTATGAAAGTAGACTTCAATGCATGCAGGAGGAAGCAGAGACAGAGCGAGAGGAAGCAAGCAGAGGTTAGTACAGTGGTTCCCAAACTTGGGGTCGGGCTCCAGGTGGGGTCCTCTGAGAAATCTTTGCTAATCTTATCGAACAAGTTAGAAATGTTTCAATATGAACATCTCCACATGGCCTATTTTCCCTATAGGTCTACATTAACATCGAAACAATACAGTTAAAAAATGTCATACATTTTTGTTTCATCACTGATGCTACATGTCAGTGTGAATCATTTATCATATTTCCCCTTTTCAGCGGTACAAAATTACAATTGTATAGCTAATAGGCTATGTGTTTGCAGATCAATTGAGGTGAATGACCCTACAGCAGCCAAGGTTATAATGGCTGGGATACGGCCCTGGGTCTGATGTCAATACACCCAGCTGTTTTTACCAACACAAGATAGTTAAATGGAAACGCACCCTAGCAGGCAATTGTTGCATCTATTTTCTATGCAAACGTTCTAAATGTCGACAAAAAGAAATTACTGGACAACTTAATGCAAACATAGCTAGTGATTGTAAAGAAGGGTGTTTTTGTTGGGATTATTTTGCAGGTGATTCATTGTACCAAACAAGAAGTCTAAGAAACTGGACATAATAGTAGGTGCGGCTGAAAGGTTTTTGGGTCCTGCAGGAATTAACAGCCGAAGCATTGCAGGGAATACTGAATGAAGATGTTCCCGCTTCCCAGGCCCCTGAGCCTTTGTAGAGATTTGATTTGGAATGGACTGTGACTGAAGGAGTGGGATGTTGTTTTAAAATGTATATTTTTTCTTTCTATAACATCATCCCCCCCAACAGTTTACTACCCGTACAGTAGGTGGCGGAATGGACATTACATTTGTGTGAACACCATTATACTAGAGAAGAAGAAAGACGATCGTGCACTTACAACTTTCTGTCTGGAGTAGTAGATGCAATTTTATTAAATGACCAACAGGTGTTGATGCAGCTCTTCCAGACAATAATTCGTATCGGGTTAGATCTTTATAGAAGTCTGTGGGATAATATTACTTGCCCCATATATCAACAGTAATTGACCTACAGTGGGTGTAAACTGTTATGTGATTTATTTATTGAGGATGATCAGTAGCTTCAGTGCAAGTAAAACTATATCATTGTTAACTGAATGAAGCATTGACCTTGAATGTCCTTAGTAGGTCATCAACCAACATGCATCTGTCACATAAATGCTCAATTGAGGTAGAATTTGGTCTTAACAAAATATCTAGCATCAGATTAGCCTACTTCCAAAAATAGAACCATATCCTGCTGTATCTGTGCTTTAAGGGCAACTTGTCGACTCTTTTTGGCATACTGCCCATACTGTATGTTTCACATACTAAAAATAGAATCCTTAGAGTTGCTACATCCATTTTATTTCAAATTAATACTATATACCCATTGATTTTTGAAGAATATAACTTATAAATGCCTCATGAGCTTAGTTCAACTGTCATACCCCATCAGAACCCAAAATATAAGCTCCAATGTTTGTAAACAATGTAAATGTAAACGAACACTGTATAGCCCCAAAACCTTTTTAAAACTATAATTTTGATATCATGGATGGTCTATGAACTTAAGAATGGCCATATTTCTCCAGGCCCATCCCTCAGCTCTGTACCAAAACAGAGGCAGTGAGTCCGCTTGTTTCAATTAAGGACTCTAGCTTTAAAGGTAAAATAGAATGTTGGGGAAAAAAGGTAAACAATTTCATAGTTACAGTGTCCTTGTAAGCTAATCACATTGTGGTTTTAGTGGTATTTTCAGAGACTGTCTTTTCAACAGTTCTGGGTGTGTTGTTGACACCTAAGGATGCAGTTATTTTCTATTTTATTTTTTGGACAGGTTTTCTTAGGACCACAAACAGGTACTGCCTTTGTAGCATCACTTGATTGAGAAGATCTTCAGATTGATATTCTTTGTGTGCTGGGTCTCACAAAAATCATACCCCTAACATGAATTCATTCAGGACTATCTGTAATCATGGTAGCATCCACAATAATGTAGAAGTGTTCAGAAACCTATTCTTATTTACAATAATAGTGACTTCAATATGACACTACATTATTCACCATTTAGTTCCTATCGGGCACAAAATAATCTGAAACACAACCAAAAGAAACAGGAAATGCATCCAACAAGTTTGGAGAGTGCTAGGAATATGGGACCAAATAATAAACCATTTACTACTTTAATACACTAAATACTTACAAAAGACTTATGACACCTTCAAATGGGTGGACTAGATACATAAAGTTCTTTCATTTCTAAATGGAAAAACAGATATGTATGAAAATACCCTCAAATAAAAGGTGACATTCTGTACTGTCGCCTCATACAAAACATCTGATCTCAAATCCAAAATGCTGGAATGTAGAGCCAGCAAATGGGATGGTGTTTCTTTTTTTTATCAGTAGTGATATTTTTGACTACTGAGTGTGTGATGTCTTTAGTCACTTATGGTAAGTGGTTGGGGCCCACTGGGTAGACCAAGTAGGTCTTTATGGCAGGAGTATGGTCTGGCACGGCTGGGTGAAGTGATGTGTGAAACCATAGCTGTACCTCTGTAGTAGAGAAACCAAAGGGAGGGTCCCTTTACACATCTAATCAGAAGGTTCCTGTTTTCTTCATGTCATTATTCTTTTTTGCTGAGAGGTCTTGCAGGCTCTAGTCCTGCAGGCTCTAGTTTTATCTTACATTGATTACTGTCCAGTCATATGGTCAAGTGTTGCAAAAAAGGACCTAGTTAAGCTGCAGCTGGCCCAGAACAGAACGGCACGTTTTGCTCTTCATTGTAATCAGAGGGCTAATATCAGTACTATGCATGCCAGTCTCTCTTGGCTAAGAGTTGAGGAAAGACTGACTGCATCACTTCTTGTTTTTATAAGAAACAATGTGTTGGAAATTCCAAATAGTTTGCATACTCAACATTCAGACCCGGAAGTAGGCACAGTGATGCCGAAACATTGGTAATTTACCCAATAAATTACTGGGAGTTTATATAAAGAGTGTGTGACTATTTTTATAGCTTATAGTTTATTCGCCATTAGTCAGCACCTCTACATAAAATCATTTTCTCTGGGTGTGTGCCAGCTCATGTTTTTTAATAGTCAACATACACACAGCACTGACACACACACTTACCCCACCAGACATGCCACCGGGGTCTTTTCACAGTCCCCAGGTTCAGAACACACTTACTCCACCAGACATGCCACCAGAGGTCTTTTCACAGTCCCCAGGTCCAGAACACATTTAAAGAAGCGTACAGTATTATACAGAGCCATGAGTGCATGGAACTCCCTTCTATCTCATATAGCGCAAGTGAACAGCAAACCTGGTTTAAAAAAACAAATAAAGCAACACCTCTACCCCATGTGACCTATTTGTTGTGTTTATGTACTGACATGTATGTGTAACTGATAGATGCGCACACACACATACACACACTACATGTTCATGTTTTTAAATTAATGTCAATTGTCAATTCTTTTGTCTGTGTTGTCTTTTTCGTTATGTGTCGGACCCCAGTAAGACTAGATGTTGCCATTGGAGTCGACTTATGGGAATCCAAAAATACAGTTGCAGTCGGAAGTTTACATGATAGCTTACTTTGTGGGGATTAATTGCTATTTCTTACCAATGGGAAATATGAGTTTTTCATGCTAGCAGTCGTGCCTGGATGTCAGTCACACAGTAGCATCATAACCTGGTGATCTACAACAAGATAATAGATTTCAGGCATTCACAGCTTACATTTTTAAATGAATTTAGTCTTATTTTATTAAATGAACCTTGCATTGTTAGACATACAGTTGAAGTCGGAAGTTTACATACACCTTAGCCAAATATATTTAAACTCAGTTTTTCACAATTCCTGACATTTAATCCTAGTAAAAATCCCCTGTCTTAGGTCAGTAAGGATCACCACTTTATTTTAAAGAATGTGAAATGTCAGAATAATAGTAGAAAGAATGATATATTTCAGCTTTTATTTCTTTCATTACATTCCCAGTGGGTCAGAAGTTTACATACACTCAATTAGTATTTGGTAGCATTGCCTTTAAATTGTTTAACTTGGGTCAAACGTTTCGGGTAGCCTTCCACAAGCTTCCCACAATAAGTTGGGTGAATTTTGTCCCATTCCTCCTGACAGAGCTGGTGTAACCGAGTCAGGTTTGTAGGCCTCCTTGCTCGCGCACGCTTTTTCAGTTCTGCCCACAAATGTTCTATAGGATTGAGGTCAGGGCTTTGTGATGGCCACTCCAATACTCCAATACCTTGACTTTGTTGTCCTTAAGCTATTATGTCACAACTTATGCTTGGGGTCATTGTCCATTTGGAAGACCCATTTGCAACCAAGCTTTAACTTCCTGACTGATGTCTTGAGATGTTGCTTCAATATATCCACATAATTTTCCTTCCTCATGATGCCATCTATTTTGTGAAGTGCACCAGTCCCTCCTACAGCAAAGCACCCCCACAACATGATGCTGCCACCCCCGTGCTTCACGGTTGGGATGGTGTTCTTTGGCTGCAAGCTTCCCCCTTTTTCCTCCAAACATAACAATGGACATTATGGCCAAACAGTTCTATTTTTGTTTTATCAAACCAGAGGGCATTTCTCAAAAAAGTACGATCTTCGTCCCCATGTGCAGTTGCAAACCGTAGTCTGTCTTCTTTATGGCGGTTTTGGAGCAGTGGCTTCTTCCTTGCTGAGCGGCCTTTCAGGTTATGTCGATATAGGACTCGTTTTACTGTGGATATAGATACTTTTGTGCCTGTTTCCTCCAGCATCTTCACAAGGTCCTTTGCTGTTGTTCTGGGATTGATTTGCACTTTTCGCACCAAAGTACGTTCATCTCTAGGAGACAGAAAGCGTCTCCTTCCTGAGCGGTATGACGACTGCGTGGTCCAGTGGTGTTTATACTTGCATACTATTGTTTGTACAGATGAACATGGTACCCTCAGGCGTTTGGAATATACTCCCAAGGATGAACCAGACTTGTGGAGGTCTACAATTTATTTTCTGAGGTCTTGGCTGATTTCTTTTGATTTTCACATGATGTGAAAGCAAAGAGGCACTGAGTTTGAAGGTAGGCCTTGAAATACATCAACAGGAACACCTCCAATTGACTCAAATGATGTCAATTAGCCTATCAGAAGCTTCTAAAGCCATGACATTTTCTGGAATTATCCAAGCTGTTTAAAGGCACAGTCAACTTAGTGTATGTAAACTTCTGACCCACTGGAATTTTGATACAGTGCAATAATCTGTCTCTAAACAATTGTTGGAAAATTACTTGTGTCATGCACAAAGTAGATGTCCTAACCGACTTGCCAAAACTATAGTTTGTTAACGAGACATTTGTGGAGTGGTTGAAAAACAAGTTTTAATGACTCCAACCTAGGTGTATGTAAACTTCCAACTTCAACTCTAAATACTGGCCTGATGACCTCCTAGTAGAAAAACTATCTTGCGACACATCCTACAAAACATCATGGTCCAACCACTTCGACATACATGTACCATGAAAACATTATGAAAGTCTCTTCCCGTAATCATCATGGGGCAATTTGAGCAATATGATTAAAGTATTGCAGCGGTCAAAAGCAGGGCGCAAGTAGTGGATGGGAAAAGTGTTTACATCAGTCAGATTAAGTCTGACCTTGACTTGGGGAAATTACAGGGGGAAAAATATATATAGTGTGTATATTTAAAAAACAAAATTGTGGTGACCTTATGCAAGTGTGAATTAGCCTATATGTATTTAGCAATTAACACGTTGATTGGGTGGCATCCATCTATGAATAATCACGTTCTGAAGCATTTCACAATTGGTGTGTTTTCTCTTGGCCAGTGATGAAACACCCCATCAGTGTCAATAACCTCTTGCTTCTCGTGTGTGTGTTGGTTGCTTTGGGTGTGGTGTCATGTGAGTAACCTTCTGAGTGTAGGGCTTCCTTCCTCATCGCTTCTATAGAGTAGAACACATCTGCATTACCAGCACACACGGGGGATGGCTGTCCACACACCGCATCACTACCAACAGCATCTCTGCACCAGTAAGTAACATTTGTTCTTCAAGTGTTTATTGTGTTAAAATCAAAAGGATACAACGTTTGTCGTTATGTGTTAGCCTATTCATATGAAATTATACAATTAGATAATGATTGGGATGGAGAGCCAGGTGTATTGTCACATTTAATTTAACTGTAGCAGTAAATATGCAAGGCATTTGTGGACATGTACAAGCTTTTGCTCCCATGCAAGAAATTGTAACACTAATTATGCATAAAAGAAAATGTAGAAATGTAAAGGGAAATGTATTATAAAATCTAAAAATGAACAAAAGTTATGAATGTAATATGGTACTTTTTACTTCACTCCAGGTAATACGTTGCAATTTTGGGGGAATAGGATTGTTGTTTTTCAGTCATTACTACTAACAGGGATTTGGAAATAGTTGTTTTCAAACTTTCAAAGATGTTGACTTCACATGCAGATTTAAACCCCCTTCCTGGCAACAGCTGGCTGCTCCTCTCAACTAACCACATGGGTGTTCAAATAGCGCCACAGAGGATTAAATGGCCCTAATGCCTGCTAGTGGAGGCATGCCGTTTTGTGATGAGAATCCATGTCAGTCAACCGACAAAATGTCTTTTCTCACTGTCTAAATATTTGTTGTATTTTGGGGGATTTCTTTCAGCTTCTCACAATACATTTATAAACAATGCAATTTGACCAAAAAACGATATTTTCATTACCTGCAGTTCATGCACTACAAACAGCTTAGAACGTATTATCGCACATCAGACATCTTTTCATATCAAACATCTTCCTGTGTTTGCTAGGTGGGTTGTGAGACAGCAGAGCTCCAGTGGAGAGAGTGTGTTAGTCTGAGCCCACGTCAGTTCTACACTCACCCAAGTCCTGCCTTGTCCAGCCCAACCCAGCCATTTTCTGACTTGCCAAGCCCTTTCCAACGCAGCTATGGATGCCCTGTCCTCCCTGAGCTCCTCAACCTCCTGCTCTCATCTGTACCTCTGGGCCAGCAACACCACCAACAGCAGCGCTATTAACATTGATGTGATCCTGGAGCACTACAACCACACAGGGCGCCTGCAGCACCGCGTGCCCCGCCAGGGTGGCCTGAGCTTGGCAGCGGCCCTCTCTCTCTTCATCAGCGTCCTCATCATCCTGGAGAACCTGCTGGTCCTGGTGGCCGTGCTCTCCCGGATACTCCACAGCCGCCGCTGGGTCTACGTGTGCATCGCCAACATCACCCTGAGCGACCTGCTGGCCGGGGCGGCCTACGTGGTCAACATCTGGATGTCGGGCAGCCAGACGTTCAGACTGAGCCCGGCTCTGTGGCTGTTCAGGGAGGGGGTACTGTTCGTTGCCCTCGCCGCCTCCATCTTCAGCCTGCTGCTGATAGCTGTGGAGCGCTACACCACCATGATGAAGCCGCTGCACCAGAAGTCGGCCAGGAAGACGTATCGTATCTACGGCCTGGTGGCGTTGTGCTGGATCGTGGCCTTCGCCATCGGCTTCCTCCCCCTGCTGGGCTGGAACTGCGTGTGCAGCCTGGAGAGCTGCTCCACCCTGCTGCCGCTCTACTCCAAGAGCTACATCCTCTTCTCCCTGCTCATCTTCTCCCTCATCCTGCTGGCCATCGGCGTGCTCTATGGCGCCATCTACTGCCACGTGCGCAGCAGCTCCAAGGTGGGCTCCCAGCGCAGCCGCAAGCGCTCCCTGGGGCTGCTGAAGACAGTCATCTCCATTGTGGGTGTGTTCATCATATGCTGGGGGCCTCTGTTCATCCTGCTGCTGGTGGACTTCTTCTGTGTGTCGCGGCAGTGCGCACCGCTCTTCAGCGCCGACTGGGTCATCGCCCTGGCCGTGATCAACTCGGCCCTGAACCCAGTCATCTACACCCTGGGCAGCACAGAGCTGAGGAAGGCCATCGCAGGCCTGTTGTGCTGCTGCTGCCTCAGGGCAGGCCTCTGTCACCCTGACACCTTTGTGTCCAAGGAGACCAGCAGCACTGGGAGCATCAGGCACAGCAGCCTGAGGAACAGTTTCAATAAGATCAGGAGTCTCAGTGTCAGCCCCCCGCCTGCACCCAAGGCCCCCAAGAAGAGCCGCCGCCTGAGTTCCACCACCACCTGCCTGTCTGTGTCGAGCGGTTAGACCACAACGGGCTGCCTGGGGCAGGCGTAGCTGTGTGTGTGTTTGAGAGAGCGTGTGTCAGTGGAGGCTCCTCAGAGGAGGAAGGGGAGGACCGTCCTACTCAGGGAGTTTCATAAAAGAAAAAATATTAAAAATACAAATATTAATTATTAATTTGTAGCAAATTGCAATTAAAGCCAGACTAAGTCAATGGCACAGATGGAACTATCCAAGTAGAAGATCTCCATCAAAAATTGAAGTTAGGCCTCCCAGGTCTAAGGCACTGCATCGCAGTGCTAGCTGTGCCACCAGAGACTCTGGGTTCGAGCACAGGCTCTGCCGCGACCGGGAGGCTCATGGGGCGACGCACAATTGTCCTAACGTCGTCCGGGTTAGGGAGGGTTTGGCCGGCAGGGATATCCTTGTCTCATCGCGCACTAGTGACTCCTGTGGCGGGCCGGGCGCAGTGCACGCTGACCAGGTCGCCAGGTGTACGGTGTTTCCTCCGACACATTGGTGCGGCTGGCTTCCGGGTTTGATGTGCATTGTGTCCAGAAGCAGTGCGGCTTGGTTGGGTTGTGGTTCGGAGGACGGATGGCTCTTGGCCTTCGCCTCCCCCGAATCCGTACAGGAGTTGCAGCGATGAGACAACTACTACCAATTGGGGAGAAAAAGGGGGTCAAAAAATAAATAAATATAATAAAACATTATTTTTTTTAAATCAAAGTTAAAGAATATGACTAAATCTAATCAAACTTTAAATGCAATTTAAATAAAGTTGCAAATGCTATATAGGCCTAAATAGTATAATTGATGATATATGACTTATGTGTGGTTACATTTCATTTGCTCTGTTAAACCTACCCTTTGGAACTACTTTGATAGCAACAGTGAATATATTTAGTTATTGAGAGGTCTCTGAATAAATCACTCACGATAGCGCATTGGTAGTAGGTAATATAAAAACTAAGCTGGGCTTGGTTAAACCCTGTATTGGAGACCAAATTAATAGTTGTAGATGAACTCTCCAATAGGAGGTGCTGCCCAGACACGTTTTTTTTTCCTGATATTGGACATTACGTTGGAGATCTGACGTTGTTTCAAAAAGGTACACATTCAATTTACTCTATTTTAAAGAAGGGTTGTCTGTTGAAAATTGGTTACCATGATGACATAATCCTGTGGTTGAAATTTCACCCTCAAAACAAATGTTGATTACTTTTTTTCAAATCCAATGTATTTTCCACATAACATATACATTGACTAATTACACTTAGACAATGTTGATTCAACCAGTTTGTGCCCAGTGGCTCAAGGTGGGTATAGGGCAAATTCTAGTATCATGTAGTAGCCTAAACCTATCTATGTTACATTGAGCTGGATGAATGGAATATGAAATGACAGTCATCCAATACGCTGAAATAGAAATAAGGCCATGCTCATAAGAAAAAGATTGTCTTCCCAAATCTGAAAGGGCACTAACCGCCGCTGGTGTGTGTGTGTGTGTGTGTGTGTGTGTGTGTGTGTGTGTGTGTGTGTGTGTGTTACCACAGAGAATGCAGTTCCTCCATTATCTAGCTCCACCCAAATGTGGCCTTGATACAACCAGGTCTAACGTTTTCTCTGTTGTTGGTTTTGTTCATTTTCTTCATTTTCATCAGCCCAGGACCTGCTACACTGATAAAAGAGCTTCTTTGTGGTTCTCTGTTACTGTAGCAACACCAATCTGTTTCATGTTATGCGTTCCAAAAAAAAAGTTTAAAAGGGAGTTCAAACTCGTTCAAGATTTATAATAAAAGATGCACTATGGAAGCTGCTTTTGTTTTACTGTTTCAGCCTTAAAACAGATACTCTTTAACTGTGAAGATGGGTTTCATTGAAAGGGGTGCTTTCTTATTGTACCACTTAAATAGAACTGAATTAAAAACAAAGAAATATATGTATATATATTTAGAAAATGCTATATTATTTATACATACACTGAGTGGACAAAACATTAAGGACATCTGCTCTTTCCATGACATAAACTGACCAGGTGAATCCAAGTGAAAGCTATGATCCCTTATTGATGTCACTTGTTAAATCCACTTAAAATCGGTGTGTATATGAAGGGGAGGAGACAGGTTAAAGAAGGATTTTTATGCAACTCAATATTTGGAAGGTGTCTTTAATGTTTTGTACATTGTACAGAATGGTAGTTGAATACATTTTTTCAATTGGTTAAACATTTATTTTGTTCAATATTGTTTTTAAGAGTATACATTTGTTGAACGCATTACTATTGCTGTTATTCTGAAAGAGGATTATATCTGTTATTTTGTACATGGAAAAGTATAAATAAATATTTTAACAGAATGTGTCTTGTGGAAAGAGTTTTTTTAAAACTGTTTTTCAACAGAACATTGTACGAGTGGCAGCAACATGCTGAATTACAACTCACATTTGAATATTAAAACTCAATAAACAGCAGATGTAGACAATTAACTGTTAAGCAGGTAAACCATGGCTGGGATGGCACAGCAACGGAAACGCTCAGTCCGGTTGTTTTACTGTATCACTACTGGGTAAATGGAAATGAACCATTGACTCCCATAAGCAATTAGCACCATCTACCTCAAGGTGGAGACATGTTACCATGGGCTTGCGTGAAGATGTTGCTTCACCTCCAACTGCAAGTTTCATCAGTGCTGCTTGCATAGTCACAGAAACATAGAATTCAGTAAACAGTGATCTCTGAAATACTTAACTTCTGATGAGGTTAACTTACATTTTTTATTTGACCTTTATTTAACCAGGTAGGCAAGTTGAGAACAAGTTCTCATTTACAATTGTGACCTGGCCAAGATAAAGCAAAGGAGTTCGACACATACAACAACACAGAGTTACACATGGAGTAAAACAAACATACAGTCAATAATACAGTAGAAAAATAAGTCTATATACAAAGTGAGCAAATGAGGTGAGATAAGGGAGGTAAAGGCAAAAAAGGCCATGGTGGCAAAGTAAATACAATATAGCAAGTAAAACACTGGAATGGTAGATTTGTAGTGGAAGAAAGTGCAAAATAGAAATAATGGGGTGCAAAGGAGCAAAATAAATAAATAAATACAGTAGGGGAAGAGGTAGTTGTTTGGGCTAAATTATAGATGGGCTATGTACAGGTGCAGTGATCTGTGAGCTGCTCTGACAGCTGGTGCTTAAAGCTGGTGAGGGAGATATGAGTCTCCAGCTTCAGAGATGTTTGCAGTTCGTTCCAGTCATTGGCAGCAGAGATCTGGAAGGAGAGACGGCCAAAGGAGGAATTGGCTTTGGGGGTGACCAGAGAGATATACCTGCTGGAGCGCGTGCTACAGGTGGGTGCTGCTATGGTGACCAGTGAGCTGAGATAAGGGGGGGCTTTACCTAGCAGGGTCTTGTAGATGACCTGGAGCCAATGGGTTTGGCGACGAGTATGAAGCGAGGGCCAGCCAACGAGAGCGTACAGGTCACAGTGGTGGGTAGTATATGGGGCTTTGGTGACAAAACGGATGGCACTGTGATAGACTGCATCCAGTTTATTGAGTAGGGTATTGGAGGCTATTTTGTAAATGACATCGCCGAAGTCGAGGATCGGTAGGATGGTCAGTTTTATGAGGGTATGTTTGGCAGCATGAGTGAAGGATGCTTTGTTGCGAAATAGGAAGCCAATTCCAGATTTAACTTTGTATTGGAGATGTTTGATGTGAGTCTGGAAGGAGAGTTTACACTCTAACCAGTCACCTAGGTATTTGTAGTTGTCCACATATTCTAAGTCAGAACCGTCCAGAGTAGTGATGCTGGACAGGCGGGCAGGTACGGGCAGCGATCGGTTGAAGAGCATGCATTTAGTTTTACTTGTATTTAAGAGCAGTTGGAGGCCACGGAACTGATGAGTCATGCATAGGAATGGATATCAACACGTCGCCAAAATTTCCAGACATTAGGATTAGAAAATGTACAGATTCCTTCCATGTGAGATATCAGGTGACAAGAGTAAGTGTTTGCAGAGAATGTATTCCTTTTAAGATCATTTTCTGGTTCCGAGCCATAGTTCTTTTTGCATGCCTGAATTTCCAGTATGTCCAGAAAACCTCTGTTTTGTGACACCAGATCTGTGAGTGAGGTGCAATGGTGAGAGTTGAAATGGAACCCCTGAAGGTATTTAATAAATGAATGAAGACTTTTGACATCATGTGAAGATAACTAGAAGTTACCCCTAAGCCATGTACTGAGTTGTCTGAGCTCTGGTGCGTGCAGTTTGTTTTGTCACTAGGTGAGAACATATTAGCATAGCTCCCGAGTGGCGCAGCGGTCTAAGGCACTGCATCTCAGCGCTTGAGGCGTCACTACAGACACCCTGGTGCAAATCCAAGCTGTATCACAACCGGCTGTGATTGGGAGTCCCATAGGGTGGCGCACAATTGGCCCAGCATCGTCCAGATTTGGCCAGTGTAGGCCGTCATTGCAAATAAGAATTTGTTCTTAACTGACTTGCCTAGTTAGATAAAAAAAAGAAATAATAATAACACAGAATTCCATGTCTGTCTGCAACTCTTTGACACTCTCCCTCTTTCTGCAAAGGTGTCTGTTGGAGGATAGTTCAAGCTTAGATTGATTCTGCAAGTCACATTTTGATCAGTCATACAGTGGCGAGGAAGGACAAGCAACCCACTGGGCACACACTGGTTGAATCAACATTGTTTCAGCTTAATTTGTCAACGTATTGTAACATGGAAAATACATTGGATTTGAGAAAAGTCTCATTTCAACCAGCGTTGTAAACATTGAAAGTAGGGTAAAACCTCAACCTAAATACATTGACTTCACCTGACCAACAGGTTGTTACATCAATCTACACTGAACAAAAATATAAACACAACATGTAAAGTGTTGGTCCCATGTTTCATAAGCTAAAATATAAAATCCCAGAAATGTTCCACATGCACAAAAAGCTTATTTCTCTCCAATTGTATGCACAAATTTGTTTACATCTCTGTAATTGAGCATTTCTTCTTTGCCAAGGGCATATCAAGAAGCTGATTTAACAGCATGATCATTACACAGGTGTACCTTGTGCTGGGGACAATAGGAGTCCACTTTAAAATGTGCAGTTTTGTCACACAACACAATACCACAGATGTCTCAAGTTTTGAGGGAGCATGCAATTGGCATGCTGAGGAGTTTCAATATGTAATAAAGCCCTTTTTGTGGGGAAGAAAATACTTCTGATTGGCTGGGCCTGGCTCCCTAGTGGGTTAGCTGCCAAGTGGCTAGGCCTATGCCTTCCAAAGCCCACCCATGGCTGCACCCCTGCCCAGTCCTGTGAAATCCATAGATTAGGGCCTGAGATTTTTTTCAGCTGAAAATTCCATGTGGAAATGAAGAAAAAGAAATCACTAGGTGAGAACATTAAATATACACCATGTATACCAAAAATGTGGAACATCTTCCTAATATTGAGTTATACAGTGCCTTTGGAAAGTATTCAGACCCCTTGACTTTATCCCCCCAAAAATATGTGATGTTATTCTAAAATTGATCAAATTATTTGTTTTCCTCGTCAATCTACACACAATACCCCATAATCACAAAGCGAGAACAGGTTTAGAAAATGTTGCAAATTTATTACAAATAAAAAAGTATTCAGACCCTTTGCTATGAGACTCGAAATTGACCTCAGGTGCATCCCTGTTTCCATTGAGCATCCTTGAGATGTTTTTACAACTTGATTGGAATACAGCTGTGGTAAATTCAATTGAAAAGGCACACACCTGTCTATATAAGGTCCCACAGTTTACAGTGCATGTCAGAGAAAAAACCAAGCCATCAGGTCAAAGAAATTGTCCGTAGATCTCCGAGACAGGATTGTGTCGAGGCACAGACCAGGGGAAGGCTACCAAAAAAATGGTTGCAGCATTGAAGGTGCCAAGAAGATAGTTGCCTCCATCATTCATTTTTTTCCCACTCCAATTTCCTGGTATCCAATTGGTAGTACGGTCTTATGCCATTGCTGCAACTCCTGTACGGACTCGGGAGAGGCAAAGGTTGAGAGCCCTACGTCCTCCAAAACACAACCCAGCCAAGCCGCACTGCTTCTTGACACAATGCTCGCTTAACCCGGAAGCCAGTCGCACCAATGTGTCGGAGGAAACACCGTACACCTGACGATCGTGTCAGCGTGCAGCGTGCCCACCACAGGAGTCGCTAGAGCACGATGGGACAAGGACATCCCGGCCGGCCAATCCCTCCCGTAACCCGGACGACGCTGGGCCAATTGTGCGCCGCCCCATGGATCTCTCGGTCGCGGCCGGCTGCGACAGAGCCTGGACTCGAACTAGGATCTCTAGTAGCACAGCTAGCACTTAGACCACTGCGCCATTCGGGAGGCCCCCGACCGCCATCATTCTTAAATGGAAGACATTTGGAACCACCAGGGCTCTTCCTAGAGCTGGCTGTCTGGCCAACCTGAGCAATCGGGGGAGAAGGGCCTTGGTCAGGGTGGTGACCAAGAACCGGATGGTCACTCTGACAGAGCTCCAGAGTTCCTCTGTGGAGATGGTAGAACCCTCCAGAAGGACAACCATCTCTACAGCACTCCACAAATCAGGCCTTTATGGTAGAGTGGCCAGACGGAAGCCACTTCTCAGTAAAAGGCACATGACAGCCCGCTTGGAGTTTGCCAAAAGGTACCTAAAGACTTTCAGACCATGAGAAACAAGATTCTCTGGTGTGATGAAACCAAGATTGAACTCTTTGGCCTGAATGCTAAGCATCACGTCTGGAGGAAACTTGGCACCATCCCTACGGTGAAGAATGGTGGTGGCAGAATCATACTGTGGGGATGTTTTTCAGCGGCAGGGAATGGGAGACTAGTCAGGATCGAGGGAAAGATGAATGGAGAAAAGTACAGAGAGATCTTTGATGAAAACCTCCTCCAGAGCATTCAGGACCTCAGACTGGAGCGAAGATTCACCTTCACCCCAGTCAACAACCCTGAGCACGCAGCCAAGACAGCGCAGGAGTGGCTTCGGGGCAAGTCTCTGAATGTCCTTGAGTGGCCCAGCCAGAGTCCGGACTTGAACCCAATCGAACATCTCTGGAGAGACCTGAAAATAGCTGTGCAGTGACACTCCCCATCCATCCTGACAGCGCTTGAGAGGATCTGCACAGAAGAATGGGAGAAACTCCCCAAATATAGGTGTGTCAAGCTTGTAGCGTCATACCCAAGAAGACTCGAGGCTGTAATCGCTGCCAAAGTTGCTTCAATAAAGTACTGAGTAAAGGGTCTGAATACTTACGTAAATGTGATATTTCTGGTTTTTATTTTTAGTACATTTGCAAAAGAATATGCTTTGTCATTATGTGGTATTGTGTGTAGATTTAGATTTAAAACAATTTAATACATTTTAGAATAAGGCTGTAACATAACAAAATGTAGAAAAAGTCAAGGGGTCTGAATACCTTCTGAATACACTGTATATTGGGTGGTAGAAAATATGTTGAATTTCATATTGTATTGGACATATTTTATTTGACCTTGTTTCAATGTTGATAGTAAAATGGTATGTTTGAAGCAACGTCTTGCTTTCATCCTAAACAAAGAGGTATATTGAAATATGAACATTGACTCCTACTGGTATATGAAGGGTAATGCACTTCAGTGAGTAAATTCAACATAATTTCAAGTCAGTATTTAAGTTGAAGTTTTACCCTAATTTCAATGTTTCCAATGCTGGTTGAAATGAGGTGAAAAGAGTACCGGTTGATAACTTTTTTCAAATCATATATATTTTCCACTTTGATCCACGTCACAATATGTTGCCAATTATGTTGGAATAACATTGATTCAACCAGTGTGTGCTCAGTGGGTAAAAGTAAGGATACCTTAAAAGAAAATGACTAAAGTAAAGGTTAGTCATCCAGCAAAATACTACTTGATTAAAAGTCTAAAAGTATTTGGTTTTAATATCACAGTAAATGTAATTGCTAAAATATACATAAGTTATCTAAAGTAAAAGTATCAACAATTTAAAATTCCTTATATTAAACAAACCTGACGGCATTATTTTCTTGTTTTTTTTATTCACAGTTAGCCAGGGGCACTTTCCAACACTCAGACATAATACACAAATAAGGCATGTGTTTAGTGAGTCCTCCAGATCAAAGGCAGTAGGGAGGACAAGGGATGTTCTCTTGATAAGTGTGTGAATTCGACTATTTTCATGTCCTGCTAATGTCACACCCTGATCTGTTTCACCTGTCTTTGTGATTGTCTCCAACCCCCTCCAGGTGTTGCCCATCTTCCCCATTGCCCCTGTGTATTTATACCTGTGTTCTCTGTTTGTCTGTTGCCAGTTCATTTTGTTTCGTCAAGCCTACCAGCATTTTTCCCTCTACTCCTGTCTCTCGATTGTTCCCGTTTCCTAGTTTCCCCGGTGTTGACCATTCTGCCTGCCCTGACCCTGAGCCTGCCTGCCGTCCTGTACCTTTGCCCCACCTATCTGGATTACTGACCTCTGCCTGCCATAGAACCGTCTTTTGCCTGCCCCTGTTCGATTAATAAACTGTTGTTACTTCGACTTTATCTGCATCTGGGTCTTACCTGAAACGTGATAGTACGAACTGGCGATGACTGACCCAGCACCCTCGGACCAGCTGCGCAACGCCATCTCCTCCCATGGAGCCACCATTGGTAGGCACGAGGAATTGCTTCGTGGCCTTATGTAGGGTGTCCACACCTTGGCCGAACACCAAGACCAGGTGTTGGACATCTTGCTGGAGCTATTCCGTGGGTTGGATGGGAGGCATACTACTACTACTACAGAACCTCACAGCCCCTCAGTAACTCAGCTGTTAGCAACACACCCTCACCGGTCACTCTGCCTTCCCGGGAATCCCGCTTACCTCCCCCGGAATGCTTTAATGGAGAGCCATCTGTTGGGCGTTTCTAGCTCAGTGTGCCCTCATCTTTGAACTTCAGCCCTCCAGCTTCGGCAGGACTCCCACAGTGTGGCAGACTATGCGGTGGATTTCCGCACGTTGGCAGCTGAGAGTGCCTGGAACCAGGAAGCGCTGTTCGACATGTTCCTACACGTAATCTCGGAGGAGGTCAAGGACGAGCTTGCAGCCCGGGAATTATCGACAGATCTCGACTCCCTCATCGCCTTGACCATCAGGATCGATGGGCCACTATGGGAACGACAGAGGGAAAGGGGATTTGATTTTGCTCACCCGTCCAAGGAAGTCCCAGATGGCCCCGTTGCCGAGAGAACCCGAGGCTACCCGAGGTTCCCCGAGAGTCGCAGAAGACGGTAGAGTCACCATTTTCCGAGCCTATGCAACTAGTCAGAGCTGGGTTGTCTCCAGAGGAACGGCTATACAGGCTCAACACCAAGAGTTGCCTGCATTGCGGAGCAGACTCAGACGAGGAGACTGGGATGAAGTAACCAAGGTATGGAGTAGGCCAGGGGAAAATGGAGTGCAGGCCAGGGGAAGCTCGGGTGGGTTGCAGGAAACCAGGTGTGGAGGCTGAGGCTGGAGCGAGAGGGGTTGGGACAGGGTAAGCAGGTCCAGAGGGGAATCCAAGGCTGAGTAACAGGATGAGGAGACGTGGGACAGGAGATAGGGACCAGAGTCAGAGCAGGAAGAACTGTAGCGGAGAGGAAAACCGTGTCAGGCAAGGAAAACAACCACAACCGGATCTAAATAGTAACAAACGGCTAGAAACGTAGACTGACTGAGCAGAGATTACGAAGTGGCAGGACTGAGTATTTGTAGAGGTCTTGATTATGGAACAGGTTGCAGCTGCTGGGGACTCCAGCACACCTGTTTCCACCCACACAATCACACACACAGAGAGAGGGAGAGGGAGAGAGCACTGGAGGAGTGGCGGCAGGTCAAGGAAACACAGGATGAGCAGTAGAGGGCGTGGCAGAAGCAGATGTAACAGTAATGTTCTCACATTGTTCCGAGAATGTTAAGAAATAACATTCTTCTGTTGGAATTTCAGTACTTCAGCATAATGTTTCCTCATGTCTCTGATTAAAGTCATGTTCTCAAATTGTTCAGAGAAGATTAAGTAACACTGTTCTTCTGTGGGAATTTCAATACTTCCACAGAAGATTCCACAAGTTCCCATGTGTTTCTATTTAATGTCATATTTTTACTACATTCTGGGAATGTTCTAAAAATGTGTGTGACTCAGAACATTATTGGAGTATTGTGTGTAGATGGGTGAGAAAAATTATAATATTTAATCTTTTTTAAATTCAGGCTGTAACACATCAAAATGTGAAACTCAAGTGGTGTGAATACTTGCTGAAGGCACTGTATGTTCGAGTCTCACTGATGCCATGTCACAATAAAAAAATGAATGTGTTCACATAATTAATGCCTAAGGAAATTAATTTCCATGTGTCCTATCTGTGCTTGGAGTAATTCATAAAAAATTTAAAGAAAGCTAGCAGTGTTATTCAAAATGTTATTCAAACATTATTTGCAAGTTAAAGAAGTTATTCAAAAACCTCCAAATAACCTATCATTTCCATTCTCAGAGCGTTAATAAAACCTCCCAAGAAAACTTTCAAGGAACCAGAGTAAAATGTTTTTAGAACCTCTATGCTACCAGAAAATGTAAGTTTTACACGTCGAGAAATTTATGGCTTCGTTCCCACAACCAATGTGAAACCAAAATCATTCGTTCCAACAACTTCCAAAGAACCAAATTTGCTAGCTGGGTTGTGGCCTTCTGTGTCTTTACAGTTGTTGTTGTTACATTGTTGAAGCAAACAACTGGTTTCAAGTGTCGCTCTACTTCTTCACACAAATTCCTGCACTTTATAGTAATAGGGGGAAAATTCCAGGCTTTATTAGTCCAGGGCTTAGCCGTTTGTTGTATCATATTTGACATGTCAAGGGCTAATCCACACACGGCAGCTCTCTCTCTTCCACTACTGGCCCTTCTCTGCTCCAATTGAGGTGTGATGGGTTAATGGTGGTTGCGTGCAGACGCAGCCGTGCCCTCTTTAATTACCCAGCACTTTGCCTCCAGGTGTTCAGCAGACAGCCAATGATGTACTGTCTGACATGACGATGGGCCCTGAAACTGCTCCAGTACGACACTCCTTCTGGCTTCTCTTCCCTTTCCTCTCCTCCCCCTCTCCTTTTCCACTTGCAGTTCATGAACCCGCCTGAATGCTAGCTACCTGAGTGAGTTATAAAATGATGTGTTCTCTACACTGTAAAATTAGGAGTGAGGACAACATTTGAACAGGCCGGGAGGTGGATGTGGTCTGGAGCGTGGGAGCATTTGCATCATTCTCCCTGGTTCTGATGCAGATTTTAAGTGGGTAAAGGGGATTTGACTGTGGTGAAGGAACAGAACAGAAGCAATGAGAAAAGAAGCTTCAAGGTGTTTGGAGTCTGAGGTAATGGATGAAGGTGTCATGGAGGTCACTGGCTATCTGTTCTTTTTCAGTGTTTAGATGGATGATTTCATAAACTGCCGATTTGACAATATCGGAAGTGCCTCCAAACACCTCCAAGTGGTTCAGAGAACATATGTCAGGAATTTCGCATTCAGCGGTCATACTAGGCTTACGCATTAAGCCATTACTAAATGCTATCTAATTAGTGAGTGTTGTGGATACAATCCCATCAATCAATCAGTGTTGTGGATTGTGGATACAAGTGTTGTGGATACAATCCCATCCAATCAATCACAACACTTGCCTTTTCCTTTCCAGTTAACGTCAGATCATTGACTCCATGCTCCTGCCAGCACAGAGAACAAAGCAAGGGAAGGGCGTAGCTGCGTAATCACAGCTTGTCCACACAGTGCATTATTTGCATAGTACACCATTGCTGCCATTGAATTTGTCTGTCGCACCTGGCAATGGGATCTTGCCTTGAGGAATTGGAGTACTTTTGGTTCAGTATATTCAGTTGTTCTTGTGTTGTAAGCCCTGTCAGCTTTGATTTAGTTTTAATATAAGTTTGGAAATATGTACTGTAACTGTAGTGAGGGCACACACACACACACACACACACACACACACACACACACACACACACACACACACACACACACACACACACACACACACACACACACACACACACACGAGCTGGCCTCTAAGAAGCTGAGGTCAGCACTGACACGGTGTAGGAAAAACCATCTGGAGAGGAAAAGGGAGCATGAGAGCAGGGAGGAGATATACTGAGGCCTTCAACTCAGCTGTTTCCCTCTCCTTTATCAGGCTCAGATCTCCCTATCGCTCCAGTCTGGCTCCCCGATCAGAAGATGTAGGGGGGAGGACAAGACAGAGGTTATGTAGGACCAGGAATTCTCTTGTCCACGTGGTCTGTCGAGGAAAAGCTACGGGCCCTAGTTGTGAGAAACTAGAGCAGGGTACTGAGAGCAGGGTACTGAGAGCAGGGTACTGAGAGCAGGGTACTGAGAGCAGGGTACTGAGAGTTCACTCATTCATTGAGTAAAAAAAGATTATTTCTCAAAATAAGTTAATGTTCCTTAAACTTGGACTTAGTCCAGCAACAATTACTTTGTTCTTAACCTTGTGAGCAAATCTGGGCAAGTTTGGACTTTTATCCTCTCCTTATTCTTTTGGCTGAGCACTGTTGCCACTTAACTAATTGTGTTGGGAAAGATGTTTCAAGGGCGATGACACTGCGTACAATTTAAACGAAGACATATTTTCTCTGAAAGAGAAAAGCATTCTTGAGGTAAAGCTCAGTTGACACACCAGATGATGCATGATGACATATTAGGTGATATATGAGGACATGGGTATGACATGTGAAGAAATCCTTCTTCCCTTCCAATAGCCGCTCCCCTCAAGTCCTGCACATATGAACTTCATAAAGAATACTCATAGGAAATTCTGTGTAATTTTTGCGTGACTTCACACCGCATACTTTTTCAAAGAGATGTCCTTTTCTTCACTGAGAGTTGGGTTTTGGCAAGGTCGTGACCTGTGGCTGGGAGAACCGACAGGCAGTACCCCCAATTCCGTGGTTTTTCTCCAAGCTTGTCATTTACACGCTATGAGGCAGAGTGGACTGGGGCTTGGCTTTGTAACACAGCTGGTACTGCTCAGCCTAAGCCAATTACCCAGCCTGCACGCTGCCACGGCCAGGACCACAAGGACCCTGATTAAATAGTGGAGGGGGCAACAAAAGCGAATCAAGCCAAATAAAGCAGCCACATCATGAAATCTGGTCAGCCTTTGAGGAGGATGATAAAATGACTTTGACATTGCTATGGAAATTTAAATAGGAGTACTGGGGAGAGCCAAGTCTTTGGTCTGGGTAACCCATTTAGGACTGTGCGTATATATATGTTTTTATTTAACCTTTATTTAACTAGCCAAGTCAGTTATGAACAAATTCTTATTTACAATGACAGCCTACTCCAGCCAAACCCAGACAACACTGGGCCAATTGTGCCCCGCCATATGGGACTCCCAATTACAGCTGGATGTGATACAGCCTGGATTTGAACCAGGTACTATAGCGATGCCTCTTGCACTGAGATGCAGTGCCTTAGACCGCTGCGCCACTTGGAAGACCATTTAGAGGGCTGGAGAGTGTGTATTGTCATATTTATGGTTCTAGTGTGGGTTGTCGGCAGCCCACTAGGTGGATCAAGTGTAATCTTGGTGGGGATTTCAACCTGTGACCTGCAATTACATGAGAAATAATTTGGGTGTCATTTAAAACCCTTTCATGTACCATGTAAAAACCTAAACCTAATCAATGACATTATGATAAAAGGCTGGTGTTGATCATCATCTGTCACTACACCCACATAGAAGCAAGAGAAAACCTTGGGAACCTTCAGAATGAAGAAATTGTAGAGCAGACATTGTATGATGTGATACTTTTTTATTAATGGATTTTATGGTAGGATTACATGAGATTTACAGCAAAAGTGGTGACTCACAGAACAGCATGAAAGAGATACCTGTGACAACAAAGGAAGAGCAGCATGCCTCCGAGTTAAGAAACCACAAATACGACATTTTAAGTAGTAGCTTGATGTTAATCTCCTGTCTGATGGATTAGGCTAGTTTTATCCCCTAATAGATATTAAAAAAAAGATCCATGGCATTTGATTGATATGAATTTGGAACAATGCCCCGAAGACAAGAATCCACCAGTCTTGTCATATTACAAAACTAGATTTCATTCAGGTAATCTCTTCAAGGTTAAAAGTAATTGCAAAAATTTCAAGAGGCGGCAAACGCCATCTACAATCCACGGCCCATTGGATGAGCTGAGATTTATCGTGTAGTTAATGAAACTCTTTTATCCTACGAGTAAAAAATCTTAAGATGAAGAATGTTTCCAAAGTCCTGATTTATAACGTGCTACATTATCTCTGTGGCAGGGGAGCATAAAGTAAAATAGCAGACATTCCCAATCAGCTGAAAATGAGGCTCTCTAGGTAACGTCAATTACATGGACATAGCAGACATTTCACTTGGATTACCTCACAATGAACTTCAGTTTCTCCGTTTGGGCTCAGAGAGCTAAAGAGTGCGTGTGTGCTTGGCTGCGGCATTGTGAAGGGAAAAAAAGCCATACTGAAATAAACATGAAGTCTGGGGAGAATAACTGCATCAGTATGCAGCAAATTCAATGTACCTTCTCCACGCTGCCTGCCAGTTCCTAGTGATAAATCTGGTTATGAAACATTCATACTTGAAGCAGGGACATTCAACTCTCACAGGCTGCAATGCCTCTGTCTGATATCTCAGGGTTTAATGCTGACAGGAATGTTGGGTTTCATCAAGGCCAATGGCACAAGCCCTTGGGGGTCTGGTGGGCAGGGCTAATGGGGTACTGGACGTCTTTCTGCATGCTGATTGGAGGGCGTAATGGCACACAGTGGGCTCCACTCCTGTTCCTGCTGAACTGAGCCAGTACTCAGAGTTCAAACTGATACCAGTTCAGTAGGCACAGGAGGGCACAGCCCAAACCATAGAGTAATGTAACCCTCCACGTCCATCCCTTTAGAACCACTCTACCACTCTGCATTGAGACCGAATGGAAACCACAGAACATACTGTAGCCAATTTGATGGGTAACCCTGAGAAACTTTCAATTTAATGCCTTCCTAAGCAGTTACCACAAGGGGTCTAAACCTCTTGACAAAACAACATTACAATAGGCCATAAGAACTCTATAATAATGATCCACAACTAACCTACTGACCAATGGACAAGGGGACAGAGATAACTACAAAAACATAAATGAAAGCATAAAAAAGATGCAAATGGGCCTCACGTAAATGGGTTGACCACTGTCCCACAAGATGTTTTGCATGTATGTCAACTCATAAAGTGAATTTCACACACTCGTAATGTGGCCTCAGAGTTGCATGGTAGCTTGGTATGGTTCAATACCAAGTACCAAGCACCCACAGCTCAGAGTGTGACAAGAGGGCAGCCTAGCCCACACACCAGCTCAGCTCAGAGGAGGAGGTGAGGTGAGTTGTGCCCCATCCTCTGCCACATAAATCAGTGCCAGTGCGGAGTGCCAAAGCCGGGCGCTGTGCTCTGACTGACTGAGATGGAGTGTGGAACTGGGCATGCCTGGGCTGGCCTGACATTCCCCCAGCAGCCTTCTTTCCTCCGCTCTTTACGGGGATCGTGCTGTGTCCCGCTGTTGCCTCTGTCTCCCTGCCCATGCAACACCTCACTCCTCCATCATTATCTCTCCCTCTCTTCCCACCTTCTTCCTTCGTCTTCACATCTCAGAACTCAGCCAGTACTCGTTCATCGCCATCGTTTGGAACACATCCTGCTGCATCAACTATTTCACCGCAGGCACTGAACTTAGCCACTGTGAACAACACATAAGAGGGATCAATGCTCACCAATTAGCTAAGCTCTGTGCCTTTAGCAAGTGGCTGCTCACTACAGGATGCACATGAGGAAAATAGACTTTCACTGGCAGTCTGGAGGAACGTTGATTGATTCCTCTAAAGCTGGAAGTACTTTGTAGACTTCTATAGAAGGTAAAACACTCTTTGCTCTTTGAATCTATCCACTCCTTATGTCTATAAGCAAAGGCTGCCAAAGTAGGCTCAGTTTCCTACAGTTCCCGTTTGTAAGGAGCTAATACCAGGAAGTAATCTGTAAATCCCTGTGTGAGAGCCGAAAACAGCTTTTATCTGGAGTTGAGTATTATTTTACATGATCTTGTTTCCATAGACCACAGAGGGCCAAGACGGGAAACAGAAAGGACGTACCCTGACGGGCAGAACATACCGGTGCCACCTGGGTCACCTGGAGAGCTGCCTGTGTAAGGGTGGAAATCCCTGGCAATGTGATTTTCGTTTATATTTGTGCACCAAATCACTGTGCCAGGAACCCTCCCCACCACAGCCAAACTGGTAGCGAGCGTACCCGGTGCCCATCCCTGGCCCGCAGCGGCGGCGCCTCCAGATGTCTCCCCAGACATCTGGAGTGTCCTCTGGCTGTCCTCTGGCAGCTCCCAGTCAGACCCACCCTGAAGGGAGAAAGAGAGGGGAGAGAAGCCGTCACCACCTCAGCACTGACCGGGGGAAGGATGACCTACTGTTCACCATGCAATACAGATGAGACTGATATGGAAGACAATAGTCTGATCTCCAGAACGAAAGGCGGTTTTGATTAAGTAAGTGAACATGAGGAATGGCTGTGCAGACTTGGGTTGCATGCTGTTTGCGTCAGAGGGAAGCAGGCAAGCAGCAGATGTGGAGGCTGGTTGGAATATGCAGACACAGCTGTTCAGTCAAGGCTCATTGTTTGGAGTGACTCAGAGGGAAAACATTGTTCTTGTTTGGAATGGCTGGAGCACTTTCTATTGCTACTGGACATCAATACTCCCAATAACACCAGAACTAGAGAAAAACAGGACATGAAACACACAGTATGGATCATGCGACATATATTAAGTAAAGACAAGTTGTCCCAAAACACTTCACAGAAGTAGAATAGAATTCAGCTGTCCCCATAGGACAGTGGTGTAAAACTCATTTCATGGAGGGCCTAGTGTATACTGGTTTTTGGTTTTTCCTTTCAATTAAGACCTAGACAACCAGGTGAGGAGTGTTCCTTACTAATCAGTGACCTTAAATCATCAATCAAGTCCACGGAAGAAGTGTGAATTCCTCAGACACTCGGCCCTCCATGGAATGAGTTTGACATGTGCCATAGGAGAACGTATTTTTGGTTCCAGGTAGAACCCTCTGTAGAAATGGTTCTAAATGGAACCCAAAAGGTTTCTACCAGGAACCAAAAAGGGTTCTTCAAAGGGTTATCCTATGGGGACAGCCGAAGAACCTTTTAAGGTTATAGATACCATAGCACCTGATTTCAGCCTTAGTCATAGAACAGAGATTAGCAGAACGTCCAATAAGCTTCAAGTTCTGTAGTGTCTTAGAACATTCAAGTTCATGGGCGTAACTTGGCGGGAAAAGAAAATCATAAACAAACTCAACTCTTTTAACAACTTCCTTTTCCTGGTGTGTGAGGAATGCCATGTAAGTAGTATCATTATTGTTGTTGTTTTCTTCCAGAGGAAAATTCCAGGGTCACCCTCGTGGTGACTACATAATGACAGGATTGTAGAGTTGTGAGGAGGTCTGGTGTGCACTACACAGTCTGAGGAGGTGACCAGCGGGGGCTCAAATACAGGGTGGCATTAAAGAGGGATCATAGAGAGCTCCTCCCACACAAATCCTAAATGTCTATGGCCAATTTAATCTCAATGGAGTCCCTCTGCCCGTTTTACACTGAGTATACCAAGCATTAGGAACACCTTCCTTTTTTTGAGCCCCTCCCCCCTTTTGCCCTCAGAAGAGCCTCAATTCACCGGGGCATGGACTCTACAAGGTGTCGGATGCTGGCCCATGTTGACTCCAGTGTTTCCCACAGTTGTGTCAAGTTGGCTAGATGTCCTTTGGGTGGTGGACCATTCTTGATACACACGGGAAACTGTTAAGTGTGGAAAAACCCTGCAGCATTGCAGTTCTTGACACAAACCGGTGCGCCTGGCACTCACTACCATACCCTGTTCAAAGGCACTTAAATCCTTTGTCTTGCCCTTTCACCCTCTGAATGGCACACTTACACAATCCATGTCTCAACTGTCTCAAGGCTTAAAAATATTTTTTTATCCTGTCTCCTCCCCTTCATCTACACTGATTGAAGTGGATTTAACAGGTGACATCAATAAGGGATCATAGCTTTCACCTGGATTCACCTGGTCAGTCTATGTCATGGAAAGAGCAGGTGTTCCTAATGTTTTGTTCTCTCAGTGTATCGTGTAGTGCACTTACATTTCAGTCAGCTATAAATAATTGATTTAATGTGCAACACACATAATTATGCATAGCACTGACCTTGCCCAGGTTACATTTATTATCCCTGAGTTTTTAGCTTTGTCAATAAGCGTTACATACTGTATATTTTTACGTTGACTCTCAGGGGAATGGCCGACCCTTGCATGTCTGTAAAGGCAACACCCTGTCCTGTCTTTGGTCTTTCACCCATACATTGTCATTCTGTAGCAGCCAGGGTACTGCGTATGCTACTTGGCATTGAGCAGGATATTGCTACAATCCTGCACGGTGTATATAGCAGATTGGCCAATATACTACGGCTAAGGGCTGTGTCCAGGCACTCCGCATTGCGTCGTGCTTAAGAACAGGTCTTAACCGTGGTATATTGGCCATATACCACACCTCCTCGGGCCTTATTGCTTAAGTACCTTTAATAAAAAACTGTGATGCAGAATTTTCTCGGGCGGGGGAAATATGTATGTTCTGTCTGTCTAGCCCGATGTTAACACCTGGCCCCTCCTTCCCGTCTCTGGAATGATGAATAACTATGTTTGTCTAGTTTAGAGATGTGAAACGGCAAGTTGTGCTTCACTGCCTGTAGACAGACAGAGAGAGAGCGAGAGAGAGAGAGAGAGGGAGAGAAAGAGAGAGATGGAAGAGCGAGTTAGAGAGAAGGGGAGTTGTCTTGCCCCCTTTGTCACTTGTGCGTCAGTGTGTATGTTTGATAGATGTGCTATCGGAAATTTCTTTGCTGATCTCATTTTTCCCCGATCAATGTCTACAGAGCGACTGTTGACGGTGTCATTTTCTCGGCATGTCTGCCAAGACAGAGGCACAATGACAGGACTCTGTGGCATATCAGTTCAACTCTAGTAAGCAAACAAAGGATTAGGCCTACCCAACACCACGCAGCACAGGAAATGAACTGATACTGTATTTGGAACGGGCAACTTGCAATAGAATAGAACAGAATTTGGAGAACCAGACATTCTATAAACAAAAATGTAATACATTCATATTCAGATTTCAATTTTAATGTTCTTAACATCATTTCCACATATATCCATAGTAGACAACCACTACGCTCAGCTAAGTTTGCTTCTGGGTTGGGATGCATTGTGTTTTCTGTCCGAGCCAAGCAAAATGAGCTCATTCAAAATGTGATGGATCGCTTTTCTGCTTATTATACGCCAGGCTACGATGTTTCCCAGGCATGATGGAAGAACACCAAACTGGTCAAATATCTCTCAATGCCCAACCACAGCTCCTCTGTTTACACAGTAGACATGGCATATATCTGATGGTTCTGACTGCAGGTGTAAGTTTAGAGTCTGACCACAGGAACACACTGTTAACGTCATCCAGCATCTCACACACGGGCGCCGAAATGATTTGCCACTACGAAACGCTGCTCTCGCAAAACAAAACTAGCACAGGAGAGAGAGTGAGCCAGCTAGAGAGTAAGGACTCCCTCCCTCTTGCTTATAAACCACTTATATATGCCACATTAGTCTACTTCATGCTATTCTGTTCTACTCTATTCTATTCCATAGGTGATTCGTGTGAAACAGAGCAGAGGCCTAAAAGTCTGAATTGTAAGACATTGATCTCATTGCAGGACTTCCATCCCTCCGACCTTCTCTGCTGGCTGTCCTAGTGTTAAAGTATATAGGCTTTAGTGGTGACTGGTGAGTTAACCATGACGGAGGAGCTGTGGTTTGGGAGATGAGAGGAGATCCATGTTGAACCCAAAAGGTCAGATCCTATCCTTGTTCCAGCAGGCAGAGAGAAGCACCACGGCATTAAAAAGTCATTGTAGCTGTTCATTAGGTCTGGATTTCATTATTCACCCCATTTGAGTCACTCAATTAGAATGAGCAACCTCTCAGGACTGACATATGGAGGCACTGGGGATCAAAGAGAAGCTTCTGGTGGCCCGTTAGCTATAATTCAATTTGCACTTATGTTACCAGTAGGCTTACATCACAATCTAACCTAATGAATGTCTCTTGAACTTGTTGTTCTGAATAGCAGATTTTGTTGAACGTTCATGAGTGAATTTGGTATTAGTCTATCTAATAATTATATTAAGTGGTTTGAAGTCTGCTTTACATCCAAAAGTATGCACTCCCCTCGAGATGAAAATTGAGGTAAGAAAAACGTTTATTTGCTTTGACGCACTTAAGGATCATGATCGATCTTAATTTGTAATGGATAAGTCAAAAATAAAATCTGCATAAAAGCAGCTTGGAAGCTTATGCTATCACATCATCTGATGGCCTGGCTATTAGCTAAGAGCTGTTACTGTTCCTATTAGCTATGCTGAGTGGGAGAGAGAGAGAAAGAGGAGAGCAAGAGAAAGAGGAGAGCGAGAGAGAGGAGAGAGAGAGAGAGGGAGAGAGAGGGAGAGAGAGAGAGAGGAGAGCGAGAGAAAGAAGAGAGAGAAAGAGAGGAGAGAGAGAGATAGAGAGAAAGAGAGGAGAGGGAGAAAGAGGAGAGAGAGAAGAGAGGAGAGAGAAAGATAGAGAGAGAAAAAGAGAAGAGAGAGCGAGAGAGAGAGAGAGAGAGAGAGAGAGAGAGAGAGAGAAAGAAAGAGAGGAGATCAAGAGAAAGTGGGAGTGAACTCACACAAACACATGAGCCCGTGGTTTACCTACGGAGACAGACTGAACACATCAATGTGTCAGTCAGAAATATATGTCAGTCAGAAAGTCACAAACTACACTGAACCAGACAAAACCATCAGCTGGTTCACCTGAAGCCATGTCTTGGATAACACAACATCAGTCATAGCCAGACAGAGCGTTAAAAAACAATGCATGTACGAAGACAGGAAGAGTTGCCGTGCACAGTGGACGGATGGTGACCCCGGTGACTGGAAGACTCCCTCCCTCCCCATTCCAATGCTATCTCTTCTCTCCACACTGAGGCCTGTTTTTCCATGACAGATGCCTCCAATTGTAGGCTGCTGTTGCTGCTGTTACTGTAATGTGAAGCACAGCATAGTTTTCATAACCTGATTATTCAATGACTGGCGAACAACATATTGACCTGACCAACGTTACGGCAACAACCTCACACACCTGTGATCCGGCTAACTGAATTGGTGGGTGCTGAAAGGATGCTGTGTTCGTGTTTACTCAGAAGTGTCATGCCCATTGAATTTGTCATTTGATGAGCGTAATATACAAATCTAGATTGTTTTATAAGATGTTGAATTTGGTCATAAAACAGTGGCCTCTGAAAATGATTGGGTGCGTGACACCACTGGGTTCTGTGGACTGTACAGGAGGCGTCTGTGAGTGTGTGTCCGCGAGTGTGTGTGCTGTCCGCGAGTGTGTGCGCTGTCCGTGTTTGTCCATTTCTTTGTAAATGCGTGTGCCTATGCGTGTGAGCACGTGTTTAAACTCGCACTCCAGTGCCAACAAGGGAAGCTGTTTACTACTTGGTGGGTCGTAAAAGTAAATACTATGCGTCAGTCTGGCCTATCAAAGACTCCTTCATTGAGTGCATGGCTTGGATGTGTTTGGTAATTTCCAGGGTTCAGACAGCCGTTCCTGTTTCACTGTGTGGTGACAACTCATCCTGTGTATTTAAATGTTCCAGACCTGATTGAAGGAACACACACACACACACACACACACACACACACACACACACACACACACACACACACACACACACACACCGAGCCAACAAAAGACACACACGAGCACACATACTCACATAAATGTGCACACACATATACACGGATGTGCGCGCGCGCGTACACACACACACACACACACACACACACACACACACACACACACACACACACACACACACACACACACACACACACACATACACACACACACTCAATTGTCCCTATTATTGACAAAGACATCGACATCAGTCCAAATAATAAACCTCTGTTCATTATTCCCCATCTTGCAGGCAACGCCCAAAGACTCCAGCAGGAAAACGCACCTAAAGAAATACAAATATCAGACCTGGTGAATCTCTTGTCTGTTTGGAACCACTAGATCAGTAAATCAGAAACAATGGAACATTTTCAAATAGTTGGACTACTTGTATCAAAATAGAAGAATTTGAGTTTATCGAGTCAAACTATTCCTTGTCCAAATATAAACTAGACTATGTATCTAAAGAGCCTTAGTACACAGTAGTGCTCAAACGCTCACAAATTCATTCAATTAAACTGGATAGAGGGTTGATCCTTCGTACACAGCTAGGTCGAAACACAGTCTCAAATAGAAACCTGACATGGATTGTTTTTCTTAGAATGTGGGAACATTTCAGTTCTGAAATATGTGAACAGGCCAACAGTAACCTACCAACATGCAAATCTCCTCAAGCCCATTATGACAGATACGCAGACAAATACCAATCATCTATCAATGTTACAACTTGTTTTTCATATTAACAGATTCAAACAGTCATTAAACAGTAAATGGTATGTTTTCTTCATTCTTCCTGATAGCATCACAGTCAATGGAAAGAGAGCCTGGCTGTAGAAATGTACAGTAGACATTGTGAACTTACTCTGATGCTCAGTCTGCTTGGCTCACTTTAGACAGGTCTGATGCTGTTGCTGGTTGTCTGATCTAAGTGACTGACAAGGGAGTTGCCTTAGCCTACTAAGAGGGAAAGTGTGAGAGAGAGAGAGAGAGAGAGAGAGAGAGAGAGAGAGAGAGAGAACAGTGCTGCCACTCACCATGCCCACAGATCCAGCAGTGCTGCGTGAGAGCCGAGTTCAGCTGAGGATATGGAGGAGTGGAGCAGTCAGTGGAGGAGTTCTTTCTCGGAAGACTGCTCTAAGGAATGTTCCATTTCAGATCCAGCAGCAGCAGCAACTTTGTCCTGTGCCGAGGTCTCTTTTGGGGACATAAAAGGGGGAGAGGAGATAAGGGAGAGAAGGGTTGTCCTGTCCTGGTCTGTTCGGTTTCCCCATAGAGAAGAGGAGAGCAGTGGAGAGGAGAGGAGAGGTCAGACTTGGAGCTAGTTAACACAACCCGCTGGCTAGTGACTGGCTGCTACCGTAGTTTCTTTTAACCTGATGAATCACTCTGGAGATGCACAGCATCAGTTCGTCCACTTACAGAAGAGTAACAGGAGAGAGAGAGAGAGAGAGAGAGAGTAAAAGAAAGTAAAAGAAAGCGAGAGTAAAAGAGAGAGAGAGAAAGAAAAGGATAGTGAGAAAAAAAACGTTTAACTGTTCGTCCCGAGAGATCCACTATCCATGTGAGAGTCTGGAAGCAGTGCTGCCCTCCTTTCTTCCCTCCCTTTTCCCTCCCTCCTTCTCTTCTTTCATCCCCCTCTCAGTTTTTTTCCAAGCTCCGTTGAGACTCTTATTGTGGCAATTGCATTAGCCTTCAGCCAGAGAGGAATGGCTCTAAGTGCCTAATGCATTCTCTCTCTCTCTCTCTCTCTCTCTCTCTCTCTCTCTCTCTCTCTCTCTCTCTCTCTCTCTCTCTCTCTCTCTCTCTCTCTCTCTCTCTCTCTCTCTCTCTCTCTCTCTCTCTTGTGTTTCAGTCTGACTTGTACACGTACACACACCTCCTCTCACTCCTTCTTTTGTGCTTTTCTTTCTGTCATGACTTATCCCTTAAAGGGGCACGGTCTCTGTTTTCTTTCTGTCATGACTTATCCCTTAAAAGGGCACTGTCTCTGTTGAAAGAACAAGGGCATCTTGTAGATTAAAGAAATTTCGAACCTCAAACTGTGCAAATGTCAAGACACAGGTTCTGCTCATGAAAGACTGAACTCCTTGAAGTTACATAATGCTTCACAAAAAGCGGTGGGTGGGAGAAAAGCCATGTCAAAGTAATTATACTGAGAAATGACTTCTCAGTGTAATAAATCATAAAGCTACACACATAAACAATGTAAGGACTCGTTCTTCCTAAGAATCACTACTTCCTAAGTTTAGTTTTCTGATGCATTGTGGGGTGATTTTGTCCTTTAAACAGAAGACACTGAGGCATTGATCCGTTTGAGTTCATTTCAAACAAAAGAGCATCTCAATGTGACTATCTGGAACACAGAGCCATATTGTCCCTCTTTATCTCTAAATCATTTTGTTGTTGTTTTCCTCTAGACCGTGCACACAAGCCAGCTTTCAAATGGTGGTAGTCCATTAATGAACAGAGGGGCCCTGGGTTTAATTTTTTTTCTCCTTGCTAGGTTTGTTTATTTATCCTGAGCTGGAGCATTTTAACTTTCCAGGGGCCGTTGCCAGGCCAGGGGAGTAGGGGCAGGCAGGGTAGGGCTGGCTTTGTCAGGGTGGGCTGGAGGCAGTGCCAAATGGGGATGCCATGCATGGTGCTGCCTGTGCCGGGAAGGGATGCCTACAAAGGACACACAGAGGCACACGCACACAGCCACACTTACACACACAGCCTACGCACATGGGCACCACTCTCAACCCACTGGGAGAGGTTACACGGCATGTGGCAGAGACACAGTTCTCTCCTGCCCACACTCGGCTTCCGGACAAGAGCCTGCCTCTTCATAGGGCAACAAGAGAGGGCACAAAGGAAGGGCAGATCACAATGTCGAAGGATGCCTGTCCTCTATCCTGATATCTGCATGTGTTCAGGGCTTTTATCAAAAAAAAAAAAAGTGGGTTTTGTTGAAATAACCTTCAGTGCCAATATTGAGGTTGACATCTGAAAATAAAACAAAATAGGTACAACTTTCTAAGATAATGACCTCTAGAAAACCCTTTTTCCTCATCTGTCCTGAGGTGTTGGTTGGAATTATCTGTGGGCAGGAACCCTGCCTGATCTACGCCAACACATGCAGAGGCCTGCTCAATTGCTTCTTCCAATAAAAATAGACACATATGGCTCCTAAAGCTTTGAGAATTTGACGGTAAAGCTGTTAAAGAGGGAGAGCGTGGTGCATATTGCCATGTGTTCTTTCGAGAGCTTTCTCTTTGAGGGCTTTGTAATAAGGTCATGTTCACCCCAGTCACGACTGACAGAGCCACGGAAATAAATAAATACGTCAAGTCAATGTGTTCTTTCAAAATCAATATAGGCTGCAACAATTCACAGTTCTTACATTTCGTGGGGTAAACCTGTGGAAATACACACGCTACAGTACACAATAGGTGGGCTGTCGTTGAGTGACCTGAGTTAATCCTTCCCACATAGTGAATTGGATAACCAAGTACCGTGGGGATGAAGAGAGGGTTAGATTCCTCTGTGGATCTGTTGCATCCTGGGATTTGGGAGGAGTGGAGAGAAGGGACGGAGGCAGGCACACGTGATGTCTATAGCTGTATGGCCGTCTGTCCCGTGGAGAGGCTCAGAGGGAAATCCAGAGGGACTACGTGAACTCTGCGGGTCAAAACCACAGCTGGGCCGTCACATCTGGCTGCCACCCCGCCACAGCACATCAAAGGCCAGGCGGCGACCATGCAGACAGGTGGCACAGAACTTCCATTGGATTATAGCACCTCCACCTTGGCCTCGGAAAGTCCATCAGCCTCCAACACCCAGTACCTTTCGCACCTCACCACAACTCACCCTCCCCAATATGGCCCTACTGGCCCACCCCAGTACCTACAGTATATCACACCTCAAATCACCACGCCCACCCCAAAGGTCTTTATCCTTCAGTACCTCTGGCCTCTAACCCCCAGCCCAGACCAAGGCCACCCTGACTGGATGCACTTTGCCCTGAGAGGATAACCTGTCAAATTACATATACACACTAACTTTTGCAGGTCCGTAATGCTAAATAGTGTCCCCCTGCCAATAGAGCCCCCCCGCATCACAATAGGATTCGAGAAGCTATTAGCGTCTGTTTCTAGGGCCGTTGTTCGAACATGCCAAATTGTGCCCAGACACTTTATGCCAGGGGGACACTATTTGTCATGACAGGTGCCCTAAACATATTGATCTGCCAGGATCAACATCCATATTGTCAGTGATTTGTTCTGAGAGTGCTTCTTCAGTGGAAGTGAACCATGATGTTCAGCATAGATGATGTTGATCCCCAACGCTGCATCCCAGATGAGCACCTGACACCAGCCACTTCATTCACCATCCCCTCCAGCTCACCTAACACCATCTGCAGGCTGTGGTACGGAGCTGGGCAGCACAGCACAGTGCAGACACGCACACACACACACACTCGCCAACACACACACTCACCCACACAAATGAAGCTAAAGGAGAGGGTCATGCTCATGCCACGTAGAGTGCAGATGCACTGCTGTACTGCTGTTAAACAAGGATATCATCACGACCATTGGCCCGTTATCAAGGCGGTAATGGGAAAATGGTGAGTGAACTGTTGAACAAAGAGGATGGATGATGATGGTCAATGCAGAATCTTTTAAAAAACGGCCGCAGTCCCAGAAATAGGCAGGGCTGCGAAATCAGTCTTCAAACCATTTCCCTCAAACATTACTTACATTTAGCCTAATGATTACATGGAAACATTGTGGATTCTTGTTTTCTAAACACAAGAAATGATATTTATGGTACAGAAGTAAATTAGCTTATTCATGATGAAAATACAACCTAATTTAACCTCAACACAATATACCTAATGAATTCAATCATTGCTACATATCTAAATGTTAGTCAATGAGATCCAAAATGTTACTTGGTTATTGAGTCATTACTGGTTGAATCAAATCAAGTCAAATCACATTTTATTGGTCACATACACGTGATTAGCTGATGCTATTGCGGGTGTAGCGAAATGCTTGTGCTTCTAGCTCCGACAGCGCAGTAATTAAAATTGTTCTTACATTGAACCAACATGGAATAGACTTATAATTGACGTCTGTGCCCCAGTGTGTCAGTGATATGCCCGATATACACAATACCTCCCAATGTAAATGCGCTAGTTATACCAGTTGAAGTTAATACCACCTTCCTCACTCATGGCAGCATGATTTCTTAATTTCCTGACTGCACAGCTACACTAGCAGACTTGAGTCTGGGCTATGGACTGCATGTCATCAGCACTGTGAGACACTTCCTGGTAGGCTACTGGAGCTTCAAAGCTCTGAGATTTACTGGTCCAACGCAAGAGCTCTCTCAATATCTAAACCAGTTGAGGTGGTCAACGGTGGTTATCAAAGTGTGCTCAAACGACCGCTGTTTTCTATTTGTCTAACAAGATCTGGTTAACACCCGTGCTAATATAAGCAGCTATAGGGATAAGCTGTAGGTCACCATGGAGATATGGTGAGGTCATGTGAAAATAGGTCCCATTCCACACAAATCTCTACGTGAGCATAAAGTGAACTGGGAGGAAACCATCCCCTCTGCTCCTGATTACTCCCTGAAAGTTCTCTAGAATTTCAATCGCGTCTCCCTCCTGCTTCTGGCCCATGACTGTTATTCTTATTCACAACAAACAATGAATCTGTGAGGAAAATACACACAGGGGGAGAGAATAACACAGGCAATGTGGCCCAGGAGGCTGCCAGAATGAGTTGCTTCTCTTGACTCTGAGAACAGAAGTGGGTTATTTGCACAACGGAACACTCCAAAGGCTCCACAGTCTCCCCCAGCTACAGTTCATCCATCCAGTAGCCCAACCAATTACCAAACAAATGTGGCTAAAGCCCGGGATTAGGCCTCCCTGATTGGAGCATCTCAGTGTCACAAGTTTGATTTTGCCTCCAGTTCGGTTTGGATACACTATGGAGCAATACTGCAGGTGGTAACCTGCCTGAAATCTATAAATAAATCATATTGTAGTGTTATGTTTTTTATCCAGGCAAGTCAGTTTAGAACAAATGCTTATTTACAATGACGGCCTATATGTGTATGGTAATACCAATGGTTATATGGACCAAGCTATATTGACAGCCTACTCTCTAACACTACTGTAGGTCCATATTTGGTAGCTAAGTTATCCTGAATAACAATTGGAAAACATTATTTACTGAAATTGAAATAATGAAACTAGATTTGCACTAACAACAACATGTAACACCATGTAGGCCTACATTTCAACAAATGTTATAATGCGAGTTTAGCGAAATGCTTGTGCTTCTAGTTCCCACAGTGCAGTAATATCTTACAAGTAATCTAACAATTCCACAACAACTACCTAATACACAAAAATCTAAGTAAAGGAATGGATAAGAATATGTACAATATGACAGAGCGGCATAGGCAAGATGGTATAAAATACAGTATATACATATGAGATGAGTAATGCAAGATATGTAAACATTATTAAGTGGCATTGTTAAAGTGACTAGTGATCCATTTATTAAAGCGGACAATGATTTTGAGTCTGTATGTAGGCAGCAGCCTCTCTGTGCTAGTGATGGCTGTTTAACAGTCTGATGGCCTTGAGATAGAAGCTGTTTTTCAGTCTCTCGGTCCCAGCTTTGATGCACCTGTACTGACCTCACCTTCTGGATGGTAGCGAGATGAACAGGCAGTGGCTCGGGTATATAATGTTTACATACCCTACATTACTCATCTCATATGTATATACTGTACTCTATACCATCTACTGCATCTTGCCTATGCCGTTCGGGCCATCGCTCATCCATATATATTTTTATGTACATATTCTTATTAATTCCTTTACACTTGTGTGTATAAGGTAGTTGTCGTGAAATTGTTAGATTACTTGTTAGATATTACTGCATGGTTGGAACTAAAAGCACAAGCATTTAGCTACACTCGCATTAACATCTGCTAACCATGTGTATGTGATAAATAAAATTTGATTTGGTTGTCCTTGATGATCTTTTTGGCCTTCCTGTGACATCGGGTGCTGTAGGTGTCCTGGAGGGCAGGTAGTTTGCCCCCGGTGATGCGCTGTGCAGACCACACCACCCTCTGGAGAGCCTTGTGGTTGAGGGCAATGCAGTTGCCGTACCAGGCGATTATGCAGCCCGACAGGATGCTCTCAATTGTGCATCTGTAAAAGTTTGTGAGGGTTTTAGGTGACAACACAAATTTCGTCAGCCTCCTGAGGTTGCGTTTATAAGGAATACGGACAAAGTACTACATCCATCTTGTACCCTTTGACTAACCAGCTATTAGCAGTCAGCTCAATTTAACAAGTAAACAACCAAAACAAACACAAGAGTGAGTGAGTGAGTGAGTGAGTGAGTGAGTGAGTGAGTGAGTGAGTGAGTGAGTGAGTGAGTGAGTGAGTGAGTGAGTGAGTGAGTGAGTGAGTGAGTGAGTGAGTGAGTGAGTGAGTGAGTGAGTGAGTGTGTGAGTGAGTGAGTGAGTGAGTGAGTGAGTGAGTGAGTGAGTGAGTGAGTGAGTGGCGACGGCCACCAACCCTGATGTCACCCCAGGACAACTCTCATGACCAATTGATGTTTAAAAAGCAACAAATCCCTTTGGAAACAGCCTATGTGGCATCGATATTAATCAGAAACAGTTATTTTAGTGTCAACATTTACTAAATAGGACAATTTTGGTCATAAATTCAGTTTCGTCTAAAACAGAGCTTGGAACATTCGTGCATCACAACGGATAAATTAAGGTTGTGTTTTGATTTGACGGCGTCCATTTGCCCACTAACATGGGGTGAACAGCTGCAGTGATTGCTCTCTATCCAATAGCATAGACAGTGAGACATACCTGCCTTGCAGCTCCGACTTTGTTTACATAAGACAATACTTCACACATTTGTTTACTTGAGGAATACTGCACCAACACCTTAGTTAGATGTAAAGTTGAGCAACTAAAACATCCTCGGCAAAAATATCAAAGTTATCTTAGATTCATTCTGGGGATTTAGAGGAAATGAAATTGGCTTCCACGTCTACAGTGTCTCATGGGGGACAAACATCAAGACTGAAATCACGTGCCAATCGGAGTGCTCAGTGGCTCTTAAAGCTCAATCACACAGAGCATAATTCCTACTCCTTTGGGCCACTAAATGGCCCTATTCTCCCCCACCATCGTCCACAGCCAGTCCGCCACCCGTCTGGCCCAGAAGCCACACGTGGGAGTTTAATTGCCTTGTATTTCCATAAATGAGTTCATTACATTAACAGCTCGGCCCACGCCACATACTTTTGACCTGCCACAATTTGTTATTCTATTTATTAGGCTGTCAGAGGCTGCTTCCCGCTCTCAGAGCGTGTCTGAGAGGAGAAGGTCAGGGGCGGCCCTGGCACAGGGCTCCTTTGTGATCCGCAGGCCAGGCGAATGAAAACATGACAAGAGGCATAGGCTTGGAATGCAAGGCCTCAGTCTGGGATAAATCAGGGCTTTTCAGGGGGCGGAGGGGAATGTTTGATGCAACCTTGATTCAAACTAGGTGTAAACATGATATTAGGATACAAGGAAAGTTTATGCATGTTTTATTTGTACTATAAATGTGATCACGTGTAACTATAAATAAACATTTTCTTTGGGGTGTGACTCTGAAACAAACAAAAATGGAACTTACAAGGATGTATTCATTTAACAGCTTTGAAGGCCTTGCTAATACCTGACTGTGACAAACTTGAATGTGAAAATGTCGAGGAGAACCTGACTGCTCACACTTGCTAACCTTTACAAGTCAGTCATCCACAAAAAGCCCTATTTAAACACAGGAGAGCATCAGGCAATGTAGGAGTCCAAGTTCTGGGTCTGTGAAAGATTGGTCATGCCTCTGAGTGTCTTTAATTGAGTGATATCTGGGGGAGCGGAGAGGGGTCGGAGACATACGCAAGGTCGTCAGAGAGTGGAAGTTGTTACTGTGGGTTGGAGGGAAGCATTAGACAACATCCTTTCCCGTCATGATGCTGAGCAGATTGCCAACCTGCCTGGTCCTGAAACCAATGTGCTCCATTCATGAACTATGTTCCTCTCATTCAGTCCGTATGAAGACATGGCTAGCTGGTGCAACTCTCTGTTTCACAACCGCAGTTCCCAGTACACATGCTCTGATGCTAAGAACTGATCCTGTGGATGGCAGAGAGAGGAGAGAGAGAGAGAGAGCGAGAGAGCGAGAGAGAGAGAAGGAGGGAGGTTCAGCTCACCCAGCACACTGGCTCTATGACTGAGCAGCTCTGAAAATGGATATGAAGGGATGAGCCACGCGAGTCTCCCCTGACGCCATTAACGCAACCTAATGGAACGGCTGGCTCCACTAGGCCTCCCCATCCATTATCTCTGTGGCTCAGCAGAGCTAGGGTGGGCGCAGGCCCACTGTACTGTCTGTCTCACTGCACTGACCTTTCAGACAGCTGCCTTTCCTCACCAGAGGGCCCAGCCCAGTACCTCTCCTTCACTCCTACAGCTCATCCATCACACATACTTGTTTTTCCTCCTTCCTGTCAGTTTTATACTAGATGGTGCTCCATTTTCATAAACAGGTAGTAGAAGTCATGTGATTCTCTCTCCAGGAGTATTTAAAGATCAGACAAACAGGTATGCGTCAGTCCTGATAGGTCCCGATCAGAATGGACATACAGTGTACCGTATGGGAAATACGGTACACTACTACTCTTGAGAATCTGGGAAATCCAGGTTCTAGTGAGAGAGATGCCGACCAAATAAGCTTGGGAAAAAGAATCCCCATATTACTATATCTCATTGGTATTCTATGATTCAAACAACGCTTTGTGTTTCCTAAATGCTCCAGTGTGCAGCTCAACCTGCCACTGGTGAAAAAGAGAGAGCATCTCCTGAGAGTAGGAGGAGGACTTGGATACACAATGCTCAGAAATTGCTTACTTACTGCTGGCTAGCTAATCTCTCGCTAATCTATCATGGTACTTACTCACACACTGACTGCATCTTTTGTTTAGTCACAGAAAAAGTGTTTTTCTCATCTTGGTCTCAGTGGGGCGAAGGCTGGAGCAGATCAGGACATCCCCAGGGACCATTGAAGCGATTCGGGGACACAGGGAACAGAACATTACCCACTGCATGTGTTTACAGCACATACACTGATGTTCCCATTGGTTAGACACCGGGTCCATAATGTACAGTAGAGTGGCCTTATTGTCACCTGGAAAATCTATGAACAATTCGACCCCATCCGCTTTAATTGGATAACTCGGTCTGATGATCCCACCAAAATGACATGCAGATTTAAGATTTAAGAAGAGAATATAAACATGTTTGCCATACAATAAAATAGTTAACAATATGTTAGTTGTTTTATGTCTATTCTTGTTATGGGTCTTTTAGCCATTGCTTGCTCTCTTGCAAAATCCCTTTACCAAAACAGGCCCTCTTATTAAGCCGAAATCCAAATGATAATTGACGAAATAGATATGAAGAAAATATATGCCCACCCCATACCTGGAGCCATATATTTAGAGAGTTAGGCCAACTTTTAGAATTTTATATTGTTGTCATTCAGCTACATAGCATTGTTAAAATTGTATTTCACCTTTATTTTATCAGAAAGTCATACTGAGACCAAGGTCTCTTTTACAGATGAGCCATGAATTACATCAATTACAGAAAATACACAATACAAAATGCAAGCAGAAAGAAAAACATGGTCATGATAAACAAACACATTCATCAGTAATAAGGTCTTCAATCAGCTTTATTATTTATTTTTTTACTTTTACCCATTTTTCATGATATCCAATAGGTAGTTAACAGTCTTGTCCCATTGCTGCAGCTCCCCTTAAAGTGGTCTTAACCCGGAAGCCAGCCGGTATCGGAGGAAACACCATTCAGCTGGAGACCGGGGTCAGCTTGCAGGCGCCCGGCCCGCCACAAGGAGTCGCTAGAGCACGATGGAACAAGGAAATCCCAGCCGGCCAAACCCTCCCCTAACCTGGACGACGCTGGGCCGATTGTGCCCTGCCTCATGGGTTTCCCGGTCAAGGCCGGCTGATTTAACTAAAAGCTGATTTACCTAACTCAGTAGTGACCAAATTTGCAGAGTTTGCCATCCCTGAGACCAGTGTGGTAACTAATGTCTAAAGTTTAGTAATGATGTTAGGTACAGTGGGACTTTATGTAAAATGGCTTATAAATGAAAACAAAACATAGCAATGTATCAACCTATGTGACATCAAATAGGGCCAAACAACTTTATGGTAGTGAATGTAGGGATGAGTACTAAAATTGTTGCCTGTAATAAAGCGCAGTGGGTTATGATAAACTGTATCTAATGGCTTTAATGAAGTGGCAGCTGTGTTCATATAGATGATGTCTCCATAGTCCAGGACCAATAGGAACGTCGACTGAATAATCTGCTTTCTACTATTTAGCGAGAGGCAAGACCTACTTCTATAGAAGAAGCCACTTTTTATTCTTAGCTTCTTAACGAACTCCTAAATATGCTTTTTAATAGACAGTTTTTCATCTATCAATATGCCCAGATATTTGTAAGCAGGGACACAATCAATATGGACACCATCCAAAGTACATATGGTTAAATCATCAGACTTATTTTTATGAGCTCTATTGAACATATACCTAGTTTTACCTGCATTCAGTACTAATTTCAGGTCAATAAAGTTGCTTTCTAATACAATGAAGGCCGACTATAGTTCAGATAGAGCCTGGTCAACCGTGGGGGCAATAACATACACACAAGTATAGTCGGCATACAAGTGCAGGTTGCAATTTTTTACAGACATACTGTATATAAATAAATATTCCCCATGTAATGTTAATGAGGAACTAACATGGCTGACATATAATGTTGTAGTGTCATGTAAATGCATCATAATGCAGAAACTGCATTGGTCCCACTCTCTAAACACATGGCTCTGCCCACACCTAATTGGTTTTAATGCTTTGTTTGCTTCTTCCCCTCTCATAAGCCTGGGCAGAATTACACACACAACGGAAATAATGACTACCAAGGTCCATTAAGTGAGATGGCAGGACATCATATCGCCATTAATCTCCCACTTAGCAGAGCAGCTCGCCAGAGAGAGAGACAGACAGACAGACAGACATGACATGACATTATCCTCCTTCCTTGGCACTGTCCGGCTTTAAGTCCTCTTTATGACACCTTTTTAATGGTGATTGTTGTATTAATGCGTTAACGAAATGGCTAGTAGATTGTTTGATGGTGGACATAGTATTAAATTCGATTTTTTTCCTTTTCTTTTCATGTTTTGCCATAAATCAGATACATATGATGAGCAGTGTGGTGGGCCACAAGACACAGGAGAATACAACAGTGATGTATAGGATATTGAAAGAAATGTGTTATTTTTGTAGCCTACAGAATGTATCATTCTTATGTCATTCTCGAATGCCTTTTTTTGCTGACTCACGTCAGATAGGCATTCACTCCCCCTGGGGACATTTTGTCTACTATCAAATGTAATGTTATTTGTCACATGCTTTGTAAACAACAGGTGTAGAATAACAGTGAAATACATTGAAGTCCTTTCCTACAACGCAGAGTTAAAGATAAACAAAAATATCTACAAATAAATAAATAGTGGCACGAGGAATAAACACACAGTGAATAACAAATAACAATAACAAGTTAAAAAAAACATGGCTATATACCGTGCAGGGAGTACCGGTACAGAGTCGATGTGCAGGGGTACGAGGTAATTGAGGTAGATATGGACATCAAGTAGGGGGAAAGGCAACAGGATAGATAATAGACTGTAGCAGCAGCGTATGTGGTGAGTGTGTGTGTGTGTGTGTGGTGTCAGTATGCATTTTTGCGTGTGTTATGTGTGTGGCCGTATGTAGTGTGTGTATGTGTGTGTTGGGAAGTCAGTGTAAGTATGTGTAGACTCCAGTGGTGGAAAAAGTACTCAATTGTCATACTTGAGTAAATGTAAAGATACCTTAACAGTAAATGACTGAATATGGTCTCTAATCAGAGGCAATGAGATTCAGCTGCCTCCAATTAGAGACCAACCCCAAACAATTCCAACATAGAAACAGAAAAACTAGATATTTAAACATAGAAATAGAATAACATAGATCAACCCCAAAACCCCAAAACACACAACACAAACACCCCCTGCCACGCCCTGACCAAACTATCATAACAAAAGGACCCCTTACTGGTCAGGACGTTACAATACTTGAGTAAAAGTACAAAGTAAATGTAAATGCTATACATCAAATTCCTTATATTAAGCCAACTAGACTATTTTAGTATTATTTTTAACTATATAAAGAAAGGGGGAACACTCCAACACTCAGACATAATTTACAAACACAGTAGTTGTGTTTTGTGAGTCAACCAGATCAGAGGCAGTAGGGATGACAAAGCGTGATAGGTGCCATAATTCTGTCCTGCTTGAGCATTCTGAATGTGACGAGTACTTTTGTGTGTCAGGGAAAATGTAAGGAGTACATTCTTTTCTTTAGGAATGTAGTGGAGTAAAAGTAAAAGTTGTCAAAAAACATAAATAGTAAAGTACAGATACCCCCAAAAACGACTTAAGTAGTACTTAAAAGTATTTTTACTTAAGTACTTTACACCACTGGTAGAGTCCAGTGTGTGCATAGAGTGCAAGAGAGTTAATGCAAAAAAGGGTCAATGCAGGTAGTCTTGGTAGCCATTTGATTAGCTAATTAGCAGTCTTGTTTAGCAGTCTTATGGCTTGTGGGTAGAAGCTGTTCAGGGTCCTGTTGGTTCCAGACTTGTCACACTGGTACCACTTGCTGTGCAGTAGCAGTGAGAAAAATCTATGACTTAGGTGGCTGGAATCTTTGACCATTTTTTTGGCCTTCCTCTGACATCGCCTGGTGTAGAGGTCCTGGATGGCAGGGAGCTCAGCCCCTGAGGGGGAAGAGGCACTGTCGTACCCTCTTCACAACTGTGTGGGTGTGTGTGGACCATGTTAATTTCTTAGTGATTTGGACACCGAGGAACTTGAAGCTCTCGACCCGCTCCACTACAGCCCCATAGATGTGGATGGGGTGTGTCCGCCCCACGGTTTCCTGTCATCCACAATCAGCTCCTTTGTCTTGCTGACGTTGAGGGAGAGGTTGTTTCCTGGCACCAGACTGCCAGGTCTCTGACCTCCTCCCTATGGACTGCCTATAATTATTATTACTATAATGCATGGGTCAGGTGTACAAGTCAAGGGCTAATCAAACAATAATAGTACTACTGCCTGTTAAAAATATCCTTAAGAGTATAATCTTTCTCAGCATACTTCACCTGTCAGAAACCAATCTCTGTCACTAGTAGAAGCAGAGGTTGACCATCCTACCCCATAATTCTATTTGGGTTTAAGACAATGACTGTTTGACATCGGTCTACAACAGGGGTGGGCAACATATGTCGGTTCCAGACTGCAAGCCCATTTAACTATCCCGCGGTTTGAATAAAAATATATATTTTGTGGAAATCATTATTTTGGGTAAAAAAACACTCCAGGCCACACACTTTAACATCTAAAAGTATCTAGAAAGTATGTAGAAATTATAATGGACCAATTCATGGGTTGCACCTCCATCACTTGGTCGTGTCGAATGCCATTGTTATCAACGTTCTAAAGACACTGCAGCCATTTTGATGGTCAAAAGTAGAACGGGGGCTCATGACTGTGTCATCTAAATTACACTATAGAGGCTTGGGAATATGATGACATTGCAAAAGTAGGCACATATTTAGTAGGAAACAACTTTGCCGTCATCATTTTGTCAAAGTTAGTTCAAAATAGCTAGCAATGCTAACATTAGCTAGCTAAAATTTGGAGGTCTCCCCTCAATCTTAGCTAGCTAACGTTATACTGCATCTAAAGTCAATTATGTGCCTTCTTTAGAAATGTCATTGTGTTTTCAAACCACAGTAATAAACTTCAGACCAAATCTTAATCAGCCCCCAATGAGGATGCATTGAGTAGAACGCTCAGTTGGGCATCAGTCCTAAAACGAACCTTCAAAACAATATTGTGACGCAATGTGCAACCAATGAATACGTTTTCAAATAACTGCCCTTTTTCTGGCCAGCATATTGCTTTTGATGAACAAATCGGTTGGAAGCAATTATGTAATCAAAAAAAGCACATAAAGGCTTCATTATTCATAAAGGTCATGTTAACTGACTGATATTATCTCATAGAACAAAACATGTAAGATCTCCTAAGCCTGTGTTAACCTAAGATGTTATTTTCTGTGTTTATCCCAAAACCATATTCTTTCCCCATGAATTTTCTCCATAGGAATGGCTGAAAGCACCAGAAATAACTATTTTCCATTTTTTAGGACTACAAGCTGGCAAGCTCTATGGAAAATGAATAGAGTTCTTGCAGGGTTTATGGATAAACTCTGAAAATAAGGTCTGTGGTAAAAACCCAGGTTTAGGAGATTGTATACATTTTGTTCTATGAGATCATCTTCATCAGCTAGCGGAATTTTTATGAATTTTGAAGCAAAAGCCTGTGTTCACCTCAGACTTTATTTTCAGCGTTTATCCCAAAACCCTATTTTTTCCCCATTCATTTTCCCCACAAGAATGGTTGAACAAACCCGATCCAGAGCTCTGCTCCTACTGAGGAGTGCCAATATGGCCGACCGGTGGCTTCAAAGCCAAAGCAGAGGAAGATGAGGAGAGAGGCCCAACAAGGCGGTAAATCTGTCTCCCTCGAGCAGGTGGCGTTTTTTTCATTGTTTCGCCCACCAAGCAGGGAGTTTTTATATGCCGGTCAATAAAGCCCCACGAGGTGTCATAATACCCATAAAACCTAGCGGTCAAACGGGAAAATGGTTCCAATCGTTTTTCCTCCATTCATTTTTCCCATAGAGGATTTTAGAAACACTTAAAATAAGGACTGTGTTTCGTGTAGGCTTACCCTTGTGTAACGTTTTGAGAACCATGTGAATCTCTCTCGGACAAGGTGACTTTTATCAATATATTCGGCTCTATTTACTCTCAGATTTGAAAATGCTAATTAGCATCAAAGTAGACATCATGCAAAACTACAAATCCCTGCAAGCTCCTGCACATCATCTCTAACTGACACCTTTGCTAACAGGTATTGTGTGAATTTAAAACTTACACAAGACAGTTCACAGAATTGTCCATTTAAAGAAATGTTGCCAATTTATTAATAACTACCTAGCTAACATTAGATAGTTAATCCAGATCATCATGGCATTTGTAGTTCTTTGTGATAGCCAAATTAGCAGCTAATTAGCGCTTGATTTTTGGGTTGAATGCAGGTGAATATATTGATAAAAGTCACCTTGTCCTAGAGAAATTTACATTGCTATCAAAACTTCACGTCAGGGTAAGCCTACATGAAATGCAGCCCTGTGTTTCTAAAATCCCCTATCGGAAAAAATGAATGGTGGAAAAACGATTTCCCTGTTTGACTGCTAGGTTTTATGGGTATTATGACTCTGTGGTACTCTATGAGAAACTGTAGAATTTGGTCAACAAAAAAATGTAAGGCTTATGCAGTGTTCAAAACAACTTGGGAACTAAAAAAAAAAAATGAGCTCAGACCTCATAATTCCAACTCGGGCCTCTTTCTAGAGCTCCAACTTTCCGACCTGAAGATCACTGACGACCTGAAAATCATTGACATTATTAAGTTCCCAGTTGTTTTGAACGCACCATTATTTGCTACATGAGGTTTATTTGATCAAAAAGAAGTTTCATTGTTTTGGGTGTACTCAGTGGTGGAAAAAGTACTCAATTCTCATACTTGAGTAAAAGAAAAGATACCTTAAGAGAAAATGACTCAAGTAAAGTGAAAGTCACCCAGTAAAATACTACTTGAGTAAAAGTTTAAAATTATTTGGTGATAAATATACTTAAGTATCAAAAGTAAATGTAATTGCTAAAATATACTTAAGTATCAAAAGTAAAAGTAGGAATAATAAAAGATTCCTTATATTAAGCAAACCAGACGGCACAATTTCCTTGTTTTTTTTAATTTATGGATAGCCAGGGTCACACTCCAACACTCAGACATAATTTAAAAACAAAGCATTTGTTTAGTGAGTCTGTCAGGTCAGAAGCAGTAGGGATGACCAGGGAAGTTCTCTTAATAAGTGTGAGAATTTGACAATTTTCTGTCCTGCTAAGCATTCAAAATGTAACGAGTACTGTATGGAGTAAAAAGTACATAATTTTCTTTACTAATGTAGTGAAGTAAAATAAAAAGTAGTCAAAAATATAAATAGTAAAGTACAGATACCCCAAAAAACTACTAAGTAGTACTTTAAAATATTTTTTACTTAACTGACATCCAGGCAACTTTGAGAAAAACACTTTATATCAGAGTTGGCTATGCATATTCATGACATGAAGCTAGTAGCGTCTCTCTCCATTGACGTAAACAACCCTCATCGAACATTTTAAAAAGGATTACAATAATGAGATGTATCCACCTATCCAAAGAAAGGATAGGCGGGAGCTATAGTGCCACTTTGTGAACGGAGAGATTTATTCCGCTTTGTTATGGCGGAGAGATGTATCTTGTCAGTATATCCATAATCTTTGGCCAAAGCAAAGACTGTACAGTATGGCCACAGAGTTTCATATGGCCAAAGCCTCTCAATTAAGCAATAAGGCCCGAGGGGGTGTGGTATATGGCAAATATACCACGGCTAAGGGCTGTTCTGGACACAGCCCTTAGCCGTGGCATATTGGCTATATACCACAAACCCCTGAGGTGCCTTATTGCTATTATAAACTGGTGACCAACGTAATTAGAGCAGGAAAAACAAATATTTTATACGGTCTGATATACCATGGCTGTCAGCCAACCAGCATTCAGGGTTCAAACCACTCAGTTTATAATGGCCAATACATAGCATTTTGTAATCCAGGGTTTATTGGCAGTATACCGTCAAGGTATGACCATCTCTGGTCTTTACTGACCCCTGCCGTTAAATTCATCAACTGCACAGCCTCGCCTAAAATTCACGAAGCTGTCTTTGATGGCCCCTGTAGGACCCTTAGCAGCAAAGATTTCGTAAATTCACAGTGATTAATATTCTCATTAAATAAATGAATGGGACAAATTATGATATGAATGTTTTATGATAAAGAATGTTCATTACAGATATGGAAGACGTAACAATAATATGTCTATGCCATTCAAAAAGCAAGCTCGTGCGTGTTTAGTTAGGTGGCCAAGCTTTTTGCCATATTAAAATGCACTTGTGTCGACTGTGTTTGTGAATGACAGCTAGGCTAGCGACTAGATGCGATCCGGCAACTGCCTAGATTATCAATTTACTGTTGTTTAGACCATAATACCAAGATCAAGATGTTTGAGGAGGCTAGTGAGGTGTTCGATAACATGTTTAAGTCCTCTTTCCCCCTGACTTTCATTGTGTTTATCCCCGCGGTGCTGATTCTCGTCTCACCCCTTCCAGCCGAAGCGGCACATGAATTCACCGTGTACCGCATGCAGCAGTATGACCTGCAGGGACAACCGTACGGTAAGCATTTAAAAATTGTATTTGGTGCAATTATTGAATGGAAATGCAGTCCTGTAGTTAGCTACCACGATATAAGGCATAGCTCTTTTGCTAAATAAACGCTCTCTGTTATTGCACAGTCCTAGCTAGCTAACGTTAGCGCGCTAGCTAACGAGTGTGTTATTGGGGCCCGCAATTCGGGGCGTTCCTGCGTGTGGGCATCCCCCCCTAGTATCCCATTGGTTCCTGCATGTGGGCGCAGCTGGAGGAACATCACCCTTCTAGCAAGCCATCTTCATATGCTTGTGACTCTGGATTTCCCCTGATTGTCTATGCAATTAAAATATGGGTCAAATGGGAAATAAGTGTTATTTTAGGATATGCCATCATTGTAGTATAATTCATGTGCAAGGTTTTAACTGAAAATTGATGTGTAATCTGTTGATGCGTTGGATAGCAGATGTAACAGATATACATCTCAAACTTTCTGGAAGTGGGGCAACGATATTTGGCTTTCTCATGGCTCTGAACGCGCCGCTGGAGTCATTACAATGAAAAATACCTTTGGTAGTAATATTCTACACTCGGACTGTGACCCCATTGATCACTTTATTTGTCTTGTGATCAGTTACAATGACATTACGATGTCTTCTCTCACATTTTTGGGAAAGGGCTTGTGCATCTTATTGCAAGAACTGGGAGCTCTTTAAATTTGAAGTGGCCAAAGACCCAAAATAAAATAAAATATGGTAGTAATCTTGCTAAGACCAGAAGAGCTGAAGAGGAAAAGGTGATCATTAAGATACCTTCCCTTTCTCAGAGGTCCTCAGCCGGCCTCTCGGGGGAGGAGAAGGTGGAACTGATTGAGTTACAAAATAAACTGGATAATACAGTGCCTTGCAAAAGTGTTCACCCCCCCTTGCCGTTTTTACGATTTTGTTGCATTACAACCTGTAATTAAAATGGATTTTTATTTGGATTTCATGTGATGGACATACACAAAATAGTCCAAATTGGTGAAGTGAAATGAAAAAAATAACTTGTTTCAAAATTCTAAAAAATTAAAAACGGAAAGTGGTGAGTGCATATGTATTCACCCCCTTTGCTATGAAGCCCCTAAATAAGATCTGGTGCAACCGATTACCTTCAGATGCAATCTAAGTGTCACATGATCTCAGTATCTATACACCTGTTCTGAAAGGCCCCAGAGTCTGCAACACCACTAAGCAAGGGGCACCACCAAGCAAGCGGCACCATGAAGACCAGGGAGCTCTTCAAACAGGTCAGGGACAAAGTTGTGGAGAAGTACAGATCAGGGTTGGGTTATTAAAAAAAGATCTGAAACTTTGAACATCCCACAGAGCACCATTAAATCCATCATTAAAAAATGGAAAGAATATGGCACCACAACAAACCTGCCAAGAGAAGGCCGCCCACCAAAACTCACGGACCAGGCAAGGAGGGCATTAATCAGAGAGGCAACAGAGACCAAATATAACCCTGAAGGAGCTGCAAAGCTCCACAGTGGAGATTGGAGTATCTGTCCATAGGACCACTTTAAGCCGTACACTCCACAGAGCTAGACTTAATCGAAGTGGCCAGAAAAAAGCCATTGCTTAAAGAAAAAAATAAGCAAACACATTTGGTGTTTGCCAAAAGGCAGGTGGGAGAATGCCCAAATATATGGAAGAAGGTACTCTGGTCAGATGAGACTAAAATGTAGCTTTTTGGCCATCAAAGAAAACGCTATGTCTGGCACAAACCCAACACCTCTCATCACCCCGAGAACTCTATCCCCACAGTGAAGCATGGTGGTGGCAGCATCATGTTGTGGGGATGTTTTTCATCAGCAGGGACTGGGAAACTGGTCAGAATTGAAGGAATGATGGATGGTGCTAAATACAGGGAAATACTTGAGGGAAACATGTTTTCAGTCTTCCAGAGATTTGAGACTGGGATGGAGGTTCACCTTCCAGCGGGACAATGACCCTAAGCATACTGCTAAAGCAACACTCAAGTGGTTTAAGGGGAAACATTTACATGTCTTGGAATGGTTTAGTCAAAGCCCAGACCTCAATCTAATTGAGAATCTGTGGTTGACTTAAAGATTGCTGTACAGCAGCGGAACCCATCCAACTTGAAGGAGCTGGAGCAGTTTTGCCTTGAAGAATGGGTTAAAAGTCCAGTGGCTAGATCTGCCAAGCTTATAGAGACATATACCAATAGACTTGTAGTTTCTGCAAAAGGTGGCTCCACAAATTATTGACTTTGGGGGGGGGTGAATAGTTATGCACGCTCAAGTTTTTATTTGTTTGTTTCCACCCAAAAAATATTTTGCATCTTCAAAGTAGTAGGCATGTTGTGTAAATCAAATGATTCAACCCCCCCCCCCCCCCCAAAAAAAACTATTTTAATTCCAGGTTGTAAGGCAACAGAATAAGGAAAATGCCAAGGGGGAGTGAATACTTTCGCAAGGCACTGTATATAAAGATTTAAATAAACTGGAATATATATATATATATATATATATATATATATATATATATATACACACTACCATTCAAAAGTGTGGGGTCACTTAGAAATGTCCTTGTTTTTGAAAGAAAAGCAAAAACGTGTCCATTAAAAAACAAACATCAAATTGATCGGAACTACAGTGTAGACATAGTTAATGTTGTGAATGACTATTGTAGCTGGAAATGGCAGATTTTTTTTTTTTTATGGATATCTTCATAGGCGTACAGAGGCCCATTATCAGCAACCATCACTCCTGTGTTCCAATGGCACGTTGTGTTAGCTAATCCAAGTTTATAATTTTAAAAGGCTAATTGATCATTAAAAAACCCTTTTGCAATTATGTTAGCACAGCTGAAAACTGTTCTTCTGACTAAAGAAGCAATATGCTGGCCTTCTTTAGACTAGTTGAGTATCTGGACCATCAGCATTTGTGGGTTCGATTACAGGCTCAAAATGTCCAGAAACAAGACCTTTCTTCTGAAACTCGTCAGTCTATTCTTGTTCTGCGAAATGAAGGCTATTCCATGCGAGAAGTTGCCAAGAAACTGAAGATCTCGTACAATGCTGTGTACTACTCCCTTCACAGAACAACGCAAACAGTCTCTAACCAGAATAGAAAGAGTGGGAGGCCCCGGTGCACAACTGAACGAGAGGACAAGTACCTTAGTGTCTAGTTTGAGAAACAGATGCCTCACAAGTCCTCAACTGGCAGCTTCATTAAATAATACCTGCAAAAAACCAGTCTCAACGTCAAAAGTGAAGAGGTGACTCTGGGATGCTGGCCTTCTAGTTATTTTCTGAACAAGTAGCTCCCTTCCTACTTTAAGTCTTTTTAGAGAGTATTAAAAACAATGTTCTCCCTCCTACAATGAGTCAGGGGTTAATAACACTGATACCTAAGCCTAAAAAAGAAGTTTGTCTTCTTAGTAATGACTAAGATATTAGCCTTACTACTTGCAAAAATAATTAAAGAAGTCCTGGATGAAATCATTGATGAAACACAGTCTTGCTTTATGATGAACAGACATATTTCTAACAATATCAGACTAGTATTAGACATACCTGACTACTCAGACCTAATAACCGAGGATAGCTATTTTTTATTTATTTTTATAAAGAATTTGACACAGTAGAGCATCAGTTCCTCTTACACTCCCTTGAGAAATTTGGCTTTGGGGATTTTTTTCTGTAAGGCTGTTAAGACTCTCTATCCAAATGGAAATATCTCTATCTAACTGAAATATGGCACCTCACCTAGGTTTGAGTTAAAGAGAGGAATTAGGCAAGGTTATACTATCTTACTGTATCTGTTTTATTAATCACCCAACTTCTTACAAAATTCTTTCTAGTGATGCACCAATATGACATTTTTGCCTGATACCGATATCCAATATTTTCCTTGACAAAAAAAAACGATACCGATATTTAACATTTTAGCGGCCTTTTAAGCATTCTAGTACAGTTAAATAGTTAAAATGTCTTGGAAACAGTGGCGGCATAATTTTCAACTTAAGTTTTAGGAATATAAATTGAACTTTCAACATTCATTTCCAATGGTATTGTACTTAAATCAGGTAAAAACATCTGAATGATAAAAAACGGTGCTGTGATTGATATATTTTGATGAAATCACAAAAACGAGTTTGCCCTGCCTAGTAGCCTACTACTACAGCATAGCATAAATGGTGTTTCTACACATCCCTCCCCAGCTGACCTGATCCCACTTGTGATTCCCAGGTACCAGGAATGCCATATTGAACACAGAGGCGCGTACTGTGGAGGCGGAAGTGCTAAGCCGCCGCTGTGTCATCATGCGGCTGGTGGACTTCTCCTATGAGAGGTATCAGAAAGCCCTGCGCCAGTCCGCTGGGGCTGTGGTCATCATTCTCCCCAAGAATATGTCCACCATGCCGCAGGACATAGTGCAGGTAATAATGCATTATAATGCCTTATGAGTGGGTTTTATGACCGTTCATCAAACTAGTCAAATCAAGAGGCAAGGTCCTGAGTTGCTTTTAAAGCTAGACCTCCTTTGGTGTTCTTGTAAAGTTAGTTTCTGTCAGTCTCAAGGAAAACTGTCAGTCACAACACTCCCTCCTTATCAGTTGTAACTCAAAGCAAAGCTTGAAAAACCAGACTTGCTGGAGTGAAGTAGGCCAACGTGTCCAAGTGGTATGCTGTTTCACCTTCACACTGCTGCCCTGGTAGTGTTGTTGTCTTGTGAATGATAACCTGGCATTCCTTATTCCTCTACATTGTAGCAGTTCATGGAGCTGGAGCCAGAGATGCTGGCCACAGAGACCGTTGTCCCGGTTTACTTTGCTCTGGAGGATGATGAGCTGCTCTCCATCTACACACAGACCCTCACCTCCTCCTCCTCCCAGGGCTCCTCCTCTGCAGCTGAAGGTGCAGGACATTTACAAATACTGTGTTGAAAACTGTCGGTCGAAACGCTGTCAGAGGAAATTCTTTCTAGGGATTTAATGACGCCGTTTCCCCATGTCTTCACAGTGCTGATCCACACAGCCACAGCCAATGGCTTTCAGATGGTGACGAGTGGGGCTCAGAGCAAGGCAGTGAGTGACTGGGCCATTACCAGTCTAGAGGTGAGAATCCTTAAGGTTAAACCACTATCCTTTATCTGTTTTAATGCTTTATGTAGCTCTGTGACATTTAATCCAGACATCCACGTTTTTGTTAATGGGTGACACATTTTATGATATTAGGCTACCAGTGGAGGAGTACTCACATTAACACACTGCTCACACTTAAGGTGTTAAGTGATTTAGAAGCAAATAATGTGTTAGTTTTCTTAACCTTGTGTGTGTGTGTGTGTGTGTGTGTGTGTGTGTGTGTGTGTGTGTGTGTGTGTGTGTGTGTGTTGAACTAAGGTAGGTGTCAAACCCAGGGGAATAATGGATTTGGCCCTGTAGTAGGAGATTAGGGGACCCCAGTAGATTTCCTGAGGCCCCAAGCGTTCCTTTCTACCTAATGCATACGGCCACCAGTCAATGGCATTGTTTCACATAATGGGTTTAAGTCCTTGTGGTAGATATTCCACGCCTGTCTTAATTGTTGTCTTAAGTCTCATACCCTTGGCTACATACTTTACTTTCATATAAGATGACCGCAAATGTAGTATTTTATTAGGAGCCCCATTTAGCTGTTGCTAAAGCAGCGGCTACTCTTCCTGGAGTCCACATGAAACATCACAGAACATTAATGTAGTAGTATATTGTTGTTTCGAGATGTTATAGAACTGATACACAATGTACTTTTGTCTAATAACTGTGTCTCTGTCCTCTCCTAGGGGCGACTGGCTGGAACTGGAGGAGAGGACCTGCCCACCATTGTCCTGGTGGCTCACTACGACTCCTTTGGTGTCGCTCCGGTACACCCAGCTCTCCCTTAATACACCTCAATATATTCCATGCTATATTTATCAGCTTTTTTACTGTATCATAGTTCTGTTTATTGATGTTGCAGAATTCTCCTCCACCAGAAGTGAAGATGCTAATTAAATGTGTTGACTTTGGTGTTGTTCTGTCCAGTGGCTGTCCTATGGAGCAGACTCTAACGGCAGTGGGGTGTCTATGCTGCTGGAGTTAGCCAGGCTCTTCTCCAGACTCTACACCTACAAGAGGACACACGCTGGGTGAGCACGGTCCACAGCTCCTCAGAGAAATCAGGCTTATTACAATGCTATCCACATGTTTCTTTCCTTGTGTCTAAGCATTCCACACCCTTTAGGAAAATCGCACTCCACGTGTAAAACTCACAACTAAAATAATAAACCTCTTACAGTGGTCAGAAAACAGCTCTTCCTGTGTTCACAAAAGCACTTTGCTTTTAAGAGTCAATTAGTTTTAGTAATAGAGTAGAAAGGATGTGGTTCTTAGAAGACATTTGTCGATTCTTAGACGAAGTGTACTCCGGAGTGTGAGTGCTGTTTGAGACGAGGGGCCACGTTAGTGTAAATGTAATGGCACGCTGGCTGTTCTCCATTGTGTTAGGTGAGCTCTTGTGTTGGTGTATTCTCCATACTGACCAAATGGAAAAAGCTAACCAGTAACCACTGGTAACTTTGCATATGGGCTGTTTGCGTATCACTAGTAAAAAGGAACAGGGCTGCACAAAGCCCCTCCTACATAGAGAGAGCAGGGGTGAAAGGTGCAGTCGTCAGGACGCAAAAGTACATGTCAGTGTTATGTGTTGCAGAGGAATTGCAGATTGCGTGACCCTTGTATTCAGAGAGGCATATTAACTGACTGTAGCCTTTCCCCTATAATATTACACAGTATGTTTTTACATTCGCTTTCCCAACATGCACAGTGCCTTCAGAAGGTATTCATACCCCTTGACTTTTTACAAATGTTGTTGTGTTACAGCCTGAATTTAAAATGGTTGAAATTGAGATTTGATTGTCACTGGCCTAAACACAATACCCCATAATGTCAAAGAGGAATTCTGTTTTTCTACATTTCTACAAGTTAATTACAAATGAAAAGCTGAAATGTCTTGAGTCATTAAGTATTTAACTACTTTGTTATCAACCCTGAATAAGTTCAGGAATAAACATTTGCTTAACAAGTCACATAATAAATTGCATGGACTCACTCTGTGTGTAATAATAGTGTTTAAGATGATTTTTGAATGACTACTTCATTTCCGCATAGAACTATCTATAAGGTCTTTCAGTCGAGCATTGAATTTCAACCAGAGATTCAACCAATGAGGTTTTCCAATGCCTCGCAAAGAAGGGAAGCTATTGGTAGTTACATTTTTAAAAAATGCTGACATAGAGATATTCAATCTCCGCTCAGGGATTTCACCATGAGGCCAATGGTGACTTTAAAACAGTTACAGAGTTTAATGGCTGTGATAGGAGAAAATAACTGAGGATGGACAACAACATTGTAGTTACTCCACAATACTAACCTAATTGACAGAGGGAGAAGAACAAAGCCTGTACAGAATAAAAATATTCAAAACATGCATCCTGTTTGTGACAAGGCACTAAAGTAATACAGCAGGAAATGTGGCAAAGCAATTCACTTTTTGTCCAGACTACAACGTGTTTTGTTTGGGAAAATCCAATACAACACTTTTGAGTGCCACTCTCCATATTTTCAAGCATAGTGGTGGCAGCATCATGTTATGGGTATGTATGTAATCGTTAAGGACTGGGGAGTTTTTCAGGATAAAAAATGTACGGAATGGAGCTAAGCGCAGGCAAAATCCTAGAGGAAAATCTGGTGAATTCACCTTTCAGCAGGACAATAACGTAAAGCACAAGGCCAAATCTACAGTGAAGTTGCTTTCCAAGAAGATAGTGAATGTTCCTGAGTGGGCATGTTACAGTTTTGACTTAAATCTAATTGAAAATCTATGGCAAGACCTGAAAATGGTTGTCTACAACAACCCATTTGACAGATCGTGAAGAATTTTGAAAAGAATAATGGGCAAATGTTGCTCAATCCAGGTTTGGAAAGCTCTTAGAGACTTACCCAGAAAGACTCACAGCTGTAATCGCTCCCAAAGGTACTTCTAAAAAGTATTGACTCGGTATGAATACTTACAGTACCAGTCGAAAGTTTGGACACTCCTACTCATTCCAGGGTTTTTCTTTATTTTGACTATTTTCTACATTGCAGATTAATAGGGAAGACATCAAAACTATGAAATAACACATGGAATCATGTAGTAACCAAAAAAGTGTAAAACAAATCAAAATATATTTTAGATTCTTAATACACAAGGCACTCGCACATCTGAGCTATCTTTGTTGCAGATGCATGGTAACAGTTGAATAAGATGAAAAAAAAGAAGAAACCTGCAAACTGCTCTTTAATGAGCTTTGATACTCAAGGTTTTCATCAGAAGCTCTGAGCAGTTATACTATCAAGAGCAGTGTGCAAGTTTTCTTTTTTTTGTCATATTTTAGGTTTTTCAAAGTAGCCACCCTTTGCTTTGATGACAGCTTTGCACACTCTTGGCATTCTCTCAACCAGCTTCACCTGGAGTGCTTTTCCAAGTCTTGATGCAGTTCCCACATATGCTGAGCACTTGTTGGCTGCTTTTCCTTCACTCTGCGGTCCAACTCATCCCAAACCATCTCAATTGGGTTGAGGTTGGGTGATTGTGGAGGCCAGGTCATCTGATGCAGCACTTCATCACTCTCCTTCTTGCTCAAATAGCCCATACACCGCCTGGAGATGTGTTGGGTCATTGACCTGTTGAAAAACAAATGATAGTCCCACTAAGCACAAACCAGATTGGATGGCGTATCGCTGCAGAATGCTGTGGTAGCCATGCTGTTGAAGTGTGCCTTGAATTCTAAATAAATCATTGTCACCAGCAAAGCACCCCACATCACACCTCCCCCTCCATGCTTCACGGTGAGAACCACACATGCGGAGATTATCCGTTCACCTACTCTGTTTCTCACAAACACATGGTGGTTGGAACCAAAAATCTCAAATTTGGACTCATCAGACCAAAGCACAGTCTAATGTCCATTACTCGTGTTTCTTGGGCCAAGCAAGTCTCTTCTTCTTATTGGTGTCCTTTAGTGGTGGTTTCTTTGCAGCAATTCGACCATGAAGGCCGGATTCACACAGTCTCCTCTGAACAGTTGATGTTGAGATGTGTCTGTAATGAACTTATTCTCTGCCGCAGAGGTAACTCTGGGTCTTCCTTTCCTGTGGCGGTCCTCATGAGAGCCAGTTTCATCATAGCGTTTGATGGTTTTTGCGACCGCACTTGAAGAAACTTTCAAAGTTCTTGACATTTTCCGGATTGACTGACCTTCATGTCTTAAAGTAATGATGGAATGTCTTTTCTCTTTGCTTATTTGAGATGTTCTTGTCATAAAATGGACTTGGTCTTTTACCAAATAGGGCTATCTTCTGTATACCACGCCTACCTTGTCACAACACAACTGATTGGCTCAAATGCATTAAGAAGGACAGAAATTCCACAAATGTTCTTTTAACCTCTATGGGCTAGGTGGGACGCTAGCGTGCCACCCGTGGTGCACTCCATCAACAGCAGGTGCATTTCAAGAGCGGCAAATTTGAATCCAAATAAATGTCAAAATTCAAATTTTTCAAAAATACAACTATTTTACACCATTTGAAAGATAAACATCTCCTTAATCTAACCACGTTTTACGATTTCAAAAAGGTTTTACGGCGAAAGCATAAATTTAGAGTATGTTAGGACAGTACATTTACAAGAGTTGTGTGTAATGTTTTGTCAATTCAAAGACAGGGTCACCAAAACCATAAAACCAGCTAAAATGATGCACTAACCTTTTACAATCTCCATCAGATGACACTCCTAGGACATTATGTTAGACAATGCATGCATTTTTAGTTCTATCAAGTTCATATTTATATCCAAAAACAGCGTTTTACTATGGCATTGATGTTGAGGAAATCGTTTCCCTCCAATAACCGGCAGTCAAGTCAGCGTCACAAATTAAATAATTAAAATTAGAAAACATTGGTAAAATATTATATTGTCATTTAAAGAATTATAGATTTACATCTCTTGAACGCAATCAACTTGCCAGATTTAAAAATAACCTTACTGGGAAATCACACTTTGCAATAATCTGAGCACTGCGCCCAGAAAAATACGCGTTGCGATACAGACTAGACGTCATGTTGGGGAGATCTAAAATCGAAAATACTATGTAAATAATCCATTACCTTTGATTCTCTTCATCAGATGTCACTTCCAGGTATCACAGGTCCATAACGAATGTAGTTTTGTTCAAAAAAGCTCATCATTTATGTCCAAAAATCTCCGTCTTGTTCGCACATTATCTAAGCCAGCCGGACTTCTCGTCATGAACGAGGGGAAAAAATATATTTCCGTTCGTTCAAACATGTCAAATGTTGTATAGCATAAATCATTAGGGCCTTTTTTAACCAGAACATGAATAATATTCAAGGTGGACGAATGCATACTCTTTTATAACGTATTGGAACGAGGGTACCCAACATGAACTCGCGCGCCAGGTGTCTAATGGGACATCATCGTTCCATGGCTCTTGTTCGGTCAGATCTCCCTCCAGAAGACTCAAAACACTTTGTAAAGGCTGGTGACATCTAGTGGAAGCAATAGGAAGTGCCAAAATATTCCTAAACCCCTGTGTTTTTCAATGGGATAGGTTTAAAGTCTATACAACACATCAGGTATCCACTTCCTGTCAGAAAATGTCTCAGGGTTTTGCCTGCCAAATGAGTTCTGTTATACTCACAGACACCATTCAAACAGTTTTAGAAACTTTAGAGTGTTTTCTATCCATATATAATAAGTATATGCATATTCTAGTTACTGGGTAGGATTAGTAACCAGATTAAATCGGGTACATTTTTTTTATCCAGACGTGCAAATGCTGCCCCCTAGCCCTAACAGGTTAACAAGGCACACCTGTTAATTGAATTGCATTCCAGGTAGACCGCTGCTCCCAAGTGCATCTCAGTGCAAGAGGCATCACTACAGTCCCTGATTCGAATCCAGGTTGAACCACTTCCGGCCGTGATTAAGAGGCCCATAGGGCGGCGCACAATTGGCCCAGCGTTGTCCGGGGTAGGCCGTCATTGTAAATAAGAATGTGTTCTTAAATGACTTGCCTAGTTAAATAGTTTCAATAAAAAAATGAAGCTGATTGAGAGAATGCCAAGAGTGTGCAAAGCTGTCATCAAGGCAAAGGGTGGCTACTTTGCAGAATCTGAAATATAAAAAACAAATCAAAATATATAACACTTTTTTGGTTACTACATGATTCCATATGTGTTGATGTCTTCTCTATCATTCTACAATGTAGAAAATAGTAAAAATAAAGAAAAACCCTGGAATGAGTAGGTGTGTCAATTTTTGACTGGTACTGTATGTAAATTATATATTTCTGTATTTTTTTTTCAATACATTTGCTAAAATTTCCCTTTGTCATTATGGGGTGTTGTGTGTAGATGGGTGAGAAAAAACATATGTTTAATCCGTTTTGAATTCAGGCTGTAACACAAAAAAATGTGGAATAAGTCAAGGGGTGTGAATATCCACACTGATAAGAATGTCCTCTCCTGTCGTTTCTAACACACCTGCTGTCTTCTTAGATACAACCTGCTTTTCTTTGTCTCTGGAGGAGGGAAGTTCAACTACCAAGGCACCAAGCGCTGGCTGGAGGACAACCTGGATCATACAGGTACACTAAGCTCACATGATAAGGCTGTAGACTCAGTTACAGGATGGGTATTTTATGCTGCAGTGGAACACAGAAGGACATCTGTACAATACACACTGGAAATGAAATGGAATGAAACATGATCCCGGCCACAAGTGTTATTAAATGGAGGTCATGCATGCAAAACAATAGGCATGCATGAATCATGGAAATGTATATTTGGTTAGATATGGCAGTGTAAACACTGTCTCTTTTCCTTTCTCCCTTTAATCTTGATCCTTTCCTCCCTCTCTGCAGACTCCAGTCTGTTGCAGGACAATGTGGCATTTGTGTTGTGTCTGGACACCCTGGGGAACGGGGACAGTCTGCACCTTCACGTGTCCAAACCCCCTAAAGAGGGAACCGCCCAGTACGCCCTGCTCAAAGAGATGGAGACTGTAAGGACACCAACCACATACGTTTCATAGATGATAACTGTTTTTGTAGAATGATTTCTATATATATTTATATCATTTAAATTCACATGTTATTCACAGATGTATAATTAAGCAATAAGGCACGAGGGGTGTGGTATATGGCCAATATACCACAGCTAAGGGATGTTCTTACGCAGGATGCAGCGAGGAATGCCTGGATACAGCCCTTAGCCGTGGTATATTGGCCAAATACCACAACCCCCCGAGGTGCCTTATTGCTATTATAAAGTGCATATCAACGTAATTAGAGCAGTAAAAATAAGTGTTTTGTCATACCCGTGTTATACTGTCTGATATACCACAGCTGTCAGCCAATCAGCATTCAGGGCTCGAACCGCCCAGTTTATAATGATATATATATATATTGATCACTCATAGCACATTACATGTACACTCAAAGTTCCCTGTAAGTTTTTCGAACCTCTAACCCCTGTCCCCCAGGTGGCGTCCAACCAGTACCCAGAGGTCAAGTTCTCAATGGTGCACAAGAAGATAAACCTGGCGGACGATACACTGGCGTGGGAACACGAGCGCTTCGGGATCCGCCGGCTGCCGGCCTTCACGCTGTCCCACCTCAACAGCCACCGCGAGGTGCAGCGCTCCAGCATCATGGACGTGCGGTCAGTGTCCCCCTCTTCTGAACATGGAGTGGGAGAGCCCCCTGCTGGGTGGGTTTATTACTGCAGTCCGACCAAGAGACCGAGCATCCAACCCCCCCATCCACAACCCCCAACCCCTGCCTAGGCCCAGCTCACCTATCACACCTCATTCAAAGAATCAACTGCTCATTTGGATCTATTGAACGAAAGCCTGCGCACATTGCTCCCCCCCTGCCTACACCGCTGCCTTTGGGACTTAGATCAGAGAGTAGATGTGGGACCTTTTTGTAGATCTGTCTCACAGCAAGGTGGAGTTACTACCATGTTGCTTAAAATCTGATGAAGTGATGTTGCTTGCCGGAGTATGAACTGTTACTAATACTGTGTTTAGTTTTATTGTTAGCAGTCCCTCAAGGAGATGGGAGCATGGCTTGCTGGCCCCTGGAATAAACAAAAAAAGGTTGAGAAACACTGGGCTACTGGGTTGATTTGGGATTGTGCCCCTTCGTCCCGCTGTAGTGAACCGTCTATCCTCCCAACCTTCTCATTGCCACCTCCACTCCACCTCCCCTCCACCCCACCTCCCCTCCACCCCACCTCCCCGCCCAGTGTAGTGGACTGTTTGTGCTCCCCTCACATTCTCCATCAGCGTGTTGCCGAGTTGAGCTGCTCTTGATTGCTGGATAATTGAACTGTGAATTTTAACTGCGATTTACTGTTACAGACCTCATGTGGATCTGAGAAAGCTCAGCAGGAACACAAAGCTGATTGCAGAGTCGCTGGCCAGAGTCATCTACAACCTCACAGAGAAGGTAAAGATATGTAGAACATGTCGGTGTCACCATATACGTTTTCAATATTGAAAGCCACGTCATGAAAGTCGATGGCCGTTTTTCATGTTGCTTTCGAAATTTATACTGAACAAAAACATGCAACAATTTCAAAGATTTTACTTGGTCACAGTTCATATTAGGAAATCAGTCAATTGAAATAAAATTCATTAGGCCCTAATCTATGGATTTCAAATGGCTGGGCAGGGGTGCAGCCATGGGAGTCGAGGGCTCCCGAGTGGCGCAGCGGTCTAAGGCACTGCATTTCATTGCTAGAGGCATCACTACAGACCCTGGTTCGATTCCAGGCTGTATCACAACCGGCCGTGATTAGGAGACCAATAGGGAAGCGCACAATTGGCCCAGCGTCGTCCCGGTTTGGCCGGAGTAGGCCGTCATTGTAAATAAGAATTTGTTGTTAAGTAAAGGCCCACCCACTGGCAACCCAGGCCCAGCCAATCAGGATGAGTTTTTCCCCACAAAAGGGCTTTAGTACAGACAGAAATACTCCTCAGCCCCCACCACCCTTATATGATCTCGCAGGTGAATCAGCTAAGTCGCTCTGGATAAGAGCGTCTGCTAAATGGCGTAAATGTAAATGTGGAGGTCCTGGGCTGGTGTGGTTACACTGCAGTTGTGAGGCCAGTTGGACATACTGCCAAATTCTTTAAAACTACGTTAGAGGCATCTTATGGTAGAGAAATTAACCTTAAATTCTCTGGCAACAGCTCTGGTGGACATTCCTGCAGTCAGCATGCCAATGGCACGCTCCCTCAAAACTTGAGACATCTGTGGCATTGTGTTGTGACAAAACTGCACATTTTAGAGTGGCCTTTTATTGTTCCCAGCACAATGTGCACCTGTGTAATGATCATGCTGCTTAATCAGCTTCTTGATGTGCCACACCTGTCAGGTGGATTATCTTGGCGAAGGAGAAATGCTCACTAACAGCGACGTAAACACATTTTTGCTCAAAATTTGAGAGAAATAAGCTTTTTGTGTATATGGAACATTTCTGGGATCTTTTATTTCAGCTCATGAAACATGGGACCAACACTTTACATGTTGCATTTATATTCTGGTTCAGTGTGGGTTGCTCTTTGTCCTGCACATCAGGTTTGACCTCTCTCTCTCTCGTGTGTCAAGGGTGCCCCAGGTGACCTACAGATTTTCACTGAACAAATGGTGAGTGATTGAACGTGGCTTGACCCTACTGTCCCCTCCCTGTGCTGTCTCTGACATGACCTTAAACAAGCCTTTTTGAAAGGCTGCTATACACACCAGGACTTTGACCTGAGGCTTGGCCTGAGCAGTGGGCAACCAGTGGTCCCATTAGACTAGTGTTAGTGTGTAGCTGTTATAGCATAGACAGTTAGTCGGGGTCACGATGTGTGTGTGTGCTTAACAAGGCAAGTGTGTGTCAAGGTGTGTACTATACGCCACTGATTTATGAGTATGTGTGTCTGTGTGGGTTGCCTGCACGGCCAGCAGATGCAGGAGGAGCAGCTGTCGTCGGTGGTGGACTGGCTGACAGCCCAGCCGCGGGCTGCCCAGCTGGTGGACAAGGACAGCAGCGTGGTCAGCACCCTGGAGTACCACCTGGGACGGTACCTGAAGGACGTCCGCAGGCACTACGTCAAGGCTGACAAGAGGTGACCAGTCACTGACCTCTGCGTTACGGCTAATACAAGGTGTCAATGGTCCTCTTGACTGGCCACAGCTAGTGGTTCTGCCGTGGAGGAATCACAGAACTTCTAAGAGCACTCGTAGTGGTCAAAAACGGGGACAGAATCACTCCTTTTATTGTAGAAGATCATTTGTAAGGATCAAAATGTGTTTTTTTTTTTTTTACAGTATTTCTATTTACTGTTGTTCATTGAACAAATGACCTGTATGGTTTAGAAATGGATGATGTTACAGTGACAAATGCAATCTTTTTTCTCTCCCCCCAGAGACCCAGAGTTTGTCTTCTACGATCAGCTCAAACAGACCATGAATGCTTACAGGTAGACGTTATGGCTGCCTCCTGTATTTAGCCCTCAGAGTGCTGAGCTTTAGTGCATGCTCTATTGATTTTAATTTCAAACCTCTTCGGCTTCCTTTTGTATCTGTTTTTTTTCTCTCCCTTTTACACTTGTCATTTTATATACCCACTTTCCTAACAGGGTGAAACCAGCCATCTTTGACCTGCTTCTGGCATTCTGCATCGCAGCTTACCTCGGAGTGATATATCTGTCCATCCAGGTATGTATCGATACAACATCCGCATTCTGATGGCTACTCGTTTTATTTTGATGTCTGGTCATTAGTCTGTTGACCTAGCCTAACCCTGCAACTCCTACCCCGGTCATTGCTGTAAATCAGATGAATGCTGTCTTCTCAGTTCGGCTTACCTGGTTATTTAAGAGGTTAACAATACCCAGCTAGCACATTTGGTTCCATGGAAGTTATTGAAACATACGTTTTGGTTTCCCATTGGTTCTAGGAACGAAGCATTACGTTTCCTGACCAGTAACATTTGGCTGTCCTGGGGACGTTACTGTTTAGGTTTTGAGAATGTTTTACTGTGGTTCCCTGAAAATGGAAATTATAGGTAATTTAAATAACGTTCTGATAAATTGTTTCAATAAGACTTTTAATAACACTGCAAGATTATTTTGGTATAACTGTTGAACTCCAAGCACAGATAAGACATATGGAAATGTATTTGCTTAGGCATTAATCATGCAAACACATTTGTTTTTGTGGCACGGTGTCCTGGAGATTCGAACCTATGATCTTCTGTTCTCTGTCCATGGAATTAGAGCACTGAGCCAGCTGTTCATTTTTGTGTATTTAAACAAACCCACTTCAAAGGAAAACAGCACTCATTAAGATCAGGTGTGGCCAATTTGTGGGCATGGCCAACACACCTGACCACACTTAACAAGATAGAGGATAGCGTGTTTTGTTGACACTGAGAATGGAATGTATGGTCTTAAATAACATTCTTAGAACGTTCTTTAAACGTTGTTTTATAGTAAGTACTGAAATTCCCACAGAAGAACATTGTTTTTTAACGTTCTCTGAACAATTTCAGAACATTACTTTAAATAGAACCATGAGGAAACCTTTATCAAACGTTATGCTGAAGTATTGAAATTCCCACCTAAGAAACATATGGTTCTGTGTTTAATGTTATGTGCTAGCTCGGTATCCTGCACCATTCCCAGAAGGTTGTGGGAAGGTTGTATGCAAAATAACCATAGGACAACTACACTCTCACCAAGCTCTAAGAAACATATGGTTCTCAGAACATTATGTGCTAGCTGGGTAATGTCTTTCTCACTTTTTTTCTCTCTCTTCAGCACTTTGTGGTTCTCTACAGTGTGGTGCGCAGAATCACAACGCCCAAGACCAAGCAGCATTAAGCCACTCCTCTTCCTCTCATTCAGACTCCTCACACCGACAACGAGCTCTAGCCAGTAACAAAACGGGGGCGGACCAAGCAGCTCATCTTTTTTTTTTTACCACCCAATCTATCTCCTTTGTTCCTCTTTGGAAATGAAACGTGTTGAATCATTTCTCTCTGCCAAGTTTAGCCATCTAGTCAGTTCCTTCAATGGCTGTCAAGTCAGAATGCACTCTGGTCTTCCTGTCCCCGTGAAATCAGATGACAAACATTTCCTCGTACGCCCAATCCCTCATCAACTCCTAGTCCCTAACCCCTATTTTCCCCTATGATCTGAGAGAATTTGATAGGTGTAAGAAATATGGTAATAGCATTAACTTGTGCTCAGATATGCTGGGTGACATTTTCACCAGTTTGCTTACACCTATCCATAAGGAGTAGGTACTAGGGGTTGTTGTGGGATTGGGCATTTCTATACCCACAGCTCACTCCTCAGTGCCCTATAGTGTGAATTTTGCCAAACCACAATGGGTCGTCTTCTTGGGCAGCTATGGAGTAGCAGTGAGACTTGGTAATATTGTTTGGATGGATGGTTGATATATTTAGTCAACCTGACTAGATTTATTTTTCTATAGGATTTTTTCTTTTTTTTTAACCCCAATGAACTAATTAAATAGTGCCTTCAGAAAGTATTCATACACCTTGACTTATTCCATATTTTTGTTGTTACAGCCTGAATTCAAAATGGATTAAATTGTTTTTTTCTCATCCATCTACACACAATACTCCATAATGACAAAGTGAAAAAATATTTTTACATTTTGTAGCAATTTCTTTGCACAACCCTGAGTCAATAGATGTTAGAATCACCTTTGACAGCGAATACAGCTGTGAGTTTTACACACCTGGATTGTACAATATTTGCACATTATTCTTAAAAAAATTCTTCAAGCTCTGTCAAGATGATTGTTGATCATTACTAGACAGCGATTTTTCAAGTCTTGCCATAGATTTTCAAGACGACTTTAAGTCAAAACTGTAACTAGGCAACTCAGGAACATTCAATGTCGTCTTGGTAAGCAACTCGTGTATATTTGGCCCTGTGACACCCAGTGTCTGTTGGAAAGCAGACTGAACCAGGTTTTCCTCTAGGATTTTGTCTGTGCCTAGCTTTATTCTGTTTATTTTTATCCTAAAAAACTCCCTAGTCCTTGCGGATGACAAGCATACCCATAACATGATGCAGCCACCACCATGCTTGAAAATATGAAGAGTGGTACTCAGTGATGTTGGATTTGCCCCAAACATTAGCGCTTTGTATTCAGGACATAAAGTTAATTTCTTTCTCACATTTTTTTTGCAGTATTACTTTACTGCCTTGTTGCAAACAGGATACATGTTTTGGAATATTTTTATTCTGTACAGGCTTCCTTTTTTTTCACTCTGTCATTTAGATTAGTATTGTGGAGTAACTACAATGTTGTTGATCCATGCTCAGTTTTCTCCTATCACAGCCATTAAACTCTAACTGTTTTAAAGTCACCATTGGCCTCATGTTGAAATCCCTGAGCTGTTTCCTTCCTCTCCGGTAACTAAGTTAGGAAGGACACTTATCTTTGTCGTGACTGGGTGTATTGATACACCATCCAAAGTGTAATTAATAATTTCACCATGCTCAAAGGCAATGTCTGCTTTTTTATTTTTACCCCTAGGTGCCCTTTGCTAGTCCTTGGAAAGCCTCCCTGGCCTTTGTGGTTGAAATTCACTGCTCGACTGAGGGACCTCAGTGAATCCATGCAACTTATGTGACTTGCTAATAAGCACATTTTTACTCCTGAACTTATTTAGGCTTGCCATAACACAGGGGTTGAATACTTACTGACTCAAGACATTTCAGCTTTTCATTTGTAATTCATTTGTAAAAATATCTAAAAACATAATTCCACTTTGACATTCTGGGGTATTGTGTGTAGGCCAGTGACACAAAATCTCAATTAAATAAATGTTTTATTCAGGCTGTAACACAACAATGTGGAAAAAGTCAAGGGGTGTGAATACTTTCTGAAGGCACTATGTATGAATAAGAACATGCATTTAGATTGATAAATTGTCCCCCCATACTACCCATTGCCATCACTAGAGTAAGTACGGTTATAGAATGGAACTAATTACTTACTTAGTTTTGATTACAAATGCCCTTTTTAAAATGTGAAAACATTAGACCCTCCCCTCCCACAAATATGTTAATCAGAGATGTATGCAGTGTTGCAATAAGGTCACAGTCTCCCAACACGATTCTATCTGGACATGTCTATTGCAACACGGTGAGCTCCACATCGATGTGCAGACAGCACGTTGAAATCCCCCCTTGCTCTCATCATCAACTAGTCTTAAGGCAGGATGTTGGTAGATCAAATTGGACCTTTTTGGAGAGAGTCTGGTAATGTCAATGTGTTGTCCCTTGTCTTCATCTCCTTATCCCTTACGGTCTTTGATCTTGAGTTAAGCGAGGAGACAACGCTTGTGTGCTGTAGTTGGCATGCAGTATCACATGTAAGAATCCCATGTCGCTCCCGCAGTCAGTGAGAGCAAATAGACTGGCGAGATTCACCTATCAACGAGGTAAAAAACTGTGTGGTACATAGATTTACATTTTTTATTTATTGAAGCAGACTGCTAAACTGTGCACTGACTTGAACTCTCAAGACTCTCTTTTTGGCCAACACCTACATTTACCTTTCTGTCTCGACTGTTTTACCTGGTCCACGTAAACTTGATTCTTGCGATGAAACTGACAGAATAAATTAATTTGTTGAAATAAATCAGACGCAGGTTTCTTTTTTTAACTTATGTTTTATTGTAAGGAAAACATGATACAATAACACTGGTTGAATGGAATTATTTTAAAAATGTATTACAAAATAGTAAGTACCTGTCATTCCCAAGTGGTCGTATTTGGAAAGTGGTCAGATTGAAACTTTAAGTGCCCAGATTAATTACAAATGATAATTCTCCCTGAATTTTTTTCCCCCTAATAAACAATAACATAAATGACAGTGCAATTTGTAAGAAACACCTGTGGGGTGTAAGCCCTTCACATTCACCTCAACCACCCTCTTTCTCCTCTAGCCACTCAGGTCTCAACCAGGCCTCTCATCAGAACACTTCTCGGTGCGAAAGATCAATATTTTTGGCACATTCTTAAAGCATTAAACTATCAAAGGAAATGCATAGAATAATACTTCTTCCACAAAGGTGGAAGGTTTCATCCTGAACCGTGGATGGACTTTTGTATTCAATGCTGGTCAAAAAGAACAGTGAAATCTGCCTCAAAATTAAACTTCAAATGATTGACTGCTACTCTATAACCTATTACTTCTTTTTTGGAGTGAATTTGCTGTGAGCAGTTTTACCTCACAAAGCCAATCAGGTTTTTGGTGTTTTTTTGGTCTGCGGTGGAGAGGACAGACCGGGAGAGAGCTGGGCCGAGGTGGAGGAAAAGTGCACACGTCTTCGTGGACAGTACCACGGGAGAAATCAGGGCACCACATCATTTGTACCAAACAATTAACAAACGCATACACAGGAAAAGGGACACGACTAGATTACAAAAGTGTTCTCAGAAACAGCAGCGATTCAACAACAACAAAAAAGTAGAATAATAATGACAATGTTTGAATGTAAAATCAAAAGCTATGTTATCCTGGGCACTGGCACTAGTGGTAGCTGGGTACTGAAATACCACAACTATGAACACTACTACCTGGCCACATCTGTGGACTGTTCCAGCACAAGCATGCTGTTCATCATAATGAAAGAGCTTGAATTTGATCGTAAAGGACAGCACCCCCCTCTAAGTCACAGCAAAGAAAAACCTGGAGAGTCGCAGCACACTGGCACACACAACCAGGAGCACATTCAAATGCAAAGAGGATACCAAACCATTTGGACTGTGTGGTGGTGTCTGCTTGAATGACTTCACTTTTTTAAAGATGAGTTCTGCACATTGATAAAGGATACGATTATGTAGTTCTTTCATTTGTGTTTTTAAAAAATGACTTCATAGCACATTCCAAAAGCCATTCCAGTGTCATGCATTCCTGAATTTCATATGTGCATATATGTTTTTTTATATTAGATTTTTATCTTCTTTTACACAAGGGCCCTTTGCTTTCTGTGAACTGCCAACATATTGGTTATCAAGATAAGTCAAATCCATTTCTTTAACGAAATCATAAGGTTGATGCTCAACCCAATCAATCGATTTCAGCTACAGTACCAGTCAAAAGTTTGGACACACCTACTCATTCAAAGGTTTTTCTTTATTTTTACTATTTTCTACATTGTAGAATAATAGAGAAGACATCAAAACTATGAAATAACACATGGAATCATGTAGTAACCAAAAAAGTGTTACTCAAAATATATTGAGATTCTTCAAAGTTGCCACCCTTTGATGACAGCTTTGCACACTCTTGGCATTCTCTCAACCAGCTTCACCTGGAATGCTTTTCCAACAGTCTTGAAGGAGTTCCCACATATGCTTGGCACTTGTTGGTGCTTTTCCTTCAGTCTGCAGCCCAACTCATCCCAAACCATCTCAATTGGATTGAGGTCAAGTGATTGTGGAGGCCAGGTCATTTGATGCAGCACTTCATCACTCTCCTTCTTGCTCAAATAGCCCTTACACAGCCTGGAATTGTGTTGGGTCATTGTCCTGTTGAAAAACAAATGACAGTCCCACTAAGCACAAACCAGATGGGATGGTGTATCGCTGCAGAATGCTGCGGTAGCCATGCTGGTTAAGTGTGCCTTGAATTCTAAATAAACCAGACAGTGTCACCAGAAAAGCACCCCCATGCCATCACACCTCCTCCTCCATGCTTCACAGTGAGAACCACACATGCAGAGATCATCCGTTCACCTATTCTGCGTCTTACAAAGACAGCGGTTGGAACCAAAAATCTCAAATTTAGACTCATCAGACCAAAGCACAGGCTAATGTCCATTGCTTGTGTTTCTTGGCCCAAGCAAGTCACTTCTTATTGGTGTCCTTTGGTGGTGGTTTCTTTGCAGCAATTAGACCATGAAAGCCTGATTCACACGGTCTCTGAACAGTTGATGTTGAGATGTGTCTGTTACTTGAACTCTGTGAAGCATTTATTTGGGCTGCAATTTCTGAGGCTGGTAACTCTGATGAACTTATCCTCTGCAGCAGAGGAAACTCTGGATCTTCCTTTCCTGTGGCGGTCCTCATGAGCTCCAGTTTCATCATAGCGCTTAATGGTTATTAAAAACTGCATTTGAAGAAACTTTCAAAGTTCTTGAAATTTTCCAGATTGACTGACCATGTCAGTAATGATGGACTGTTGTTTCTCTTTGCTTATTTGACCTGTTCTTGACAAAATATGGACTTTGTCTTTTACCAAATAGGGCTATCTTCTATATATCGCCCCTACCTTGTCACTGAATGGCTCAAACACATTAAGAAGGAAAGAAATTCCACAAATGTTCTTTTAACAAGGCACACCTGTTAATTGAAATACATTCCAGGTGACTACCTCATGAAGCTGGTTGAGAGACTGCCAATAGTGTGCAAAACTGTCATCAAGGCAAAGGGTGGCTACTTTAAAGAATCTCAAATATAAAATATGTTTAACACCTTTTTGGTTACTACATGATTCCATATCTGTTTTTTCATAGTTTTGATGTCTTCACTATGATTTTACAAAAATAAAAAATCTGGAATGAGTAAGTGTGTCCAAACTTTTGACTGGTACTGTATATCAGCTGTCATTAACCAGCTATCAGCTTGTATGCCTTCATTTCAGTGCAATAACAGATGCTATAAAAACGGAAAATGTGACAATACATTTCCGATACAGGAATGCAAGCAATATTTCTTATGCATATTTATCGACGGCAAAAAACTAACAAATAAAAAAGTTGAAAGGTTAATGTTTCCCTTAAAAATCTGAACACGAGTAATTCACATTTGCAAGACACATCAATACTACACTGACGTGGCTCTTCAAATAATGCAGGTCAGGCTGTGGTAACGTCTGTGTTCACTATCGACCTGTGCAATGATATGAAAATCAATACACGTTGGTAAAACAAAGCCAGCACACACAAAGTGCACTCTCTCACACCCTCGGTAGTGACATGATGCAATACTTCCCTTTAGTATTTTAGCCTTCACACCTGGAATAAGAGGAGGTAGAAACTAAAAACGCCACTACGCTTTTAAGAGGAATGCTCTTTAAAAAGACAGGTCTCCCTCTACTAGAGATGACCTTTGACATGGTTACTGTGTGAACGCTTTAGTCCTCTAACGTGTGCACGTTATCTAGTTTGTATAGGTCTAGACTAGAGGCCTAAACATCAGTAGCTCAACCTTGTCTGGCGAGTGTTTGTTAGAGCTAACACTAATTCTAAACGTCCTGGTAGGCTACGCGAGAAAACATTCCCGAAACTCACACTTTTTTTTTTCTTCAAACGTAATGTTAATATAAGACATATGTCACCTGAAATAACATTCACAGTGATATAATAACAACAAAAAATCTATAGAACACGATGGAAAAAAAAAAAGGAAATAAAAATTATCAATTGTTTTTTCCTCCTTTTCGCGAGACCCCTAGAGTCACTTAGACCTAAGTCTGAAACAATCTAGGTCGTGCCAGGAGGTGGAACTAGAGAGGCCTTTATAGATGCTTCTCCTTGGTGATCCCGTTCTGCACGTGCTTCCTGTGAGAAGAAAGGAGAGGAGAGAAGGGGAAAAAAAGGACCAACTGTCAGCCAGCGGAAAGGTGATCAGCTATTTATACGCATGGTAAAACCAAAAGGATATCACCGGTGTTCAAGGGCGCCAGATAAGGGCTGGGTCAGGCTGAAACCACATAATCACACATCAGTAAGTACAGCGCTTTGATCCTGTCTATCTGTATGTTACACAAGACAAGGCTACTTCACTGCAGCTCTGAGGTCATACTGGGTGGTCTGACAGAGCACAGGTTACTGGGGTTACAAGAGGACTGGGAACAGATCCACGTATGCCAAGCCATAGCAGAGGCACTTCCTCAAGGGGAGAGCTCATTGGAGCATGGTGTGATATAAGATTTAACATGGGTGTGGTGGATGGGAATCTTCACAACCAGATAGCAATAAGGATGCCACCACCTCAGCCTCCAATCGGGCTTAGAGGAATATTAAGTAGAATCCCAAGAAGAAGAAAGAGGACAGCTACACCCAAGGATGTACCAGAACAACAATGTTCATCTTTGCATGGGGCTCATTCATTACACAAGAAGACGCTTTTTTTTCGACTGTTGTCTGCCATATTGATCACACATACTGTAGCCGGTTAGGGCGTAGGGGTAGTTTGGAAAGGGTTTGTTTTAGGCATGAGGTTTACAGTGTGATGAATGGTTGTCTACACTCGAAAAGGGTTCTTCGCCTGTCCGCATAGGAGAACCCTTTGAAGAACCATTTTTGGTTCCAGGTAAAACCCTTTTGGAAGCCTTTTTCTAAGTATACATGTCGAGCTAGTCCAACAACCCGTACTTCCTTCCCCTAGCCTCTTGCCCTTATATGTTGCAGAATCCAGATACGAAGGGACCGGGGCGAGGGGAAGAGATTAACGTATTATTTTTGGTTGGACCGGGCTGTAGTAAAGAGTGGGATTAAGCAGTTGTTGTGAGGGCTGGATCAGCAGAGGATTTTTGGCTTGGTGTGGTTTGCTTTGGTAAATCAGTAGGGGTTCAATGAATTTTGAGCTGAGATACCCCAGCGTGAGTCATTTCATTTAGTGAGTCATCTGAGGCCAAGGGGCCTTTCTCTCTTAATGTTTGCCTGACAAAAACCTTCTCTCTGGATGTTTTTGAAATGATCGTCTCCTGGAGATGAAGTTTCTGTATAGTGTATGGTTGTGACATTACTTCAGTACGGTAAAACATTCATGGTAATGTATACTATAAAACATACAATTTGGTGATTCACATACACTGGTTAAATGCAACGTGGTGAAGTAGTGTGTGTAACTTTGTGTCTCCTCACCCTTCAGCAGAGTTGTTGAGATGTCCTGCATCTTCACTCTGCAGCCGCTGCTGGTCCTTGAGCAGGGCTGCAGCCCTCTGAGCTCCCTCCTCACCCTCGTACTCCCTCAGGTCTTTCACATCCTTCATCTGCCCCGTCAGGACCTTCGCTACAAACGCCACTATGAACTGTGAGCAGAGAGAAGGGGGGGTCAGGGGTTAAAGAAGGGAGAGAGGTCTGATGTCACATAGTACAGTTTTGTTCTAATGCTTGTATCAACCCCTGACAGAGGCTAATAGGAACGAAGAAGACCAGGCAATGGTCATAGAACTGTCATGCCATTCACCTCTTGGGAACATGGATCTCTGAGTGATTACCCTCTCTGAATTAGATTAGGCTTGTTTAACCAAGCATCTGACAAATGAGCATCAGTACAGTGTGCGATCTGTGACCTGCTGCAGACGGAGGTCCAGTACTTGCCAAAAACCAGTAGATATTCATGCAGAGGAGTGTCAAGAGGAGGCTGTTGAAGAAGAAATAGAAGGGTATGTTTGGGACGGACTGGAGGCTGGACACACAGGTGGCGTACAGAACCTTCAGAGGGAACCAGTAGAGACGGAACAAAAACCTGCACAGAGGGGGGACACAGAGGAGCTGTATTACTCTGATGCTTTAGGGGACAAAGACTAGCATTGTCCGTGGCTTCAAACACCCTTGTGACCTCTCAGGACAGGTGTGTGTGTGTGTCCCACATGAAAAAAATACTATAGTCTGCTATGGTAAACAGTGCATTCGGAAAGTATTCAGACCCCTTGACTTTTCCCACATTTTGTTATAGCCTTATTCTAAAATTGATTATATTGTTTTTTCCTCCGTCATCAATCTACACACAATACCCCATAATGACAAAGCAAAAACAGGTTTAGAAATTTTTGTATATAAAAAAAATAAATAAAGAATACTGAAATATCACATTTACATAAGTATTCAGACCCTTTACTCAGAACTTTGTTGAAGCACCTTTGGCAGCGATTACAGCCTCGACTCTTCTTGGGTATGACACTACAAGCTTGGCACACCTGTATTTGGGGAGTTTCTCCCATTCTTCTCTGCAGATCCTCTCAAGCTCTGTCAGGTTGGATGGGGAGCGTCGCTGCAGAGCTATTTTCAGGTCTCTCCAGAGATGTTAGATCGGGTTCAAGTCCGGGCTCTGGCTGGGCCACTCAAGGACATACTGAGACTTGTCCCGAAGCCACTCCTGCGTCGTCTTGGCTGTGTGTTTAGGGCTGTTGTCCTGTTGGAAGGTGAACCTTCACCCCAGTCTGAGGTCCTGAGCAGGTTTTCATCCAGGATCTCTCTGTACTTTGCTCCGTTCATCTTTCCCTCGATCCCAACTAGTCTCCCAGTCCCTGCCGCTGAAAAACATCCCCACAGCATGATCCTGCCACCACGCTTCACTGTAGGGATGGTGCCAGGTTTTCACAAGACATGACGCTTGGTATTCAGGCCAAAGATTTCAATCTTGGTTTCATTAGACAAGAAAATCTTGTTTATCATTTATCATGGCAAACTCTAAGCGGGCTGTCGTGCCTTTTACTGAGGAGTGGCTTCTGTCTGGCCCCTCTACCATAAAGGCCTGATTGGTGGAGTGCTGCAGAGATGGTTGTCCTTCTGGAAGGTTCTCCCATCTCCACAGAGGAACTCTGGAGCTCTATCGGGTTCTTGATCACCTCCCTGACAAAGGTCCTTCTCCCCCGATTGCTCTGGTTTGCCAGGCCGGCCAGCTCTAGGAAGAGTCTTGGTGGTTCCAAACGTCTTCCATTTAAGAGTGATGGAGGCCACTGTGTTGTTGGGGACCTTCAATGAGGCAGAAATGTTTTGGTACTCTTCCCCAGATCTGTGCCTCGACACAATCCTGTCTCACAGCTCTACGGACAATCCTTCGAACTCATGGCTTGGTTTTTGCTCTGACATGCACTGTCAACTGTGGGATATAGTGTGTGCCTTTCCAAATCATGTCCAATCAATTGAATTGACTCCAATCAAGTTGTAGAAACATACTAAGGATGATCAATGGAAATGAAAATTTCGAGTCTCATAGCAAAGGGTCTGAATACTTATGTAAATAAGGCATTTCTGTTTAAAAATTGTATACATTTGCAAACATTTCCACAAACCTGTGTTCACTTTGTCATTGTGTGGTATTGTGTGTAGATTGATGAGGAAAAACATTAATTTAATCAATTTTAGAATACGGCTGTTTTTGCAGACTGTATTTACTGTAGTATTTACTGTAGTATAGTGTACAATTTAAAGTGAACTTTATAGTATAAATACTGTAGTAAAATAAATGTGTAGTATATACTGTGGCACAAATTGCAATATGGGGGAGGGGAATGGGCAGGGTATATGAAAATGAAATACTGTCTTATTTACTTTAGTTAAAAAGGGCTTTTACGGACTGTAGTGTTTTTGAGGAAATTACTGTAGTATTTTTTTTTTTTGCGGATAATTCTTTCGAATTTACTACAGTATACTACAAGTACTACACATGATCCGGGGATACTACCGTGCGTAGTATAGGATTCTACAGTATACTACAGTTTACTATAGAATTCTATACTAAGTACTGTAGTATTCTATAGTAAACTGTAGTATGTTTTCATGCATGCGTGTGTGCTTGTCTGGGTGTGTCTTCTCTCTCCTCACCAGGTGATGCTGAAGCTGACCGAGCCCATGTTGGACAAGATGTCGTGGACGAGGTAGTAGTCCCCTCCTCGGGTCTTGAAGTAGACGTTGAGCTTGGTGAACTCCAGCTGGATGTCATTGATGTCGTGGAGGAACAGCACCAGTAACCCAATGTTGTGGAATCTGAAAGGAGAGAGCAGTGGGGAGCACAACATCGGTACACAAACAACATTTGCCAAGAACACAGCTGTACGGTTAGCTAGACCATACAATGTGACAGCCAGGGGGTGAGACTTAGTCAATGACACAGACTGACTTTAAAACAAATACAGTTTGAAACAGAGGAACAGTCTAACGGTCATCAAATAACACTGACCTAGAGCCTTTTTACACTATGACAAATCACTGTTCTGATTCCACAAATTGACATAACATAAAAATGAACCTTAACCTACATCTATCATTTACAACTATTGCTACGTGGAAATGTATCCAGTATTCAATCCATTTTATATGACAGGCAGTAAGATTACACAGCATCACATTACGGCAGCGTTTCCCAAACTTGGGGCCACCAGGCAGGGTGTGGTGAGCTACCTGAAAGCGTAGGAGAAGGTGATGAGGGCCAGAGTGACAACGTGGTGCACCACCATGACGGTAGAATCCTTCCTCCAGTCATCCATGTAGACCGTGGCGTAGATGGAGTGTCCGTAGAAACTGCCCTGGATCAGGTAGGCTACGGCGATGTCCGTGGGCACCGTCATGCCACTCTTCCAGTCTGGAAGGGGGAGAAGACATAGAGAGCGAGAGAGAGCGAGAGACACTGAGGGTTAGAGGAGAGGCCTGGCGGAACTACATAGGAACCAACACACACATACTGTATACACACCAACATGTGCATGTTGACACACACGCACACGCACACTGACACACACTGACATGAATATGCACACTGGCACAGACAAAAACATGCTCGCTCACACACATATGCACACACACAAACATGCATGCTGGCACAGACAAACACAATTAGCACACTGGCAAACATGTACACATACATATGCACCCACCCACCCATCGACACACACACCCACCCACCCACCCACCAACACACACACACACCCATCAACCCCACCCACCCACCCATCGACACACACACTCACACACCCACCCATCGATACACCCACCCACCCATCGACACACACACACCCACACACACAAGCATCAAGGCACAATCATAGAAGCAGGCATGTACACATTTGCACCTGAACACACACACCCTCTCTAGCTACATCCCATTTGGTTAACGACAATATAAAGAGAGGGAGCCAAATCCTCCATGTAAGGTAATCAAACAAGATATAACGTTATTGACCTACAGCACCAGTCAAAAGTTTGGACACACCTCATTCAAGGATTTTTCTTAATTTTTTTTACTATTTTCTACATTGTAGAATAATAGTGAAGACATCAAAACTATGAATTAACACATATGGAATCATGTAGTAACCCAAAAAATGGTTCAACAAATCAAAATATATTTTATATTTGAGATTCTTCAAAGTAGCTAGCCTTTGCCTTGATGACAGCTTTGCACGCTCTTGGCATTCTCTCAACCAGCTTAATTTTTTTTTGACAAGGTAGGCGTGGTATACAGAAGATAGCCCTATTTGGTAAAAGACCATGTCCATATTATGGCAAGAACAGCTCAAATAAGCAAAGAGAAACAACAGGCTATCATTACTTTAAGACATGAAGGTCAGACATGAAGTTCAGAAAAGTTTCTTCAAGTGCGGTCGCAAAAACCATCAAGGGCTATGATGAAACAGCGCTCTCATGAGGACCGCCACAAGAAAGGAAGACCCAGAGTTACCTCTGCTGCAGAGGACAAGTTCATTAGAGTTAACCAGCTTCAGAAATTGTAGCCCAAATAAATGCTTCAGAGTTCAAGTAACAGACACATCTCAACATCAACTATTCAGAGGAGACTGCGTAAATCAGGCCTTCGTGTTCGAATTGCTGCAAAGAAACCACTACTAAAGGACACCAATAAGAAGAAGAGACTTGCTTGGGCCAAGAAACACAAGCAATGGACATTAGACCGATGGAAGTCTGTACTTTGGTCTGATGAGTCCAAATTTGAGTTTTTTGGTTCCAACTGCGCAGAGTAGGTCAACATCGCATGTGTGGTTCTCACCTTGAAGCATGGAGGAGGAGGTGTGATGGTGTGGCGGTGCTTTTCTGGTGACACTGTGATTTATTTAGAATTCAAGGCACACTTAACCAGCATAGCTACTGCAGCATTCTGCAGCGATACACCATTCCATCTGGTTTGCGCTTAATGGGACTGTCATTTGTTTTTCAACAGGACAATGACCCAACACACCTCCAGGCTGTGTAAGGGCTATTTGACCTAGAAGGAGAGTGATGGAGTGCTGCATCAGATGACCTGGCCTCCACAGTCACCCAACCTCAACCCAATTGAGATGGTTTGGGATGAGTTGACCCCGTAGAGTGAAGGAAAAGCAGCCAACAAATGCTCAGCATATGTGGGAACTCCTTCAAGACTGTTGGAAAATCATTCCAGGTGAAGCTGGTTGAGAGAATGCCAGGACTGTACAAAGCCGTCATCAAGGCAAAGGGTGGCTACTTTGAAGAATCACAAATATAAAATATATTTATATTTGTTTAAAACTTTTTGGGTTACTACATGATTCCATATGTGTTATTTCATAGTTTTGATGTATTCACTATTATTCTACAATGTAGAAAATAGTAAAAATAAAGAAAAACCCTTGAATGAGAAGGTGTGTCCAAACTTTTGACTGGTGCTGTACATACAGTCTAACTGGTAGAAGTTTACAAGAAGTGTTTGTTTTTGGTTCTGCAGGGAGCAGCTGTTCTGGTTGGTTATACTAGGTGACTTCCAGAGGAATACCTGAGGTGGGAGCTGCAGGGGTGTCAGGTTTTCCAGGCATGTGAGGACCAGGAGCCATCATCATCATCACTCCCTTAAGGCCTTAAGGGTATTGTAAACGGAAACTTTTTCTCGGAACGTTTGGGGCAACTTTTGACTCCATGAGATGAGGTTACAGGCCGTAATGTTTATTGATCGGACGTTCCATCATTAAACATTGAAAACATGGTGGCAAGAGATATTAGAGTGCTACAGGAATAGGAGCCTCTCTCTCTCTCTCTCTCCCTTCCCCCCTCTCTCTCTCCC